>NC_056744.1:200235055-200387555 GCF_019279795.1 Protopterus annectens
AACAAAAGAATAGGGGCAGAAGTTATTAAAAGAGTACAGATATGTGAGGTAGCACAGAGTAAACTGAAGGGAGAAATTGGAGATGCAACCATAAAAAGTATGAAAAGGAGAAGGAAGCCAAGGCAGAAGAACAGATACAAACTGTGGTGGCAGGTAATAAGAGGTGAAGGAACCAGAGATGGTCCTGTAGGCGTGAAAGTCACAAGGTGAGTATGAGGGAAGTGTGCAAGGTGGGACACTTGGGCAGATGGCACAGGCAGACAGTAAGAGACAGAACAGTGCAGAGGTCTTTTAGAAAGAGAATATGAGGGCAAGAGAAGAGACTAGATGGGTCAAGGATGGCGTTACCCAGCACTGACAGTGAGAAGTACTGACTGGTGAAAATGTAGGAGAGGAAACTTACAGATAAGGGTGGTGGCATGGGGCAGGAATTGAAGGAAGTGACAGCCAGTGTAGGGACAGATAAGAAGATTTTCATAATTGGTGACTCACTGATAGAGAAGATATGCCATCTAGACAAATGAGGATGGGAGAACAGATTTCAATGAAGCCATTCTCATGGATTGGACTCAGTAAAATAAGGGGAAGAGATGTTCAAAATAATCACCAACAGGGAGAGGTTGGAAGCATGCTGTGATGCATATAAGCACAAGTGATCTGTGGGAGGAGACAACTGAAGTGGTTGTAAGAGGTTCTGAAAGGTGGCAGAGAGATGTCAGAAGTAGGGTTTCAGGTGGTATTCCCAGACGTCTTACCTGTACCAGCAGTCAGCACGGAGATGAAGAGGGGACTAGAGGGTATAATGACTGGCTGTTACAATGGAGAGGAAAGAAAATCCTAGCACTGATGGGATGGTGGTAGGAACTTTTGGGAGACCAGCTCTAAGCAAAAGGCAGGCCCCATCTTTCCCCCTCCAAAAATAGTGCTATTTGCTAGTTTGAAAAGGTTCAGCTTAATGACTCGACATTTAAACTAATATACGGAAAGGAAAATGGGAATTGCAAGAGGGGTTAGGTGCATACCCAACAGACAGAAGACAAAGCTGCATAAAATAGCAAAGAAAAAACACTTGTGACTGTGAATGTGGCTGCATAGTCTTATTCTACATTATAAGGAGTTTGGGTAAGTGTCACAGAAACATGAGCCAGTACAACAGGAGTGAAACATGAAGTTGCCTGTCTGTGTTCAGGAATAGCAAATGACATGAAGGAAGACATCAGAAGTGATGCCACAGAGGAAAAAAAAGAACACCAAACTAAGAATGAGGCAAGACAGGTGCTAGGCTCTGAGGCTACATGCTCTGTTACTGAAGATATACGAAAAGTAGAGAACTGGTGGAGTGATGCAATGTATTGTCCACAAACACAATGTAATAAGAGTAGGCTTTAACGGAGACAAAGAAGGAAGTTCTTAAAGGTGATATGAACAGCCAGATTCTGGGATCTAAATCAGAAAGAAAACAGGAGTTGATTGTGGTCCGGGCCATGAAAGGTTCAGCCAGCTGATACAATGCAGTACAAGAAAAGACAGAAATATGGAAGATGTCCCAAAAAATGTATCATGTAGTGGTGTGATTTAGAGTTGAGGAAAGATAAGAATTCAAAGGCAAAGATGAGGATGTGGAACTTTAGATGAGTAAATTAGGTAGCACTGGGCAATGGCCAATGATGATTTACGAGACTGTCAGAAAACTCCTTCATACTCAGGGCAAGGACAAGGGTGTGAAGAAGGGACAAAGGCAAAAAGAGAAGACTAACAATCTAGCAATTAGGAAAAAGATAGAGTCAACAAGAGGTGGAAAAAATGGATGGGCAGGTGAAAAGGGCATGTTGCAAAGAAGCTAGATGAAAGACAAAGATAGTGAGGGCAACACATAACATGAACATTGCAAAAAGAAGGAATGGAATGGACAAAACTGGCCAGACTGAGCAAAATAGTAAGGGAGATTACAAAGCAGTGGTAAAAAGCAGAGACACTGAATGAATACTTTGCTTTAGTCTTCACAAAATAAAGCCATAGCAGAGTGCTACGTTGGAATATAGGCAAGGCACAAAGACAAGAGTAATTGACAATCAACAGGATAAAATGGGGGGAGTTGGAGAGGCAAGTTGGTACCCTTCTGGAGGATAAAGAAAAAAGATTACATGGACTAACTCCATAACTCCTTAGAAATTTAGTCAGTGTGTTGTCAAACCCCCTGAGAGGAATTTGTATCAGATTACTGTCTGGTGCAGAAATGCTAGAGGACTAGAAGACAAGTGCAGTACCTTATACAATTGGGAAGCAGAAAATATCCAGTAAAGTACAGGCCTGTTAACAACAGTGGCAACGAAAGTCATGGAAAATATACTGATGGGAAGTCTAATAGCATTTCTAGAAGACAACAGTCTTCAGGCCAGCAACCAAAATAGATTTTTGGCTAGAAGGAGATGTATTGTCAAACCTGATCCATTTTTATTAGTTATTTATGGTGAACTTGACAGAGTTGTACCACTAAGTGCAAAGGAAGCTGGCAGGAGAGTAGAATGGGGTTGAGGATGTGTCCAAAACTGAGGAACTGGATAGTTGTATGATTTATAGTAGGGCATATAAGACTGTGATGAGGAGACAATGTCAGGAATTAGAAAAGTGACTACTAATGTACTACATGGGTCTGTGCTGGATCTAGTACTCTTCCCTCTTTTCGTCTGACATATCTGAAGGAGGAGAGAATAAAATAACCCTCTTTTATGATGACACAAAGACAGGAGGAGCAGTGGAGGATGGAGGAAAGGAATTGGAAAGGCCAAACAAATGGAAAGAAAATTGGCAAGTGTGGTGCGGTACAAACAAATGTGAAGTAATTCACTTAGTCCAAAACAACTCTTTTGTGATGTATCATAAAAGATGTGATAACATTGATTGAAAAGAAAAGAAATTTGATATGGTGGAATTGATAACACCAGAAATGGACCACCAGAAACAGACTGAGAGACCAGTGGGTACAGTATATAAAATGCTGGATTATATTCTTATGAGAATCTACTGAGGATAGATTCCAAATCATAGATGTAATGCTTCTACTCTACAGGGCTCTGGGCAGATCACACCTTGAATTCCACATTCAGTTTGCAGGCCATGTAAGGAAAGGGGCATGAAACTGCTAGAAAGAATTCAGGGGAAAGTCGTAAGAAACATCCTTGAGATGGAGTGGAGGATAAATGACCAGCAGTTAGAGAAAGTAGAGCTTATCTCACTTAAAACCAGAGACGATGGAGGCATGATAATGGTGTATATACAATGTCAGGGAGATGTAGAGGGGCCAATTCAAAGAGGACAAACAAGAGGGAAAGAAGGAGGTACAGGCTGCAGCTTGTATGGACTATTTCCTTGATCTCTGAAAGTATTTTCTTTCTCCACAGTGAGGGAGCTGTGAACCATGGAATGGAATGGAATACTAGAAATTGTTGTGGACAGTGAATCCACAGAGAAATCTGAGAAGGCATGGGACAGGTGGAAAGGGGTAATGGAGAAGGCACAGATGGAAAGGCAGTAGAATGTTAAATGCACTCAAAAGGACATATTAGACAGGATTATTGTATTTTTCTGTTATCAAGCAAATATAAGTTTCAAGTAGATAATGATCTCTCTTGATCCATTTAAGATATTGTGAATTAATACAAATTCCAACTGTGTTCTGCTTTAGCACTGTCACTAAAGTATTAAATCATTCTTATCTGTTTGACTGTTACTCCAAGGGAGGTCATGTGCTTTAATTTTTGCTCAGTTTTATGCTTATGCACAAAAGGTACACTGTGGAGCATGACTCACAGAAACTGCCTTGGCTGATGATTTTATATGGCATTTGGCCTGCAGATATCCCAAGCCTTCAATCAACATACCATTTCAGACAACTACTCAGAATTTGTGGGAGAGACTTTGTATTCTATGAGTTATGTTTCTGTAGTTGTGAACAAATTTCCTTGTAATAGTGACTTTATTGATAGCACACTTCTCAATTCATATGTTTATCCTTGGGTGATACAATGTACATACAGTATTTGGCATCGCTTAAATTTCTTAAGTTTTGAACTGCTCAAACACTCACACTGAATTTCTGTATGAATGTCCTGAAATCCTTCATGCATATTTTTAGAGCTTTGCCTCTTGACTTTCTTGTACATATCTCAAGCATAATAAAAACAAAACTGCAAATTATTTCTTTATACTCATTTTTAGCATTTATTACAGCACAGAACATTTAATTTTTCATTTGAATACCATGATGGTTTATCATGCCAAAGGTCACAAAAGTATCTCTGTTCAACATATTTATTTTAGCTAACATTGCAAGATAACTATCTGAAGTAGTCACTTTTGCTCCTTGTTTTCATACATACAACTCAATCAAACTAGTCCAAATCATATATACAACTCAATCAAACTAGTCCAAATTGTTTTAGATTGTGTCTGGAAGGAAGAACTAACATGCATGCAGAATTATGCAGACTGCAGTTTAAATGCAAAATTTGAACCATAGATTTAGCCATTATGTTGCATTCTGCATATATGTTTTAAACATATCCATTTCACCATTAATCCACAGCTTTTTAGACCAAAGATCTATTTTGCTTGTTTACAGCTCCAGTAATATACTGATAATCCCTAAATGCAGTAACATTGCATTTAATATTGATTGCATTCAGTAAGAAAGTTCTCAGGTTTTGACAGCTCTTTAGCTCAACATTTTTAAAACATCTTTATTAAATCACAATTTAGACAGTTACAGAGGTACACATACTTTAATAGAAAATACATCATAGAGGTATTTTCACTATTTTCAGGCAATATAAATATATATTTTATGTTTAATATTTATCATTTACTCCAACATCACATTGATAACCTCCTGCCTTCCCCTTAAACATCATTCTTTCTCCTGAACATTATTCTGTATGTATTGTTTCCACATATTCCATTTAATTCTACATAATTTGCTCTTTCCCTTTCCTAAGGATCCCACCTTCAGTTCTTTTATCTCCTTTACAATATTCGGTTCTTCAATTACAGTTGGTTTAAATTTTGATTTCCACTTTCTAGTAACTGCTTTTTTGGCAGCCAGTCACACTAAAATTAGAAAGACCTTACAAGGTTTAGTTAAGTCAGATCCTATATCCCAGCTCAAAAGAATAATTTCCTTAGTTACAACTATTTGCTCCCCCAACATTTCTGACAAAGTACTCTGTAGCAAATTTTTAAAATCTGACAACCTGTTACACTCCCAAAAAACATGTGACAATTACCTCCTTCCCCTCAAATCTCAAGCATTTATTGACCTTATCTAACTAAGGAAACTTTTCTTTAAAGTCTGCCTGGGGTTTAAAAATAGCCATCCAAAAACTTCCAGCTCAAAAATCCTAAACTTTCTGGATTTTGTTGCATAGTTTGGAGTCACACAGATGTCTTCCCATTGTTGTTTTGTAAATTGCCTTTCCAGTCTCTCTTTCCAATCATTTATAACCTCCTATGATTGATTCTTATGGTTGTCATTATTTAATATTTATATGCCTTACTGATTATCCCTTTTTAAACACCAGCTTCTGATCTTCATTCAACTAAAAACTCTATCATAGTTGATTTTTCACTTAGTAGTCCCCCATCCCTTTATCTTTGCCTGTATTCTGATATCAATCCCTGGTAAGGAAGGTAGTCTCTAACCTGCAGTCCAAACTTCAGATTGGCTTCATGCCACTATACTACCTTTCCCTCTCAAGTTATTTGCTCTTAATACTTTGGTTCCTCTGCCAGTATTCTAAAGTAAATTGTAGCCCCTCTTACCTATTTTTTATATCCCTACTTGCTGCCATCCCTATTAGCAGATCGCCTTACTCCATTCCCATGTTGGCTTAGTTCTTAGAATACTTTCTTCTACTTTTTGCATAAAATATTCTACATGTCTGTTATTCTCCTTATGGACCTACATCCAAATTATACTCTCTCCTTATTTCTCAAACTTCCTCCCTGTTTTATCATTAGCCATTTCCACTTTAATTTATAACCTTTTGATGTATTATTTGTATGAGCCTTAGGTGTGCAGTTTTAAAGTAACCCTTCAAAGCAGGTAATCCTCAACCACCTTGTTCTATGGGAGGGATCAACTTATCCCACTTAACTCCTATCCTTTTTCCCTTCCAAACAAATTCCTACAACTCTATTAATTATCATCAACTAACTTTTTCTATGAATGATAAAAATATACCTGACCTGCTCACGCTCTCAGACTGCTTTCTCAGCAGTCTAGATGGGGGGAAAGGCATCTCGGCCCCAAGATGCCCAGCAGTCTGTGCGGTGTTGACATCACGAAATGGAGGCACTCTGGACTAATCACAGATTTGGGTTTGGGATGGGCCAATCGCACAAGGGGCTGTTTGGAAATCTCTTAGGCGGCAAGGTAAGCAGGCAAAGGGACTGGTGTGTGTGCACTGTTGGATCAGAATGGAATTAAGCTTGGCGGCAAGGGAGCAGCAGTTGCAGGCAAAGGAACTTTTGGATCGGAATTAAGCTTGGCAGCAAGGAACTGTTGGATCGGAATTAAGCTCGGCAGCAAGAAACTGTTGGATCGGAATTAAGCTCGGCAGCAAGGTGTGTGTGTGTGTGTGTGTGTGTGTGTGTGTGTGTGTGTGTGTGTGTGTGTAATGCCCCAGTTGCTATATACTGGTGGCTAGAGCAAACTCATGGTAATGTGGTAGGGAATACCTCAGACTTGAACCCTGTACCTTGTATGCAGGTGTTAAGGGCCTGAATTCTCTACCCACCAACATTTGTAAAAAATTTGGAGATTTTTGCCTCATATTTGATCTGTTCTGTTCCTCATAATATCTGTGGTTTCTAAATGTTTCAATGCTTGATATTTGATGTTGCAGTGGTAGCATTGTTGTCTCACAGCTGCAGGTTCTCAGGTTTGATTCTTGGCTGGGTTGCCTTTATTGTGGGTTCTGCATCTTCTCCCTGTGTTTGTGTGGGTTTGCTTTTGTGTCCTCCCATGTTACAAAGACATGTCTGCATTATTTATTCCTGGGCCTCTGCTGAAAATTGTTTTTTTGTTCCAAGTCAGACTGTCCTGATTAACAAATGTTAAATAACATTGACAGGCATTTGAATTTTCAGACTTCAGGTTTCTGAATGTTTAATTTCTTACATATTTGATGGTGCAGTGGTAGCATTGTTGCCTCACAAATATAGGTTTTCTGGTTTGATTCTTGGCTGGGGTGCCTTCTGTGTGGAGTCTGCATCTCCCCCCTGTGTTTGTGTGGATTTGCTCTGGTGTCTTGCCATTTTACAAAGACATCTGTCTGCAGTATTTCTCCCTGGGCCTCTGCTGAAAATTGTTTTTGTTCCATCAGAAGTAAAATTGACAGGCATTTGAATTTCAGACTTCATATTCTTCAGAAAATACATAGTAACACAACCTTTTATTCTAGCAATTTTCTAAGTTTATAAGATGAATATTTGAAATGTGTCCCTATTTTTGGGACTGTATTCCTCCATTATTGGCTTTGTCCAGGTTTGTTGTGCTAAGGTTGACAGTTATGGCAAGAACTGAATTCACTGAATATGTTTGAGGGCTGTATTTCCTCATTACTGGGTTTGTCCAGGTGTTTTGTGCAAAGAGGTTGACAGCTATGGTGAGAACTGAATTAATTAAATGATAGCCATTTAAGTCTCAGTCTTCCTCTCTTTCACAAAGCAGCTGATTTGGCGTAGTGGTATGTTGCTCTGACCGTTTTGCACAGGGACCTTGGCAGTAAAATGTATGGTGGTAATACAGCATTTTATTCTAGCAACTTTCCAAGATTATACAAGCAATGTTTAATGTGTCCCTGGTTTTTGGCCTTTTGACACCCCCCCCCCAATAAATTTTGGCTTTTTCCAGATTTCTTGTGCTGCGAAGTTGAGATGCAGTTGAGTATTAAGTAGATTTTACAAGGAGCTGAGAGCTGTGGGGAAGAGAAGTTTAGTGCTGCTTATGCTAAGTCTGCTTGCATTGTTAATAGTACAACAGGTTGTGTATTTGCTTTTGATGCAGAAGGCTGTGGGTTCTACTCTCACAAGGGGTGAATGCTGCCGTACTGAGAAAGTTAACATACTACCTATGAGCCTATTATCAGTTTGCCATCCATTTCCTATTGCAATATTACTAGCTTATCATTTTTTTAATGTAATACAGGCAATTTATTCTTCAGGGGCAACAGACACTTTATTTTTCGATGAAACCATGAAATAGAAAGGTGTTTGCTAGCAGCAACATCTTCATTAGTTACAGATTTCTTTAATGTGGAATTATTTACTTCTTCAGAGATTGTGCATATTTACTGATAATGGTGGACTATAGAATTGTGCATATTTACTGATAATGGTGGACTGCAGACTTGTGCATATTTACTGATAATGGTGGACTGCAGAATTGTGCATATTTACTGATAATGGTGGACTGTAGAAGTTTGAGTAGACTTTTATGATGGAAATGTTCTGAAATGGGCAGTTTTGTCATTATTGGTGCATGTGTTTTGTTTCATTGTTTACTGGAAAAATGTTCAAAACAATAGGAAGGTGTATCAAAGAGCACATGTATGTTTCATATGCAAGGGGCCTATGAATTGAAAACAGCCCAGAATTAAAATTTATCTGCCACTGGCAAAATGTATTTTCTTTGAATGTGGGCTTCAATGCTGTTTCAATGAATGTGAGTTTCAAGGGCAGAGAAGTTTTAATGCTAAGTCTGTTTTCATTGTGAGACTGCATTGTTTTGTTTAGCAGATGTCTTAGTGTTTGTGCTGTAAAATGCAAAATAAAACTTTCAAATTAAGTCCAAATCACCATAGAAGTAAAGCAGTATGCACATTAGTGCTTATGGTAAATTGAGTGAAATAGCCAAGTAATGGATCATTGGAATGGCTGCAGGAGGGAGGCTCCATTCGACCATGATTTTGTGTGGGGGAAGGGTGGAAAACTTAAAGACAGCCCCATCTGAACTATACCTCCCAACTGTCCAGATTTTCAAAGAATGAATAGATTTTTGCTTCTTATTTTTGGTTTGTTCCTCATAAAATTTGTGGTTTTCTGGAAAATCATTTAGGAATTAAGTCACTAAATAATGACACACTGCGTTTCAGACTTCATAACCTTCAGAAAAATGAATGCTAAAGTAAGACCTGTTGATCTATCAACTGTCTCAGTTTATACAAGAGCAATTTTTAGTACTGTTTATATGTTCCCCCAATATATCTGGCCTTGTCCAGATTTATTGCATTAACAGGTTGAGAAGTACATGCAAATAAATTGCTTTATAGAATTAGACATAGCCAAACCTCTCAACTGTCCCCGATTTTGGCTCAAAATGTTGCCCTTCCCCGAATAATCCCTCTGCAAAATAGCAATTTTGGAAGAAAACATGGAGGGTTTACAGTTAAGAAATAACTGTAATAATCAGAGTTATAGATTACTTTTACTTCAGAAATGCATGTAGATTCTTTTATTTTGTCAGCTGCTCAAGTTAGCAGTACTAATATTAAAGTGTCCCTTCTTTGACAGGCTCCCAGCTGTATTGTGTGGCTATTTTATATTTTTGCATCACATTTTTGGTCCATTTTTCATAAAATTGTGGGTTTTTTGGCAAATTAGTGACAAATCATTAAAGACTGACGTTAGAAAATAATGACAGACATTTGAATTTTAGATTTCATACCCTTCAGAAAATTCATACTAATGCAAGTCCTATTCTATTATCTTTCTAAGTTTTACACCAATAAGTGCCCTCACTCCGTGTAAAACAAATTCACAGCTGGCGAGAACGAGATGAATGAAACAACTTCAATTTTATTAAAACTAGTAGTGGCTGAAAACAAATAGATAAACAGACAGAAATCAAGTTAAGCGCTTTCACCCAGCATATCTGGGCTTCATCAGAACTAACAAATTAGTTCAATGACAAGTAATTTAAAACTTTTTTGGCACCAAAAATTTTTTACAATATTTAAAGACACAGATATATCTAAAACAATTACAGTTGCTGGAAAAACGAATGATTGAATTGTATGTCACATAGATCTCTGACAATATAAATAGAAATAGAAATAAGTAGATAAATGCATAAATATATAAATAAATATGTAAATAGATATGTAAAATATGTAAAATAGATATGTAAAATGCCCACTATCAAATAAAAAATAAAAAACATGACTATGTATATGAGAAAGTATAAGAATATACATAAGTGATACACATACTATTAAAATTACAAAAAAAAACCCTATCATAGCTTGTTAAAAACATAAATTTGAATTTATAAATTGTATGAATACATATGTAAATACCATGTAATTCAAAAATTTTTTATGGAAATAACGTAATATTGCATGAATATAAATCTTAAATATGTCTTAAATAAATAATAACATATAAACATATTATAGTGAAATGTTAAAATTTGAGTAAGAATTGATAATATAATACAATAAATTCATAAATAAATCATAAATTAATTAAAAATGTAATAATAATGGTTTTATAGATATGAATTTGTTTAAACCAGGCCACCATATTTCTTTGTAACTGAGTAAACTTTTAAAATCCCCTCCTTTGGGATCAAATTTAATCACTTCCAGTATAATAAATTTGATGTGATGGTCATCCCCTTCTCTGTCGATATGTCTATAAAGTGCATTGTTGTTGTCTTTAGTTCTTATACAGTATGTGTGATCATCCACGGAAGTCTTGGGGCGATGAAATAGCGTTCGCTATTTTCATCTTTCGATAATGTGATATAAACGTGCTTACCACTATAGCCTTTGCTTTATCTTCATTAATTGATTGTCCCAAAAGACCTGAAACTGTCTCAGAATCTTCCATAATACCAAAGTGTCCTTGTTCTGAATTTTTAGAGTACAAAATATCATCCATAAATAAACTTAACTTTTCTTAATTACCATACCATGTATATAAATGAATTTGTGAATCACTTATTTTTTTTGCAGATGACTCTAAATATAAAGCAAATAATAAATGTGAAAGGGAGTACCCATACTTTATTTTTCTATTCAAACACAGCTTGATGAAGATCAACCCTACCACATTAATCCTTGTCCTTTCCCCTACATATATCCTCCTAATTAATTATTTTACTCTATCTGTGAATACAAATGCTACCATTGTCATACTCATAAAATTCCAGGTAACATTATCAAATACTTAATCTGTACTGAGACTCAAACAATGTGGTGTTTTCTTGCATTCTGCTTCCCTCTAGATCATCATCTTTCTATTAATTTTGTCAAATGCTTGCTTTCCCTCCACAAAACCACACTGACCCATCTCTAACAATTTCAACATTTTTGCTATTCTCTTTGTTAGTATAGACATAAACATGTTATAATTATGGCTTAGAATTGAAATGCATCTATATGAAGCTGCTCTTTACCCTCTTTTGATAACACACATACCACAGCTTATTTCCAAAATGCTGGTACCCCCTTTAAAATACTGTTAAACAAAACAATCCAGATTTTTGTCACTTTCTTCCCTCCTAACTTCCACAGGAGTACAATCTGTTCCCGAAGATTTTCCTGTTGATTGATTATAATTAAGGCCTGAGCCTGCATCCAAGCTCTGAGTCTGTAACTGGTCATTGTTTGATTAGTGTTTAACCGTGGTAAACAAATTTAAATAAATACAATTTTATCTCATTTGTTCCTGTCTTAGCTATTAACTGTTAAGCCTCATCTTCCTCTAACCTTGGCATAATTAAGTCTTCCTTAAATATTTCCATTTGTGTCTTTTCTTGGTTTCCATATTCCTCTGCTTAGTACAAATGTTCATAAATTTTCCATTATATCTCCATTATCTCTATAGGATCTTTAGTTAATTTTATTTTCATGGGCTCCCTAAGTTTGGCGACAACCCTTTTGGCATTATGTTAACTAAGTCATTGAGATAAAATGTTTCTATGCTCTGCAGTTGTTAAGGAAAAAATAGCTGCTTAACAGTAGCCTTTCTAAACTTATGCATATTAAACAAATACTCCCTCTGCAGTTGGTAATCATCTTGCTATGCAAGATTCCCTTATTCTGCAATACTTTAACCTTTGTCAGTCCCTCTGTGAAATTTCTATCACTTCTTTCTCATATCTCTTTCCCTTTTATTTCTACCCTGTTTTTGAACACCGTTTCCATTATACCCCACTCATTATCTATCCCTTCTAAAAACATTTCTGTCATTCCTAATAATTCCCTAGTCATTTTTACTATCCGCTACTTATATTCCTTTCATAAAAGGTATGTATGAAAGTGTCAGTGTCTTATTTTGACTGCATCTTTATGTTAGTTTTTATTGCTACATGATTTGAAATAGTTATTGGTGTGTGTGTGTGTGTGTGTGTGTGTGTGTGTGTGTGTGTGTGTGTGTGTATGTGTGTCAAAGCTTTCAATTAAATACACATACAACAGTGAAATATAATTTCTATTCATTCTAACCCAGTTATTGTACCTTTAAGCAATAATCTATGACTGTGTGTGGATAAATCAGGATTTACCCATGGTTGTTGTGGTTTGATCACAAGGTTGAAGCCTGAGTGATTAAACAAAGGCAACCTTGGGTAAATCCTGATATATCCACAAACAGGAGTGTATTATTAATATTATACAATTACATTATTTAAGAAAAAAATTGCTTACTTTTTCAAAACAATGTATTTGTATAAGGGCACTTCAGTCTTCTTCTTCTGCCTTGTCTTCCCTGTACTGATTTACTGCACATGCATATGGGACTTATGTTCCCACTCTTGCACAATACATCAATTCAATGCAGGAAACCAACAAAGAAAACAATCTCCATTTTTTATCTATTTTCATGAGGGACATTGAAAAATATAAAGAAAATCATGTACGCTTCTATTTGTTTCGTTTTTCAGAACATACCTGATTTTTCTTATATTTTGCTCTGTCCCTCAGCATATGCCACAAGAAAGTCTGGCTGTTCAATGGTACATCAGAGGCCAGACTTTTTTCTATTGGTATATGCTTGATTTACAGCAGGTATGCTGGTTGGGCAGTCCTATCAGCAAGTTTGCTTCTGAACAGTAATGAGCCTTTATTGTATAACTAAAAATAATATGTAAATTCTGTCTGAGTTTCTACTGCTGAAGTCACAATATTCTTTAGCAAATATTCTCATATTTCTTCAGAAATCTACCTTTTTGTTATATTTTCACTCTATCACCAGACCCAACAAAACCTATCCTCCAGGATCCACTCTGGACTGGATCCTAACTACCTACCCTATCAGCATCCTTCCTGACTCTATTAATGACCACTTGCCTGCCTTTATCCTCTGGGCAACCCATTCCTCCCCTCACCAGCACCAGTATATACATACTCATAACCTTACAAACTTCAGCCCTACAACCTTCTCTAACACTCTCAAGCAAACTAACTGGAACACTCTAAAAACACTCCCTCTAGACAACACCATCAATTATTTCAATTCCACCTTCCTAAATGTACTTAATACCCAAGCCCCCACAATCTATATGAATCAAACCCAACCCCGCACCATGGCTAACCAAAGAAAGCAAAAAACGTATGCTACAATGAGATAAATGCTGGAAACTTTTGCAGCACAATAAACATCCTGAAACCCTCCTTAAATATAAGCAACTCTGCAACCTCACCAAAAGACATATAATTAAGGATAAACAATCACACTATATGAAACTCCAAACCTACTACTCCAAACACGCCAAACAATTCTGGAACTCCATCAACTCACTCCTTCACCCAGGCACCAAAAACATCCCTTGCCCTGATACTACTAAGACTGACCCAGAAATTGCCACTCTCTTCAACTCCTTCTTTATTAACTCTATAGCTGAACTAAGTCCTTCCCAAAAACTCCACTCCCACAAGTTAGTCACTCTACCCCAGCCTCTCAACCCAACCCCCCCATCTTTCAACTTAAACCAATTTCAACCTCCTACATAAAAAAACTCCTCAGCAAGCTAAAACCATGCTCCAGTGCCCCAGATAACATTCCCTCTAAATTCTTAAAAATTGCTGCAGACAGCATCGCCCTCCCCATTAGCATCTTAATCAACAGATCCCTACAAGAATCTTATGTCCCCAAGCTTTGGCGTGCTGCCTTTATACATCCTCTCCACAAAGGCAGTAAAAATAATAATACCTCAAACTTTCGCCCCATAGCCATCCTCTCCCCAATATCAAAAATATTGGAAAAATGCATTCACACCCAACTAATGTCTTTCCTAAACACAAACCATCTAATCTCTCAAACCCAACATGGCTTCTGCCCCGGCCATAGCACTATTACTGCTCTTCTCTCATTCTTAGATATAGTCAACCATGCCCGTGACTCCGTAAAATCATTTCTACAGTTTTATTAGACCTCTTCAAGGCTTTCGATACTATCTCCCATACCCATCTTCTCAGCCACCTTGCTAATCTAAACATTTCTCACAATTCCCTGTCCTGGTTTTCAAGCTACCTATCTGATAGATCTCAAGCTGTAAAATGGAAGAAAGGCACCTCAGACTTCCTTCCCACTCCTACTGGAGTTCCCCAAGGATCTATTCTTGGCCCAATGCTGTTTAACACCTTTGTCAATGATTTCCACTCGGCCATCCCAAATACAAATATAGTACAATATGCTGATGACTCCATTTTAATTTGCTGTGACACCAACCTCCCAGAACTTCCATCATACACACAAACCACCTTCTCTGCCACTGAGTACTGGATGTTGCAAAACCATCTATCTCTAAATGCTAGCAAATCCAAAATACTACTCTTCACTCCCTCAAAATCATCCCCACTTGATAAACATTCTTTCCAAATTAGAACTCACAACAATTCTACTATAGAAATTGTTCCCTATGCCAAACTACTTGGGGTCACCATAGACGAACACCTAAAATTTGACACGCATATTCAACTGAACATCAGGAAAACACATAAAAAACTAAGCCTACTATACAGAACCATCCACTATCTCACTCCTTCTACTAGACAAACACTTGCCACTACCTACCTTCTCCCCTCTCTATTGTACGGTGCACCTACACTAACTAACCTATCTGCCTCCATCTCTACCAAAATGGAAAGTTGTTACAATAAAATCTCCAAATTTGCCATAAAAGCCAAATGCTCCTCCCACCATTGCTTTGCCCTCCACTTACTTAACTGGCTAGAACTTCAAACCATCTCAACTACCTCCAACTTACTACTGTCCATAGGCTATTATTTAACCCTACTATATGCCCTGCTCTCTCCAACATCCTACAACCTTACACCCCTAACAGGCCAATTAGATCTTCCCACCTAAACCTTATCACAGTCTACAAACCAATCTGCCCTGCTGGATGGCACCTCCTGTCCTTCTCCCTAGCCAAAAAATGGAACTCTCTCCCTCCTTCTCTACATACTGTTGAAAATATTAACAACTTCAAATCACATCTTCATTCTTACTTTTTCTCTAACTGGAAGTGCAATTGCACCTTACCCACCTAGCCTTTTTCTCTCAACATTCTAAATCTTATATTCCCTACTTCCCCTTTGCCTACTACTTAACTCCTCTAACAATGACTCGCTCTTCAATGTTATCTCACGTACATTTTGTATATCTTGTACATAGTTTGCTCTCCCTGTTCTCCTTTCCCTATCATTTGTACCTGTTCTGCCATAACTACCCAAACAAGACACATTTTCTATACAACTATTGGAATTGTTTTCCTCTCAACATATGACTTATATGCAAAGTTACCAATGTTCCAGTTCATGTCTTTGATTTTATAATGTATCTGTACCCTCAGTATTAACTGTAATTTGCTTATCTTATGTATTTGCATCTTGAAGGGTACTTTAATCTGAATATTTAATGTTTACTATGTAATGTGGAGCTTTACCAATGTATCAGTGCATGTCTGAATCATGAACAGTAACTCTAATCTGAAAATTTAATGTTTACTATGTTATGAGAAGCTTTACCAATTTACCAGTTCATGTCTCTGATTTTATAATGTATCTACACCCTATATTAACTGTATTTTGCTTATTTTATGTATCTGCATCCTGAATTGTTACTTTAATCTGAAAATCTAATGTCTACTATGTAATGTTGGAGCTTTTCTCCCCGGGTCTCCACCGGAAACGGGCTCTTGAGCCCAGTGGACCTCCCGGTCATCAAACTGAAATAAATAAATAAATAAATAAATACATTTTCCTTTCTATGTCCCAAATGCATTCTCACTATTGCAAATCCTTTTCTATTTCCCATTCATAACTAATATTCCCTACTGAAAGCTGATTATTTCTCCCAAAATTCTATAAAACTCCGTAATAGCAGTTTTATGTGGAATATAAACATTTCAGTGTTTTTTTCCTCCCTTCTCTACCAATAGCCCCTTGCTGCTACAAACTAATATCTTTTTCTTTATATCGCTATTGGAATCTGTCTAGCAATCAGTATTATAACTTCCTTTTCTCCTTGTTCCTGATATCCTGATGAATATTCACCCTGAAACCCATCCTGTCAAATTTATAGGGTCTATATCACAAAATCAAACTTCCAAAATGTCAAACACCATAAGTTCGAACTTGGAAGATCAAATTTGTACAACATCGGACCTTCAAAACAGCAATTTTTTTCCCAGGGAAAAAATTTGCTGTTCTGAAAAACACATACATAACACAATCACACCAAACACCTTCAAAACCTACACTAAACCTAGCATACACCACTATCTATGCACTATCCTTAACCCAGCCCTAACCCAAAAGTCCATCACTACCGCACACTTACCTGACCCGCGCCCTAACCCTAAAGTCCGTCACTATCGCACACTTACCTGACACCACACCCTAACCCTAAAGTCCATCACTACCACACACTTACCTGACCTGCATCCTAACCCTAAAGTCACTACCCATTTGTACACTTACCTTGACCCGGTCCAAAAATGCCGAAGCCACAGAAACGGCCAACCAAATTCTTTCCTTGGAAAAGAATTCGGGTTTCCACTGCTTTGACATTCTCATCCTTCGAACTACCAAGTTCAGCCTTCCAGTATTCGGCATTCTCAACATTCGATTTCACGATAGGAACCCAATTTATATACTCATTTCTATCCAAATGTGTCTCCTGCACTCTACATTTCTTAATACAGTTCAATACTCTCTGTTTTTCTCTGTACCATTAAAGCTGTTTACACACCATGATAATATGAACAGAATAGTCATCATGACATAAAGCTATTACTCCAATCTATTGTACAGTTCTTTTAACTCTAGGTTTTTGCTTACATGCACACAATACTTGTCAGGCTGATCTCTTGTCCAGCTGCTTGCTCTTGCCTCCATTTGAACCCATATCATATTTTTAAGATGTTTTGCTTTATTTAAAACACTCAAACAAAAAACATAATAGATATTCAAAATCTCATCATCCTATTTTTAACTTACAATATAAAGAAAACTATTTTGCATTTTTAAAAAATGAAGTTTACTCCTCCAGTTAAAATCAATTGCCCAAGATTGCTGGCTGCATTCACAGGCATTACCTATTTATTCTAAAATTAAGGTTACATATATATACAAACTACAGTCTGTATTCCCACTTGCACTAATTGATATCTGTTCTGATCTCTTTTGCCCTCCCACATAATAAATAAACAGAATGCGTGCTTTTAATAAACATTAATCTTTAGACCTAAGGAAAAAAGTGCACTGATACCTTTATATAAACTAAATTATGAACTAATATACTTACTGTATTAAACATTGAGACTGCTGTGGTGGCAACTACTTATAAAAGTAGTCACTTCCCACAGTTTTAAACTTTATTTTTCACTGCGATGCTTGCCAATATACCTTTAAGCATTAATTACACTGGCCAGGCCTCATATATTTCTCTCAGCACAGAGTGTTTAAAGCTTTCATGATTAATTGCTTGTCCCTGCGGATAGCTCATCTCCAAGTAAAAAAAAAGTTAGTAATAGGTAAAAAAAAAGCTAGTGAGTTTGCAGATGCATAAAAGAATCTTTGTAAATTTCACTCAGAACACACTGTTTAGATTTCTAATTGTTAATTGCCTGCATCTGTAGACTCCATGTCTCCTAATGAAAGCAATTGCTAATGATAAAAAGGCACATGATTTTGCAAATGCAAGTACAATTTTCTATGCCTTTCAACACAGGTCTATAGGTAAATACTAGGCTAGATGCCCTTGTGGGCCATTTAGGCCTAGCCAGTTTCCCTCTTGCACTTAAATTAACCTATCCCATTTGGTTACAGACTGGCCTATCCCATCCCATGGTCAATAATTATGCACTACCTAATGAGAATAACTGGGGTCATATTGTAGATAAAAGAATTTAGGAGCTGCCTGTGCCCATTAATATTACAGAGGGCAGTCCAGGAGTAAATATTCTGTTTCCCATCCATAGATCCATGTTGTGCCTGAATAAGACAGGAATGAACTTTGTTTTATGTGGATGGGGAGTCTGTACCAGAACATCAGTATCCTCTTCAAGATACACCTGTCCCTCTAAGGACGTTCTGTTTCAGGAGAGGTTTAGATCCCTAGACTGTGTATTTCTAATGCCATCTGATTTACTGATGTACAGTAAATCCATCAGTATAGGGTCAGAGGATGCCTAGTTTACCAGACACAAGTCATCTCTCAGTAGTCTGTAGGATACTAAGTATAGCAACTAGGCTTTCACTCAGACAATGTAGGATATGTTGTTTAGGCCTTGTATCCTTTTAGTAAGGCAGATCTGTGGCATTCCAGCTGTTGCATGTGTCTAGACAGATACATGCCAAAGGGAGCATTACATTTAATGACTGGTCTAATGAGAGCTGAGTAAAGTGGGACAATGACATCCCCTTGATCTAGACAGAATCCCTTTCTTTATAAGCTATGCAATATAGAAAGACTTTCTTATGTTGGTCAATATTTAGGTCACTATCCACATAAGTTCCCAAATCCAGAACAACTGGATCCACTCTTAGGGGTTTATTGTTAATATGGTAGTTTCTGGAACAGAAGACTTCCCAAAGGATACAATAATGCATTTTTGGTATTTAGTTTCAGTCCATTATTTTGGCACTGATTATCTATTTGGGACAAACCTTCCTGCTGGATGGCTAAGTCATTTGGGGATTCAATGACCATTTCTAGCTTGCAGTGATCCACAAACTTAGTCAGCTGGTGCCCTTTGGTACTGGCTTGTACTTCAGTAAAGTAGATGTCAAATAGGAGAGGTCCCAGCACACAAACCTGGGGGACTCCACTGGTCACTGGTCTCATTTGGAGGTAGCTTTTCCTGTTTTGCCAGTTGGCAATTCAGTGGGTGACACAGGGGCTTATTCCCAGTTTATTTAGCTTTTCTACTGTGCCTGTGTGGAGAATTGTGTCAAAAGCTTTGATCAGGTTGAGGTATGTGGTGTGTGTACTGTCTTGCTTTCATCCACTGCTTTGGTGACCTTTTCAAAAAGATCAACCAGGTTGAGTAAGTATGACCTGACCTTGACAAATCCAAACTGAGATGGATCCAGTGTTTGGGGATTCCTTATGTCAAAACAGTGTAAGAAACTTCTCTGTGTGGAAGATTTTCAGTCCATATATTTCTAGTTAATCACTGTATATTAATCAGATCAGACAATAGTAGTAGAAGTAGCGAACGTAAACTCGTCAAGTCAAAAAGTAATAATAGAAAATATATAATTCTGCAGCATTACTAAGTATTCGAAAGTAATCCAAGCAAGACAGGCAGTCTGTTTCCAGTCGAAAATCCCATAAAGGATTTAATAAAGGATTTTCGACTAATAATAAAGGATTAATAAAGGATTTTCGACTGGAAATAAAGGATTTTCGACTGGAAACAGACTGCCTGCCTTGCTTGGATTGCTTTTGAATACTTAGTAATGCTGCAGAATTATATATTTTCTATTATTACTTTTTGACTTGACGAGTTTACGTTCGCTACTTCTACTACTATTGTCTGATCTGATTAATATACAGTGATTAACTAGAAATATATGGACTGAAAATCTTCCACACAGAGAAGTTTCTTACACTGTTTTGTTTTTAGACCCACTACACTTTAATGGGTTGTTTTGAGACTTCGGGGATACCACGGAGATTACTTGGGATTCCTTATGTCCTGATTTTTTAGTTTCATGATAAGTTTGTCTATAGCTTTGCATATGAGGCTGGTCAGACTTATGAAGCTCTAACTGCCTGGGTCTGTGGATGGTTTCTCTAATGCAGAGCAATGACTTTAGCTGTTCTCTACTCACTTAGCACAAAACTTGCATAGAGGCTGAGATTGAACAGTGTTGTTAGGGGTGTGGCTAAACCATGCCTTGTCCTATTTAAGATGCATCCAAGGAGACTGTCAGGACCCATTAATGTAGTATTTTAGCTTTTGATAAGAACTTTAGGACTGAGTCTTGTGTGATAGCCGGAGGTGAGCCAGTTTCAGGTATATCTTGAGAGACAGACAAAGGGGAGAGAGCTGTAAAGTTAGAGCTAAATTTAATATCTAGTATGTTTGCTATATCTTCAGCCTTAGTATAGGTAACAGTGTTCACAATCAGCTCACTGTATTGCTTACTGTGCTTTTGAGATTACGAACATAACTAAAAAATACCTTGTGGTTAGCTTTGGAGGATTTTATTAAGTTCCTAAGTTGTTTGTTTATTTCAGTGACAAAGACTTTAACATTCTGGGAATTACTGTTCTTACTTTTGGTCAAAATTCTTTGTTTTATTGTAAAGCTTGTAGATATTATAGTTCCACCATGTGGATCTGCTTCAGACGTTTGCTCTGCACTAGATCCTACAGGCTACAACTGCATCTACGCAGATGTTTACATGCTGGTATACTGTGGTGGTGTATGTTTCTGCATCTTCAGTGGAGTTAACTGGGTTTGATGGAGATTTCAAGCCTGCCAGTGTATCCCTTAGGAACAGATAGTTTTCTTAAAAACATTTCCAAAGATAGCTTGGATAGAAGGGATCTCTGGTTTCAATTTTATTTTGAAGCAGACTGATTTATGGCCAGACCTTACAAGTGGTTTTAGATATTTTATCTTATTTTTCAAATTTGCTTAAAAAATGTCTATAGTTTACACCAAAGACAATCTAAACACCCAACCTTGTAAAAAGAGGGAGATTATCTTTGTTCTACATAAAGTATGATCAATACACTTTTACATGTAACAAGATCCTTTGGAACTAGAACAGTATCAAAATATGCATGGATTGATTTTGGGAAATGGTGTAACAAAAAAAGTTTCCATTCAGATAACAAATTCCCTCTGAAGCAGACTCTTACGAATGTACACAAACTGCAAAGTAAACTCTTGAAATATCAGTAATTAATGTTAGACAATGTTTTTTTTTTTTTAAGAATGTATTTCATAACACACCCCTCAACTTCTTAGAGCAAGAAATCAGGACATAGGCCCAAAAATAGGGACCATTTTTAAATATCGCTCTTACAAACTTAGAAAGTTGATAGAATAACAGGTTTTGCATTAGCTTGAATTTTCTGAAGGGTATGAGGTCTGAAACTTAAATGTCTGTCATTATTTCCTAACTTCAATCTTTAATGATTTGCAACTAATTTGCTAAAACACCAAAAATGTATGAAAAATGGACGAAAAGTATGAGGCAAAAATCTGGACATTCTGTGAAAATCTGTACAGTTGAGAAGTATGTATGTAAATGTGTACCAGGAGGGACTTAGAGTCTACAAAGTCCCTAACAATGTTACAGAAGGGACTGTTTCCACCAAGAGCTTTTAGACATTTTCAATTTTTATGGTATGAGATTTATGAGCACTATTGTAAGGTATATTGAATTTGTAAAGTCAAAGTAATTTATTGTTTACCATAGATTATTACAAAGATAAATAGTGTACAATGTTACAAAAAGTATGTGTTAAATGCGCTATTGCTAAAAGAAGAACGGCAAAGTTAGGAAGGGACAGAAAGGAAAACAAGGCCAACAAAGCCTATTTACTGCTTTGTATTAAGAGTGTTTCTAATGATAATAAGAACAACATTTTGAGCATTTAAATGTTGAGATTCCTCTAGAAGAGCCATTATCACAAAATGATGAGATTAATCACAATAGAGAGAATGCTGAGGGCAGGTCTGAGTTACCGGGTTCTCCAGAGTTTTCCCCTTTAATGCATTAAAGCAGACTACAGAACAAATGCTACTTGTCTACGTGAGTACAGGGGTACTGGGGACAATACTGGCAATCCCAAGGCCTGGCAACAGGGCATGTAAGGGGAAAGGGGAAAAGACAGATATGTTAAAACTAATTATTGGCTTTGCTGATGAGATTACTATTAATGGTTTGGTGCATATGCAAGATCATGTTAACGCTTTAATTACAGTGGCTTAAACCTATAAGGAATACATTTTAGAATTTTTAAAAAGGGTTTTACTTTTATTTCCAGTTGATCCTTGGATATTAGTACACATTATAAACCCATGAACATTAATTGAGTTAATAAACAAAAACCCATCGACTCAAGCACAAAACAAACTAATGAACTCTGAAGAAATGCTCGGTCAGGAGCAATTAAAAAAAAAAAAAGCAGCGAATAACCACAGAGAACAAAATGCATGTTAATCAACAGCTTTCATTCTTTATTCCAGTAGTAACAGCACTTCATCAGACCATGTGACTTTACAAACAATGTTCTTATATAACCAAAAGCATCATACCAATTAATTCAAATCATCCAATCAGAGACAGGAAAAGTCTTCACACTTGCCATACATTCAATACAGCCTACATAGTGTTTTTTCACAGTGTTTGCATTGTGGCATGATGCACACACTGCCACAGAAAATTTAAATTCAGCAAGCACAGTGTATAGGTACGTACCCCTGTGGAAACAAGTGAAATACAGTGGCATGCTAATTGTTGCATAAGTAGCTGAATAGCATTCTAATCACCCAGGAAACAAGGTGGAGCAATTCAACAGTGTAGAGAGCAACCATGTAGACTCCATGCTGGTGTTCAGTCTGTATTCCTGGGAAATGTGATGTTGGACAATGGAAATGGCAGTGTGGAAAGGGTATTACCACAGCCCAATAGGAGTTATCTTTCAGATATGGGTGTTGCTGCTATGCCTGTTTAATCAGAAGCTGTGTTGGGAACAGTGCCTAAAAGAGATTTGAGAAATAATGTTTCCCCTAATAACACTGTTGCTCCTAATGAAACTATGGACTGTTTTCTTTGTGTGTTTTTAAAGGGACCTGAAAACCATTTTATTGATGAGAGACTGCAGCAGGAGATGAAATATCCTGATCTAGTAGCCAAGTTTTCAAAAGATAAAAAGGATTTATCAAAATTGGTGAGATTACAATGGGATATTTTGTTTTTTGCAACTTGTTTGGTTGTCAAGAGAGTCCCAATGGGTTTGAGAATAACTAGGGCTCCAACAAGAGATAAGCTTTCCATTGATTTGATTGAAGGTTGGAAAGCTTTGAACAAAGCAACAGGGTTACAGTACATCAAGTTGCTGCTAGAGGAGCATAAAAAGTATATAGCAGACTTGACGAATGTAGCTATGGCCTCATATAATAGTTTGAAGGATGTGACCTCGGCTAATAATTTTGAAGCTAAGATTAGAGGAGTTCTGAAAAAATTGCAGAAGAAAATGAGTCACTTAAAAAGCATAAACTGAGGAAGTTTTTAAGAGACAAAAGAGGTTATGATATAGGGGCAAATTCAGACATTTGGCAAGATACACATTGAGAACATGATGTAGTGGATGAATGAGTTAGTGGGCATGTTCTGCCAATGCAAGCAGGCAGTGTAAATGAATAAGAAATACAAACAGCTACCAAAATATTGAGGTTAAACTCTGGGAAGGCTGTAGAAATGAATAATGAAGAAAGAAAGTTGGATAAGAACATAGGCAGACCAGGAAAATCTGGCTATGTTCAGAAATATGCTGAGGAATCCTTTCCAAAACAGGGTTTTCAAACTATCGTGGTATATCAGGATGGAGGAACGGGGAGGAAAACATGGGCACAAGTGGTAGTGCAAACTCCCTGGAAGCAGGGTCAGAAACTGAGAGGGAAAGGTTACAGGTATGGCAATTTTATTCAGCAGAATCAAATCAAGCAAAAGACTGGTGGATGGAGAAATGAGAGAATCAGCTTTTTAAAGAAGTAAACATTTTGCCATTAAAAGGTACTATCTCTAATTTCTTTAAGATAGTGAACTTATCAAGTTTTGCTTTGAACAGTGAACATTTAAACGTTTTGAGTAAAGATTTTACATTTGTGCCTTCTCAAAGGGCAGAAAATTGGAACTATTAATGCATTAAGAGACTACTAGAAAGTTGAATTTAAAATGTTTTTTCATAATAATAATAATAATGATGAAAAATTTGAGCTGTTTAAAAAAACTCATTTATTCAATCCTAGCTTAAGGCCAGAATTAGAGGCCTTTCTCTTTAACCTGTGAAAATGATGTGAGGAATTTATTAAATACCAAGACAAAAAACAGATATTATAATATGACTATGACAGAAAAAGAAGCCTTATTACAATTAAAAAATAATGAAAGTTTATATATAACAAAGGCTGATAAAGGGAATGCTGTGGTGGTGTTGGATATGAATTATTACTGTGATGAGTTAAAAAAGATGTTGAATGATGATAAGTTCTATAAGAAGGTGGCTTGGGCAGAAGCTGTTAGACCATACAACATGGTTGATGCATGTATTGAGGAGTGGTAGATGAAGGGATTAATCACTACAGATATGGTTGATTTTTTTTAGAGTTTGGAGACCAAAGTTAGGAAGATTTTATGGTCTGCCCACGGTACATAAATGTTTAGATAAGCCAACTTCTAGACCAATAGTGGCTAGCCAAGGTAGCAAGATGGAGTCCGTGGATTTTTTATGCAGATAAGTGCAAAAATTGGTTTGCTGTAGTGACTCTTTTATCAGAGATTCTTTTGAGTTTAAAAATCTCATCACTAAAGTAATGGTTAATGATTCTACAATACTGGCCACAGCAAATATCATGTCCTTATATACCACAATTCCCAATGTTGAAGGACTTGAAATGGTAAATAGGGCAATGTTTTCATCCAAAGTTTTCAAAAGTGGAGAAATTAGGCTGCTAACTGAAATTTTAGATGTTATTTTAAGTTTTAATTTTTTTTTACATTTGATAATGAAATATATAGGCAAACAAATGGCATGCTTATGGGAACAGTAATGGCTCCCAGCTATGCCAATATATTTATGACTGGCTGGGAAAAAGAATTTGTGTATAAATTTGAGTTTTTTAATGATGTTATATTTTACAAGTGTTTTATTGATGATTTGTTTTTGTTATGGAAAGGGAGTATGGAAAGATTAACTGAATTTTTAACGTATTTAAATAGCATTTCTAATTATCTTAAATTCATGTATAATATACGTAGAAATTAGGTTAATGTTCTGGAACTAGTGGTATATAAATCTGCCAATAATATAAAAGTCAGGATTTTAAAAAAGGAGTTACAAAGTATCAGTTATTTACATTATAGTGGCATGCACAAGATAAGCCTTAAAAGGAATATAGTAAAAGGACAGTTTTTTAAGGTTAAGTGAGTTAACAGAGGATACTTATTTTTCTAATACAGAATGTGAACTGATGAAAAAAAAAGATTTTGGGATAGGGGTACCCAATTAATATAATACAAGAACTAAAAAATGAGGTTACAAATTTAAAGAAAACTGGTATTTTACATAATAAGTCAGTTTAGGATAAAAATAAATCTAAGGACTATGCATTATCATGTGTATTACCAAATTCAGTGGATGAACCCAGTATTAAACAGATAGGTAAAAATAATTGGAAATGTCTTACTAATTTTGTGTACTTAAGGAGCATTATTGGGGACAATCCCATTTTTATTTCTCAAAGAGGGAAAATTTTAAAATAATATTTTAATAGAAATAATTTAACTAATAATAAAAAATTAGAGGATAATAAAGGGATGTCAAGATGTGGTAGTTGTAAATTTTGTCAATTCATTCTTGAAGGAAATTAAGATAATAACAAGAAATTATAATATTAAGTTAATGCATGAATATAATTGTAAATCTAAATTTGTAGTCTATGTTTCCCTATGTGGGCTTTATTCTGCATTTTATATTGGCAGAACGTCTACAGAATTTAATAAGAGGATGTACGAACATTTAAGGGCTGTAGATAATAAAGATGCTAACAATAGTTTAGCTAGGCATGTAATACAAAAGCAAAGTGTTGGAGTGAATAAGGTTTATTTTAGGTTTTCTGTAATAGATCAGGTGTAAACTATAATGTAAGGCTAGAGGCAGAAGATGAGTTAGATTAAAAGGAATATTGTTGGCAGATAAGACTGAATGCATGTAGTTTCCTGG
The DNA here is from genome assembly GCF_019279795.1 of Protopterus annectens. Taxonomy (NCBI): domain Eukaryota; kingdom Metazoa; phylum Chordata; order Ceratodontiformes; family Protopteridae; genus Protopterus; species Protopterus annectens. The sequence continues at coordinate 200,261,537 of NC_056744.1, forward strand.
GAATAAATGAAAGGGAAAACTACAAAGTGGTCCGAAAATGAAAGGGTTAAATCGTTGATTTTGTGAAGTCATGTGATCTTCAAAGAATGTATTTAATGAGTTTTAAAATGAATGTAGCTTGGTTTGAAGAAGTTCCATAAGTGGGACGAAAGCGCTTACCCGTTACTTGCTGTATTTTGTTGTTTTTATTTGAGTATTGCATTAAAGTAGTATATTTTATTGAACAGTTTCATTTGATACTGCTAGTGCATTTTAGTTGTTTTTATTATGGTCCAGTTTGTTCCATCATGAGGATTTTTAATTGAAAGAAAATAAGTTAATTTTGCATCATATGTCTTTTGGGGGGATTGAAGATTGCTACAGTTATAAGCTCAGTTTGGAGTTGTCAACCACGCTCTAGTTCAAAGTATCATTAATGAACATATACGTGGTAAATGTATTACCCCCTGTGTTACTGTTAATTGTGATGATGATGCCCTTACCTCTTGCTTAACTTTTTCCAAGATCATCTGGAGTACAGTGGAGTAAGTCTTCTGCTGATGGTTTGCCAAATATTTTAAGTTAGTACTTCTGAGCAATTTAAAGACATATTGTAGTTTGTGATCACAGGATCATAGGAGTTTACTAGGCTATAGACCCAGACGTCATTTCAAGCCTAGCCATTTCATCCCAATGTAATACCATAGATACTCTAGTCAGTACTCAGGATTGTATTTAGTAATGACTGCCAATGTCCAGGAGGGCTCTGGGTGCTATCCCTGGTAAGAATTTGCAGTGTCCCATCCACTCGTCAAGGTTCCTTTTGAACAGTGTAATAGAGGTGCTCTGTTTCACATTAATTAGCAGCCTATTCTAAAGACATGTTAGTTGCTGGGAGACAAATCTATCCCTCCAGCATATCCTATTCAAGTTGTAGGCCATATTTAGATCCCTGGAATGGGTAGCTCTAATCCTATTTGATATACGGATATGCAGCAAATTCATTTGGTTTGGGACCCAGATTGCTGTGTAAGCTAGGCATAAATCTACCCTAAGAAGCCTATACAATACTAAGTACAGTGACAGGGACTTTAGTCCGTCTGTGTAAGGCACATGCTGGAGTCCCTTGACCTTCTTAGTTAGAAATCTCTGAGATCTCTCCAATTGGTGCAGTTGCTTTTTATGGTATACAATGAAAGGGGCATTATATTCAGTTATGGATCTAATTAGTGATGAGTATAGAGGGGTTATAACCTCTTTTCCCCTGGAGGTGATGCCTTTACTAATCAAGTGTGCTACATAGAAAGCCTTCCTTACTACAGTAGACACATTGTGATCAAAGTTAATGTCACAGTTTACTTGTGATCCCAAATCTCTTACCACTTCATAGGTACATAGGTTATTGTTGTTAGTTTGATAGTGTGAAGGGACATTGTTTTTACTGAAAGGAATGATGATGCATTTCTTTGCATTCAATTTGAGACTGTGACTAAGACACCACTCATTGGTATGCATAAGACTATCCTAAAGTATACTAACATCATTTGGGGATTCAATGATTGCACCCAGTTTGCAGTTGTCTACAAACTTGATCAGCCATAGCCCCTTAGTTTTGGCCTGAACGTCTGAGAAGTATATACCAAGCAGCAGGGGGCCTAGCACTGACCCTTGTGGCACCCTACTGGTGACAAGTCTGCAGGTTGATGTGGAATCACACACTTTGATAGTGTGTGACTGGTTTGTAAGCCAGTTGGCAACCCATCTTACAGGAAAGTGGTTTGCATTTAGTTTGCTAAATTTATCAGTAATGCCTGAGTGTAGGATTGTGTTCAAGACCTTTGCCAAGTTGAGGTATGCTGTGTGCACAAATTTGCTCTTGTCAATTCCCCTGGTCACATTTTTGAGGAAATCCACTAGGTTTAACAGGCACAATCTGCTCTTGATGAAACTAAATTGGGTTGGATCCAGGGTTTGGAGGTTGCCTATGTCTTTATTTATGAGGTCCATGATGACACATTCTGTGGCTTTACAGATGGCTGGTCAGACTTATGGGTTTATAATTTTCCTGGGTCTGCTGCTAAGCCACCTTTGTGGAGGGGAATAACTGGTGCTGTTCTCCATTCTGCAGGAACAAAGCCTGTGGATAGGCTATGATTGAATAGGGTACTTAGTGGTGATGCTAATTTATGTTTTTAGTTTGTTTAGAAGACAGCCTGGGATGCCTTTTGGTCCCATAGAGGCTGTGTTTTTGCCTTAGACAAGGCTTTAATGAACTATGCTTTGGATATGTTGGGTAGGGGAGCTGGGGGGCAAGGTTTGTGATACGTTGAAGGGAATAAGGGAGTGAAATTTTCATGAAATCTGTCTGCTAGCTGGTTTGCTATCTTTGCAGGATCAGTATGTGTAATACTGTTAGTCAATAGTTCTGCACATACTTGGGCCCTACCTTTTAGGCTATATACATAGCTGTAAAAGGCCTTATGATTATCCTTGGCTGTGATTGATTAGTTTTTCTCAAAGTTGCCCTTACAGGATTTGACATGTTGTCTTATCTACCTGTTGAAGCTAAAGAGGGTGCTTTTCCCATTATTGGGGCATTACCTTAGTTTTCTTAGCAACTTTTTGCATTTGTTGTAAAGTTGTTGATGGTGACTGCCCATCAAGGCAGTTTTTTTATTTGGGGTTCTGGTTTTTGATTCTCTCTGAAACAGCTGAGTCTATACACTTATACAAGTGATTGTATAGGATTTTTGTGTAAGCTTTAGTGTAGTTACCACTTCCAGCTGGGGTTGGGGCTTGGAATGCATTTATACCTTCCCCTAGGAGGGTGTGGTTTGCTTTGGTGAAGTTTTTTAGTGTGACTTTGCCCTTTGTGAGTTCTGTTGTTAGTGCCAGTTCGAAGTTGACTGATTTATGGTCAGATTTAACTAATTAGGGTCTGACAGTTGCGGTGGTGCATTTGTTTGTCTTGTTAGTGAGGATCAGATCTAGTATGTTTGTTCCTCTTGTTGGGGATTGAACAATTTGTTCCATGGCATTTGAGTTAACAAAGTCAAGGAACGTTTGCTCTAGTGAGTTAGAGCTAGAGTAGGGTTCCCCATTGATGATGGGATATATGAAATTCCCCATGACTAGAGTGTTTGGCAATATTTGGATTGAATCCAGTTTTATCAAGTAGGCCTTGTGCGCATCATGATCCATGGAGGGGATTTATAATTAGCTATGACTTGAATGGGGGTCTTATCCACAGTAATTTGAACTTGGAGTAACTCCAAGGAGTTGTCCAGTCTAACTAGTCGGGAGGTGAATTTATCCTTAATATAGATAGAAACACCTACTCCTTTGGTTCTCACACATTCATTTTGCAATCTGAAGGTGTGGAAGGCATTGTAGCCTTGCAAGGCCAGGGTACTCTCTGAGGCCTTGAACCAGGTTTTTGTGACTGCACAGATATCTACATCCTCCAGTGATAGAAGTGTTTCCAGGGTGTGCAGTTTTTGGTTTAAGCTCCTAGCGTTTATCAGCACAACCCTTATTTTGTTATCATTAGCAATTTTCATCTCGAAAATTTTGTTTTTGAGACCTTGCCTAAAAAGGCACTATGGAGGAGGCAAGAGCCTTTGCCAGCAGCCAAAAGCTTAGTGGTGCCAGGTGCAAACCATTTCTGGCAAAGCAACGAGGTTTGTCAATCATGTCATCCCAGGCTAACAGAAACTGGATTCCCTTTCAATGACACTAAAAACTAAGCCAATTATTGAAATCAATCATTTTCTGTTTATAATGTGGCATCATTCTAGGTGAGGGTACTATGCTGCTCAGGGCTAGGGACATACCTGCCAGGGACACATATTGATCTCAAGGCCTGTTGCTATACTGTCTGTAATAGTGGCAGCACTGTTAGTTTGTTAGCATATATTGCACTATAGTAGTGCAGGTATTAATGTATTCCTGTATTTCTTGCATTTTTTCACAGGTGTTCATGACAGTGGGAGTGTGGGCCCTTTGCCACCTGATGTCATTGTACCCACAGACTCTGAAGAGGATGGCAGCCAAAATGAGGCACAGATGGGGGGTGCAGAGGCTGAATCTGACACAGAGGTTGACATACAACCATGCCCTGCATTTCCATCGGGCACAGCCAGTAGGCCTACACCTACCCAGTCTGCTGAGCCCACATATATTGGACAAGTGGAGGGTGAGGACATTGATCAGGGAACTGTGGCTACTGCAGCTTCAGTGCCTGTTGAGTCTGTCCATAGCCAAGGTGTGGGTGTGGTGCCACACAGGAGGATTAATAGTGGTACTCATATGGGGCTTGCTGTCCATCCTCCACCTGGTGCAGGTGTCACTTCCTGTGCCACTCAACGTATGTTTAGGGCCATCATGGAGGCACGGGCACATTCCCATAGGTGTAAAACTAATAAATGCCGAAATCTGTAAGGACAATCTGAGGCACGTCAACAATATACAGAACACTTTTATTAAACATTTTTTACATTCCCATAGGTGCTCCAGACAAATGCTCAGGGTTGTGAATGTGGCACAGCCTGACATGTGTGACTGCCTCCACAGTGTTGCTGATTCACTGGATGAATGACATGTTGGAATGAGGGGTGTCTGTGATGGACTGAGGGGTGTCTGTCATGGAACGAGCAGTGTCTATGATGATATGTATGCTGCTACTTCCTCATGGAAGTAGGTCAGCCACATCTGGTGTCAGCCAATGTGGCCATGACTGATCACGCTCCCATAGTGGTAGTAGTTCCACTACTCCATCAGTGGGTCTGCTGCTCACACCCAGATGTGGCAGGGCATGGAGTCGTGATACTGGATGCCCCGTGAAGGCAGCTTATCCAGCAGATATCAGTCACATTCAGGTAGCAGCACTGCATCTGACCATGGGTGAGGACGTGCCAGTCCAACTCCTGACAGAGACATTCTCATGGTCAGGGATAACAATGATGAACTGCCACCTCTACCATGCATGGCTTACACCTGTCCAACAGACCAAGATGTAGAGCTAGCACAGAGATTGGCTTTGTTCATTCAGACACACACACCAAATTCACCTGGTGGACCCCTACAAACACGTACACAACAGTTTCTCAGTTTGTCTCACTGGACATTTGTTTTATCCCCAATGCCTGCTTTCTTCTCTGACCTACTCACACACACTCATCGACCTTCTGTGTCAGCTTAGGCCTCCTGCCCACAGACGCACACACACACACACACACACACACACACACACACACACACACACACACACACACACACACACACAAAACACCCTGTGCAAGTGATGATAACTGTGCCATATCCCTGTTTTCTATCTTTTGGATTCAGGGACACAAAAGCTGTGTCTAATGCTCAGGGTACATAGCTAACTTAGTGTTTAGTATATCTGTATTTGTGTTGTTGAACTGGTCATTGTACCTTTGACTTATATTATACTATATATTATTATATATATATTATATTACATTATACTTATATATGACGGGTGACGCAGTGGTGCAGCGGCTAACGTTGTCGCCTCACAGCAAGAGGTTCTCTGGTTCTATTCTCGGCTGGGGTGCCTTCTGTGTGGAGTTTGCATGTTCTCCCTGTGTTCGTGTGGGTTTCCTCTGGGTACTCCGGTTTCCTCCCACATTCCAAAGACATGCATCTGGAGCATTTCTCCCCGGGCCTCCGCTGAAAACAGGCTCTGTGGAACCTAGTCGGACATTCCCGGTCAACAAATGTTAAATAAAAAAATAAATAAATAAAAATAAAATTGGCCTTGGAAAGTTAGACAGTTGATAGCATCAAAATTTCACAACATTATAGTGAGTGTTCTTGCAAGGGTGTTGAGGTCAGAAACTGTAATGTGTATCATTACTTTCTAACTTCTCTCTTTAATGATCTTCCAGGACAAATGTATGATACACGTCATAAGTCTGCCATGATATTCAGATCTTAGGACTGTACAACAGCACTGTAGTCAAAACTCACCATAACAGTAATACAGTATAATGTTCTCTTTTGCATGTACCTCTACAGACACATGCAGCAGCTGGAGAGACCACAGGGCTTTCTCAGGAAGATAACATACAGCCTACAAACCATGCCATGATGTATGTCGATAGATTAAAAGCCATGTCACTGTCATCTGTCTGGTATAGGATGAGGTGAGATCTGCCTGGCCTCTAGGCCAGTGTCTGACTATGCCCTGGTGGGATGACTTCATATCCAAACATCTGATATAGCTAATGACATCAGCAGTGTCTGTTGAGAATATGGTAATAACAGTGTCCCTCATGCTGTGGTAAAAGGGTCCCTGTAATGTCAAGCAAGAGCACACATGCATACGGATACACACACACACACACACACACACACACACACACACACACACACACACACACACACACACACTTGATTGCAGTGAGACTAGAACCCCTACATACTTAAGCACACAGACTGCAGAACACAGTATGTAATGCAAGGGCCACTGCACAAGTCTGACTTTTGCAAGACTGCAGATGAATTTATAGTACATGACATCAGCAGCCTATATGTGAGACAAGATGTTTGCAGGCTTGCATAGGTTCATAGCTCCATATGTTCATATGAGGCTATTACCATAATGGCCCTAGGTTCATAGGAGGTTACTAGGCTAATGACCCTAGGGCCTTGTCAAGCCTGCCCAAGTTGAACCATTGTTCCCTTATAGACCAAATATGTAGTCCATATTTGCGAAGCCATCATCAGCACTGATTGACCCTAAGAGTGACATAGGTGAAACCCCCAGGGTAAATCTATGATTTCCCATCCAATTGTTCCAGTTACACTTAAATAGGGTCATTGAGGAGCTCAGTTTCATGTGAACTGGAAGTTTATTTCATAGGACTGGCAATCTCTGGTAGACATATCCGTCTCTCCAGCATGTCCTGTTGATGTCACAGGCTAGGCTAAGTTCCCTTGAGTGAGTGAGTCTTGTCCCATGTGATTTGCAGAGGTGCAGTGTTCCCATTAAGGCAGGGTTCAAGACTGCATTCTACACCAGCCACAAGTCGCCTTGCAGCAGTCTATATGATACAGAGTACAGTGACAGGGTCTTCAGTCTGTCTTTGTAGCTGATGTGCTGGAAGTCCCTGGATTTTTTAGTGAGAAACCTCTGGGGTCTCTCCAGCTGCTGCAGGTGTCTGGTGAGGTACATGCAAAAGGGAGGATTGTATGCTGTTATTGGTCTGATAAGGGATGAGTACAGTGGAGTTATAACATCTTTAATCTTGGATGCTATGCCCTCACTTATAAGGTATGCAATGTAAAGGGCCTTCTTTACCACTGTGGACACATGATGATCAAAGATGAGGTTGCCATCAACATGCATCCCCAAATCTCTCAACATTGGGTTACAACATGGGGGTATTATTAATTTTATAATTCCAGGGACATCTTCTTTGATGAATAGAATAATAGTGCATCATTTTGGGTTAACTTTAATTCTGTGGTTTTCCCAACAATCATGTATGTATGTAAGCACATTTCGGAATATGTTGACATTGTTTGTGGATCCAATGATTGTGCCCAGCTAGCAGTCATCCATGATTGAGCCACAGGCCATCTTTTTTTCACCTGGTTTTCTGAGAAATACATTCCAAACAGTAGGGGGCCAGCAGAGACCCTTGTGGGACACCACTAATCCCCACCTATGACTTTATGCATTCTGTTGGTGAGCCAGTTGGATACCTGTCTAATGATGTATGGGTTAATCCCCAGGTGGGTGGGTTCCACAATAATGCCTCAGTGGGGGATTGTGTCAAAGCTCTTGGCTAAGTTGAAATAGGCAGTATGTACTGATTTGCCTTCATCCAGGGCTTTAGTGACATTCTCCAAGAATTGCACTAGGTTTAACAGGCATGATCTGCCCTTGACAAAACCAAATTGTGTTGGGGAAAGAGTCTGAAGGTCAGCAATGTCCTTGTTGATAAGGCACACAATGATTCTCTCCATGGCCTTACAGACAGGACTGGTCAGGCTTATGGGTGTATCATTCCCCAGGTCAGTTGAGGGACCCCCTTTCTGTAAGAGTATTATGGTTGCTGTGTTCCCTTCTGCTGGGGCAAAGCCAGTACTCACACTGTGGTTAAATGGGGTACCTAGTGGATCTGCTAATTCTTGCTTTGGACTGTTTATTAAGCTGCCTGGGATGTTATCCAGTCACATACAGGCTTTGTTTTTGGCAATGATGAGTGCAGTTTTGACCTGTTATTTGGAGATGATATGTAGAGAACTGTTGACAGATATGCTGTGGGATATAATCAGTGGAGACAGGGATGTGAAACTGTTGCCAAACCTGTCTGCTAACAGATTGGCTATGTCCTCAGGTTCAGTATGAGTGGTACCATCCACTCTCAATTTGGTGCAAAGCTGGGCCTTCCCTTTTACATTACAGACATAGCTAAAGAATACCATTTGATTATACTTAGTTATGGATGCTAATTTAGTTTTGTAATTAGCTTTAGAGGACTTTACAAGATGTCTAATTTGCTTGTTCAAGCTATGGACAGTATTCTTCTGCTGAAACTGTTCTCTCTTATTCCTGGACATCAGTTTCTTTCTGTGTTGTATAATCTATTTATGTTAGATGTCCACCAGTGCGGCTTGTTTTTTGTGAGCAAGTTTTGATCTGTTCTGGTGCAGCTAAGTCTATACACTTATAAAGGTGTTTAAACAGGGCATTTATGCACACCTCCATATAGGAGTATTTACTGTCAGCAGTGGCAGTAGGTTTGAAACTATATATGCCATCACTTAGGAGGCTATAGTTTGCTACAGAGATTTTTCCACCTTTTGGTTCCTGAGAGGGTCAGGTACGATTGTTACATTGAACATGACTGATTTATAGTCAGACCTTATCAGAGAGGGTCTCGCACATGGGGTGGTGCAGCAATCTCCCATGTCAGTCAGTACTAGGCCAAGGACATTCAAGCCCCATGTGGGGGTGCAGACTAACTATTCCAGAGCATTCATGTTTACAAAGTGTAGGAACCTTAGGACAAGTGTGTTTGAGCTCATATATGTATCCCATTTGATGGAAGGATAGTTAAAATTACCCATGCCTAGGGTGTTTGGCTGTATTATGAGTGACTCATATGGGTCCAGGAAGACACTGTGGTTTTCATAGTTCATGTTGGTGGACCTGTAGCTAGCAATGATGTGGAGGGTTTTTTTTTCCTAGTTAGTTGGACTTGGAGTAACTCTAGGGAGTTGTCCTACTTAACCAGTCTAGAGGTGTACTTCTCTTTTATGAAGATGGATACACCTACTCCTTTGGTTCTTTCATATTCATTTTTCAGCGTGAATGTGTGGAAGACAATATAACTTTTCATGGCCAGAGTACTCTCTGTGGCCCTAAACCATGCCTATGCAACTGCACAAACATTAACATCTTTCCAAGTAAGAAGTGCCTCCATTGAGTGTAGTTTTTGATTTACACTCCTAGCATTAAGAAGCATAAACTTGAGTTTGTATTTTGAGAATATTCTTATGTCAGGAACGTTATTCAAGTCACTATGGGGGAGGCAAGCACCTTGGCCAGGAACCAAAAGGCAAGAGGAGACAGATGAAGACCATCTTTGGCAAAGCAGTATGGTCTGTCAACCATATCATCCCAGCCTGACAACTACTGGATCCCCCTGGAGTGACACCAGTTGCTAAGTCAATTGTTGAAGTCAACAATTCTTTTTTTTTGTATTCAGACATCATCCTGGGTGAAGGTGCTTAGGGCTATGGACATACCTGTCTGGGATACATAATCTGAGAGGTCAGTCATATCTCTATTAATACATCTCAAGTCATTTACTCCAACATGTAGTACAACCAGGATTGCCAGATTTGTAAAGGGACAGTAGGTAGAAAAAAAAAGGTCCTTCATGCTAAGTGAAGACCAGAAAAAAAAAGTCTTTAATGCGGAACATCAGACAGTTCCACATTAAACAGAAGTAGCTCTGTTTTCTGATTGGCCCGTATGCCAGTATACAAGCCAATCAAAAAATCGCACAGCAGAGCCTCTTCTGTTCAATGTGAAACATCAGGCAGTTCTGCATTAAACAGAAGTAGCTCCATTTTGTGATTTTGTTGATTAGCTGGTATACCAGCTTACGGGCCAATCAAAAAAAAAAAAAACAAAGTGCAGGCTGCTTTGCCGGGATTTTAACCAGCAGTGCGGGACTCAGGATCAGGCTGCTGATCCCGGGTTAGTCCCACTCAAATAGGGACATCTGGCAACCCCGAGTACAACAGAGGTCTAACTGTGCTTGTTGCTGAGAAACTTGAGTCCATGCGTGACTTTGTGGATCCTGGCACTTGACAGGCATCTGACCTTGACTTTCTCCTTGTGTGATGGGAACATCTGTGTGTCTCACTAAGGATTCGCCTGTGACCAAGGCATTTTTCTGAAGTGTTTTGCCTTAAGGGTTTAATGGGCAAGACAGTGATACATTTTCTTTTTATGTGTAGTGGCTTTCGTTGTTCTGTCACGTGTGCAGAAGGTTTGCATTTGCAAGGTCTTTGCTCTTTTGGTAAGCTTCTAAAGAGTACCTCTGTTATGTTGGTTTATATGTTGTGAACTTGGTTTGTTGAGGAGGTGAAGTGTGTGTTCTGACAACCTATTTGATATCTGGTTTGTTACCTGAGAAAGACAGCATTTATTCTAGATTCATTGTATAGTTGCATCTCTCACATATTGTATTGGTAAGTTTTAGGAGTACATGGTTATCACTGTACATGAGGCAATAGAAACCTAGCTGTGTAAAAACACAAGAACCCTTATTCAGCATATTTAGATGGTCACTGTTAGCAGATTATTCTATGAGCAGCAACTGGCCTTGTCTATGAGGGAAATGGGTATCACCCCAGTGGCTGTAATAGGATCCCACTGCATGTGAAGCAGTGCTACTCAATCAGCCTGTTCATCCGCAACATTGAGTACTGGTTGGGTGATTGTACAGTCGCCTCTGAGCTGGTGACCGTCATTCATGGATAGGATCAGCTGGTGCTGCTCACAAACACACACTGTTAAAAACAGCCATCCAACTGTACTCAATAAGGATACTTGTGTTTACACACAACTACGCTTCTACACACCCTAGTGCTATTATGCTAGTAGCCTCATATAAACCTATGAAGCTATGTGCCTATGCAGGCCTCACAACCTGTTGTCTCCCACATGACCCACTGATGCCATCTACTATAGGTTCACCTGCAATCCAGTATAAATCAGACTTGAGCTGTGGTGCTTGCATTAAGTACTGTGTTCTGCTGTCTAGTTAGGTAGGGGGTTCTGTACTCACTGCAGTCCACTGGGTGAGTCTGTGTGTCTTGACAGCAGAGCAGATGTGTGTATACTACAGTTACTTATCAACTGCCATGCAATGACAGTATTTTGATACTAGCTCATGCCTACACATCCATTTCATATAGGTCTCCCATATAGCCTGCTGATGTCATCTACTATAAGTTCAATTGCACTCCTATATAATCATTAATTCTCACTGCAGTTAACTGGGTGTGGGTGTATGTGTGAGCTGTTGCTTGACATGACAGAGAGCATTTTACACCAGCACGTGGGACACGGTTTTCTTGTCCTCAACAAACACTGCTGATTTCATCAACTATAAGGTGCTGTCTGACAAACTCCAAGTCAGACTTCAGCTGTGGCACTTGCCTTAAATACAGAGTTCTGTAATCTGTGTACTTAGGGCACTCAAGTGGGGGGTGTTTACTTGACATTACAGAGAGCATTTTACACCATCATGTGGAACACTGTTATTGTCATATTCTCCACACTAGACACTGCTAGTGTCATCAGCTATATAATATGTCTGACACAATCCAAGTCAGACTTCAGCTGTGGTGTTTGGGTAAGGTACTTGTTCTGTAGCCTGTGTACCTCAGATAGGTAGGGGTTCTATTCTCACTACAATCAATTGTGCATGTGTGAACAAACTGCTGCTGACATTACAGAGTGGATTTTACACTTCCGATATCATCAACTAAAGTGTTGTCTGACACATTCTAAGTCAGACTTGAGCTGTGCTGCTGGCATTAAGTACTGTGCCCTGTAGTCTGTGTATTTAGATAGATAGAGATTCTATTTTCACTGCTGTCAACTGAATGTGTGTGTGTGTGTGTGTGAGCTGTTACTTGACATTACAAAGAACATTTTACATTAGTATGTGGGACACTGTCATCTTGTCCTCAACAGACACTGCTGATGTCATTAGCTATATTATATTTTTGAATATGCAGTACTCCCACCAGGCCAGGGTCAGAGACTGGCCTGAGGGTCAGGCAGAAGTCACGTCATACTATACAATAAAGATTACAGTGACATAGTTTTTAATCTAGCCACATACATCATGACATGGTGTGTAGGCCCTGTGTTATCTTGCTGAGAAAGCCCTGTGGTCTCTTCAGCTGCTGCATGTGTCTGGTGAGGTACATGTAAAAAAGAGCATTATACTCTATTAGTGCTGTAATGAGGTTTGACTACAGTGCTGTCATACAATCCTAAATATGATGGCATGGCTTATGATGCACACAACATAGGCTTTCAATAGCAGTGTGAACACTTGGTGATCAAAGCTCAGATTGCTAAATAAATGTGTTCCCAGTGCTAGCATCACTGGGTTTCTGCATAGCAAGACTGTTGTCAATGCTGTGATTAACATGGAACTCCACTTTCAAGATGGACAACATTACAAACACACCTTTCTGTATTTATCTGTAGATTGTGTGCATTTGTCACCATTCAGTTGTGTGTGTGTAGCTTGTCCTGTACTACGTTATCACCATTGGTGGACTCAATGACTGCACACAATATGCAAGAATCAGCAAACCTGGTAAGCCAAAGCCCATATACTTTTACCTGAACTGTCGAGAAATACATTCAAACAGTGAAGGGCCAAGCCCAGATCCCTGGGGTTTGCCAATGGTGACAGCTCTACTGGCACAGGTTGATTCATCAATTGTCACATGATGTATTCTGTCAGTGACCCAAATGTTCACCCAGCACCTAAGATGAGGTTTAATCCCCAGTTTAGGGATTTTTTCAATGATACCTGCATGCGTGTTTGTATCAAAACCCTAGCCAAATCACAATAGGCAGTACGCACTGTCTTACCTTTCTCCAGGCTTATCACATGGAATTAATGTGCTGTGACATCACAGATCACATATAGTGTGACCCTGCATATACACCTTCCTGATACGGTGGAATACAGCATTCAGCACACCCTCCGCACGGTCTGTGTTCCTGTACAAGGGTGTACATCAACATGCATCCACCTGAGTTGGGGGGACAGCACCTGATGTATGCATGTATAATATTATCCTGACTCTCCTTGACTGTGAGGTAAACCAACATGTCACCATGGACCTTTTCTACATGTGTACTTGTAATATACCAGGTGTATGCAACAGACCTGTGTGAGTTGTTACTGCTACATCAGGTCCATTACATCTGATATATGTCCTCAAAGAGGTCATCGAGGGTATGCATGATGACAATAGAATCAGCTTGTGGAACTTGAACAGGTGAAAGCATTTGACAGTGTCACACTGTGGTATTCAATCAACACTATCACATGTGGCCATAAACAGCTATATCACCAAATGGTTATACCAGTGTATGACATACATGGCATCTCACTATGTTGAAATTTGTGGTTTGACATATATCTGAGGTCCAGTGATCAGGTCAGTGCATCACGGGTGTCTGCTTAGGCTTTGCCTGCCCATTAGTTAAGTGATGGACATCACAGATGACATACACATGCTGTGTCCAAATAGCTGCCTGAAGGACTACAGCTTGTGTGCAATCATTGACTCCAACTGTGATACTAGTATAATACACACAGTGTCAACACATACTAGAGACTGCTCAGCCATGACAACACCTGCATTGAGAAGACACACGGAGGGATGTGTTGCATCAGAAAACAGACACACCACCCAGATATAATGTGGACATCATGCCCTATAATCAAACCAATAGGTATGTGACCTGTGTCCTGGGGTAGAGGGTAAGTGGTACATCCACCAGCATGTGGTCACAGTACTGACTTCTCCTTTGACTGTAACACATGTACTGAGTATGTAAAGGACAAGCATCACAGGACATACTAATGTCATGATTCCCAGCCTTCATCACGCCAATAACCGAGTACAATGAACCCTTCTCCATGTACCTCCCTGCAAATGTTCAAATGATGTGTAACTGAACTGTACCATCTTTTGTCACAGTGTGCTGAAACACAACTTATTGTCCATACCTATGTATTCTTTCTGGGGAATATACATGACTGCCTGATGGTGAACACCAATCAGGTTGTTGCACCAGATGCATGTGTGCTACCTGTTCACCTTATGTACACACTGCATACATAGGTGTTTGACATTAATGGCATCTACATAATTTGTGACCGTATGAATTGTGCCATAGACATATGCAATGCACACAAGGCAACTAGCCTGTAGTGCACATACTGTGACATGCAGGTATAGCAGTGTCCCCCTGAACACCTCCTGCAAATATTACAGTACCAGGACAGTGTGCATGGTTACCCTCATAGAGTGTGGATGTACCATACTAGTTCTTCAGTGTGTGTGCAGGCTAATCTGTTATCATTCCGCATCACATATGTTATGTCAGAGGCATGGGATTAGCAGTGGTATTATTCAGATATTGTCTATGATTGTGGTTGGTTCTTGTAATGTTTGCCATGATCCTTTACCTGTGGCCACCATGCTGGAGACCGCTGCTAGGAGTACACTCATAGTCAGGTGCACAGCTTCCCAATATGCATCCTTTCTCAACTGTAAGTCAGATCCCAGAGAAATGTCTTCTGCATTATTCATGTAAGGATGCTTATATCACACACACACACACATCCTCCCCATTGTTATGTAACCTTGTGTGACAATCACAGACAACACATTTTCACTGTACAGTCCGTATTGCACAATATAGATATGTGCTTTGTTTTGCTGCTATAACCATCTTTCATTGACATGCCCTCCTCTGCTGTATATGTGGGAGTTTCATCTGTACTCTTTCCCTGTGTTTATTCCTATAATTGAGTGTTTGAATATTCAATACACACACTTCTCTTAAGTGATAATTTTATATGACAGTCTCATATCTTGTTACAGATCATTAACACAGCTTCAGTACAGAATGCCAGGAATGGGATATCACAATACTCTGCACTGTAGGTACACTGATCTGTACTGTGTTTGGACCATATACTTCACATTCATACCTCTCAACTGTCCAGATATTCCCAGGATGTCCAGATGTTTTCCTTATCAAATATGTGGCCTTCTGCTATATCACTGGGATTATCTCTAGACTGA
Organism: Protopterus annectens; assembly: GCF_019279795.1. Classification (NCBI taxonomy): domain Eukaryota; kingdom Metazoa; phylum Chordata; order Ceratodontiformes; family Protopteridae; genus Protopterus; species Protopterus annectens. The sequence continues at coordinate 200,276,921 of NC_056744.1, forward strand.
TGTGACTCAATATTACAGACAATTTGATGTATACAACTCAACTGTCCTGATCTGTGTACAATGTTTAGTTTTTGTCTCATATTTGTGATCTTTTCTTCATAACGTTTTTTCCTGACAAATTAGGGGCATGTCACTGCAGTATGCATTCAGTAACTGATGACTGACATTTGAGTTTCAAACTTCATGCTCTTCAGAAAGGTCATGCTAATGTACAGCCTCTATATATATATATACATATATATATATATATATATATTCTATGAACTTCATAAGTTTGGATGTGGAAAATTAACAATATGTCCATATTACTGGCCCTTTGCCCCCTATTTTATGGCTTTATCCACATTTCTTGCACCAAGAGGATGAGTGTGTTACATCTGAACACACTTCCATGTGACATCTAGGTCAAATACATCCCTATTACTGGTTATTTGTTCTCTCATTAAGTTGACCTCTGTGCAGATATGTTGCACTAACAGAATGATAGCTATTTGTACAGATATATTTCTCAAATGTACAGATTTTTTCAGACTGTCCAGATTTTGACTCATATTTTTTGTCTATTTAAATTATTGAGGGTTGAAGTCAGAAAATAGTGACAGACATTTGACTCTCAGACTTCATACCCTTCAGAAAATTCATGCAAATGCAAAACCTGTCATTCTATTAGCTTTCTAAGTTTGTAAGAGCAATATTTAATAAGTGCGTTCCTAGTTTTCATCCTTTGTCTCCACATTATTTATGGCTTTTGTCCATATTTCTTCTCTAAGAGTTTAAGACGTTTGTGTGCCCTGGTAATAATTGTGGCATTCCACACAAATATGTGGACTGTATGTGCTCTCCTTTACACAGAACTGACATCCATGTTTGCTTACAAGGATTCGTGGCCAGCAATACTGTCGTGAGCTATGAAACCTAGCTTAGGCATGTCACGCCTCATTAATAGACAGCACCATCGTGGTAACATGTAAATTCCATGTAGGCTCTGTGAGAAGCCTATAAGGAGTTTACTGAATCACCCCATTAAAGTCATAGCGTATATAAATAAATAGCAAAACAACCTTTAAAATAATTAATACATATTAAAACAATCCAAAACAAGTTTAAAGTGATTTTGAAAAAAAAAAAACGCTAAACTGTAGTGCTTTCAGAAAATTAGAATTTTTCATATTGAACAGGTTGTTAAACATAAGTTGTGGGAGAGATTTCTGCACCATTCTTAAAAAACAAATTGGACTTAATTCCCAGAGTTAAATGAATCAATCAATACTATTTTTTTTTTTTGTTTTAAATTTGTTGGCATTGTTTTAATACATACTAATCATTTTAAAGGTTGTTTTGGTATTTATTTGTATGCACTATGACTTTTTGACTGAAGACTTTTTCTGTCTCTGACTGGATGATTTGAATTAATTGGTATGATGCTTTTGATTATATAATACCTTTGTAAAGTCACATGGCCTGATAATGTTCTGTTACCTACCACACATTTTGTTCTCCATGGTTATTCTCTACTTTTTTCTTGAGTTGCCTTGACCAAGCATTTCTTTAAAGCTTTGGTTACGGAAACTACATTTTGCCAATGTATTTGGCAACCAGAAGGGTTTAGAAAGGTGAAAAAAAATGTAAGAAAAACGTTTGTTTAACTTCCCAATGCAGCCTATTTTGCAGAATTTTGAAGCCCTAGTAGAGAAGGATATTAGACATTCAAGAAGATAAGACATGATAAATATTACAATTTGGACCAAGAGGGAAAAAAAATAATTCTTCATGAATTAAGCACTAACAAGGAGATAACTCTTGTGAAACTGGATAAGGGAGTGGTTTGTTTATAATAGGTACACTGATCTATGTTGCAAATATGGAATTGCTGCATGGGAGTGGTAAATACACTCCAGTATCAAAAAAAATAAATAAATGACTATAGCACATAGAAATAAAGATGTTATATTAAATGACCACCATCTGCAAGATTTCATTGATAGTATTTTGTACGTTTTTTTGAGTATTGAAAAAGCTATTACCCCAACCACATTTGGAATTCCTAAAGTTCACAAAATCATTCTTCACCTACCTCTAAGACCTGCTGTAGCAGCCAGAGGATCTTAGACCCATCCTTTGGCTGTTTATAATGATAGAAAGTAAAAGACATTTTTCAACTTGAGAAACCATGTTTTTGTAGATTCATGTGATTTAAAAAAAAAAAAAAAAAAAAAGGATGAAAAAACTCTTTATAAAGATGATGTGTTTTTTGTAACTATAGATACTGCACATCCCTTTCCGGCTTTCCCATATGATCTAGGACTAAAGTAGTTTGAAGACATCCTAATTAAATGTGAATTTTTGAGTCAACTAGAGGTGAAATTGATTTTAGAGTATATGTAATTAGCACTTAGAAACATTTTATCTACTTTGAGGAAGAGTTCTTTAAGCAGACAAGTAGACTGGCTATGGATGCAGTGTGTACCACGATACATGCCAATTTGGTATTGTGTATATGGAAACATGAGTATGTGCTAAAATCAACTGTTAAAGATGTTGGAATATAGACACTTGTTTTTGGATGACTTATGTATATTATGGACAGACACAAAACACAGTTCATTTGAATTTATAGAATATTTAAATCACACCACACCTTTTTTAAAATTTTTAAAGCCACACACAATGTAGATGAACTAGAGGTTCACTGTACAGATGTTTTAATGCAGAATAAAGAAAGAAAAGTGATTTTTAAATCCAAATAACATAGAAAAGACACTCTGTCACACTCTTATTTATACTATACCAGTGACCATACAACTTACCAAAAAAGAAGTATAGTTAAGGGCCAGTTTGTTCGGGTGGCCTGAATGACTTCAGATTATTAATATTTTTTAAAAGAATGTCACTATGTAAATGAGTTGTTTTTACAGAGGTATTATCTCTTGGGAATCATACAACAGTGTAAGGATGGAGTTGTAATAAGTAGGGGTACCAGGTTTACACCTTTATTAGATGCTTTGTCAGCTTAAGTGAAAATGCTCCTTTAGTTTTAGGAATGGCAACAAATTTCAGGAAATCTTTTACTCTAAAGTATAACCTAAGATACATCAATGGTTCATCAGATTGTGTTAAAATACCGGGAGATATTTTTTAAACTAACAAATACCTTAAAAGTATTTTCTGAACCTCCCATTTCTGTATGTAAATGGGATTGAAATTTTGAAAGAAATTTTTGAATCAAACACTGGTAGTCAGTCTCGTAGAATACCTTTTGGAACTTGTAAGTGTGATACATGTAAACAATATCCATACATTGCAAATCTTGAATACATCACACTTCAGTCTAATGGTATAGTTTTGGTTAGTAATACGCATTATAATTAAGTAAAGGAGTTGTACACCTTACGCAATGTAAGAACTACGTGCCCTTTTATATGAGGACATTGTCAAGACCATTAAAAAGCATATATATATATATATATATATATATATGATCACTTTTATGATGGTTAAGAAGGGTGTTGAAACCAAAGTTTTGTATAGAAACAACAAGGCATATCAGAATATTGTTTTAATCTTTTTGTTTCTGAGGAAATTCCTATTGACTCAAGAGGAGGTTGATGGGATACTAGAACAGAATATCATGAATTATATTGGCAGTTAAGATTGGATGCAACACATTTTCCTGGTTCAAATGATAAATCTATTTGGCTGTATTAATAATGAAAGTTGCAAGACTATAGTGTCTGTGTTGTTACAGTGTTTATTTATTTTATATTAGAAAAATGTTTTATTACTCCTTGATAATAGTTTTATATTATTTGAATGATAAATATATATATATATATATATATATATATACACATGATAAAATGTTGGTTTATCTTTTGTATAATAGACACAATGAACTGGATTAGCATTTATGTTTTGGATTAATTTTCTGACAAGTGAATTTAAAAAAATGTGATGTAGACTTTGAGACAACAAATGGGAACAGTACTGGGGATATAAAACAGTATGTTTTTCTTATTTTATTAGATCAGATGAAGTCCTATAGTTGGATGAAAGTGCTTAACTAATACAAAAGTAAGATTTTAACAGCCAAGGTTTTTGGTTGTCTTCAACATAAATTTTGACAGTTTTTGTTTGTGCACACTGGTTCCTTTGCTTTGTTCTGTTTCTCAGTATATTAGATATTTCATTGTTTATTCCTGTGTTCTTTGCCGTTTCCTTTGGCTTGACACTTTTACATCCCTCATCCCAGCGGCTCAAGATTACAATAATAAACTTTTTAATTTTTTTCAGCCTTTCTTACATGGTTTCAATGCAAGGTCAGCATACACTACAGCTATGAAAAAAGTACTTTGTTTTAATATATTTCGCAGTACAGCAGTCACTGATATGACTCCCCTCATTCAACATACCCCTAAATGAACCATATACAAAACTGCTCTACAATATAATTTGCAATTTATATAGCTATTTTTCAACAGAGAATACTAAAAAGAACTTAATTTAGTATCCTACTAAACATCAGTGACACAGTGGGTATACGAGTTACAGTTCACCACCAGTTTAACACAGTCAACAAAATTCCACTCTTTTTCAGCCACTTATTGCAAAGCCACATTTCACGTGTTTAATCATATATCTATTAGAATTGATGTTTTATAGTGTCCAATTTATTTACCAATTACTGTAAGATAAGACTTCATTTAAATTAATTTTGTTAGACAAAAATACAGTATTCTATTTGCATAAATCTAGAAATGCAGCCATATTAAAATAGGCCTTCACAGTATGCATACAATTTCACTGAATGCATTTTCAATCAGTGAAAACAACCTTCAGTCAAAAATACTAAGAACAGAATGTGCAGTACGTTGAGTACAAACACATTTTGTTTGTATGGTACAAAGCTTGGGAACCAAGGAGATGTGTAGAAATTTACAGGGTTTTGGTATTATTAGGAGATACTTCAGACACACTTATTTGAGTTAGCTCATTTGGACTGGTATGCAGAAATACACTGCAGTACGGACACTTGTGAGTGAGTACAGAAGTCAGGTCAAATATCCAGCATTCCAGAATATTGATGAATAAGGAGGATAGAAATATGAGTGCAGAAACTACAAACATAATTATCAGCACTGTTACTGGAGACAGTAATAATCATATTCTGAATACAGAATTTATAGACAGTATAATGAGTGCAGAAGCTACGGCCTAGATATTGATGACACCTACTTCCACTGTACAGAAAAAAACATTATTTTCCAAACTACAGTGGTCACAGACTTTATACTGAAAGGTACAAGAAGATTTGGACCATAAAGGAGACTGGCACTTGTTCAGCATAAGTTCGGGTAATCAACATATAAAGACATTCATTCTAGTGTCATTCCAGTTTCTTCCAGTTATTTCCAGTTCATTCCAGTATTTTACAGTCATATCAATTCTTACAATCTCACAGTGCTGCTGGTCTTCCTCCAGATCGTCTCCATCTCCCAATACTAGTCTCTGGTTCAAATCCAAAGCACGCCATATTCTTCTAGTCAGCTGTTGTGCATTTTTTCTTTCATTCACTGGCAAAGCCTCCCTATACGCTTTGTTATCAGAAACATGAGAAGCACATTCCTCTTCTGTTTGCTGTCTCCCTCTTTCTTGGCTATGTTTTTCCTCCTCAACTTGTTCAGCATACAAAAATATGGCTTTAATCCTACAGGAAAAACTATATTCTTAAGACAGTTGGATACAGAAGCTTGAAATCTCACACCTGCCTTTCAACATTCCCTGACTGCTGTGATAAATGTGCTTCTGTTCTGCATGTTATACAGTGAAAAAAATATTTTTTAACACTCTGCTGTCCTCTATTTTTAAAAGTTTTCCTTCCTACCACAATTTTCACAGGAACAACTCTTTCTGCCATTATGACTGCATCTTTACTAATATAGGTCTTAGCTGATTTCTCTTGACCAGATTTGGAGCATACCCATGATGTTGTTCTTCTTTCAGCTTTTCCTGGTTAGGGGTCACCACAGTGGAACTCCGGTCCGCTAATGATCGGCAGTAGATTTTTATGATGCCGAGGTGCTAGCTCAATGCCCAACCTTCAACGAAGGCATGCCCATTTACGCATGTCTTTCGAATGTCACTTGACTGCGGGGAGGACATGCAGACTCCACAGAGAAGGCGTTCCAGCCAAGAATCAAATGGGAGAACATCTTACTGTGAGGCAACAACACTACCGCTGCACCACAGTGGCATACCCATGATGTGCCCTGTCCTGCTCTGGAACACCAGTCCAATTGCTTATTTGTACTTCAATAAAATTCTGTCTCCTGTTTTTAGTTTCTTAGGTAGAGCAGAAAATCTCAGGTTTTATCTGCATAATCTGACCTCTAACTCTTTTTGACAAGCCTCGTGCTCAACCAGCCTTTTCTTCCTTTCAAGTTTTATCAGCTTATCTGAATAACTAGATAAAGCTTTGTCTACTCTTTTCAGCCATGTATTTGATTATATATATTCCTTCATTGTTTCACTTATTTTATGCACTTCTCAATGCATTTGATTTACTTTTTCCATTAAATTACTAGAATTATTCGCTCATACTAGAGCTGAAACTTGATCTTTTTACTGAACAACTGCAAGATATGTCCCAAACAGAGGTTTTTGTTTTCCTATTCTGGTTGGATTTGTTACTTTTTCCACTTTCTTTACAGGCATCCAAGCAATGTAATTGCTGGCCAGGAAATGAATTTTACCCAAGACTGATAGTTTTTAGACAGGTAGTGTTGTAATCAAAGCTGTTGATCAGCGTGCAGCCACCTTGGAAGTCCTTTAATTCAACAATATTAACTTTTTGCTGCAATACCTTTTTTCTGTTTCAAAAACTTGTCATGAAATTAATGAAACCTTCAAACAGCCTGAAACTTTGATTTTTATGTCTGCAGTGTGTCATCTTACGACTAAAGGCATGATATTTACATTGGGTGTAGTTTCTGTTTGCTCACGTGTTGCCAAGCTCCATCTTTGTTACAATGTCATCACCTGTAGATTTGTTTTTATTACTTTTAGGCTTTGTTTTCACAATTATATTCATACACATCAGCAGATTTACACACTTCAAGCTATTCAATAACGCCTTAAATTGTGCATTTGATAGTTCTCTCACTTGTTGCACACCAATGGCTTTTTCCAATCTTAAAATAGCTTCTCTCACTGCTATGCTCCTTAGTTGATCCTTTCCCACTCCACAGGCTATTCTTTTTATTATTTTTGATACAACTAAATTACCAAATGTACTGTCTTGTTCCCTAAGCTTTAAGTTAGCAGCATAAGCATATAGTCTTCTGAACTTCTCAATTTCTGGAAAGAAAACTAAATGTCTCACAAAGAGGTAGTTCTTTTTTGGCCTGACTATGCCTTTAGGTTACTTTTTAATGCTACAAATTGTATTTGCTTTTGTTTTCTGTTTAAACGAAAATATGTCAAATATCTTGACATCTTCTTTGCCTGCACCATGAGGAAGCTGACATAGGACTGCTTCTAGTGTGTCCCCAAGACTACTCACAGGGAACTACAGCTCAAAATTATGAATCTAGGAATTCTCATTTTCAGAGAGGTGCCCCTGCAGCTTCAAAGATAAAAGTGACTGCATATTTGTCATCTTGATTCAAAATTAATGAAACAAAATGAAATTACATTGATGATTCAGTCCAGCACACACAAGAGTGCATGGTTTGAGCAGACTATGCAGAAAATTTTTTTTTGCTGTTTTCTATTGACATATGAAAAAAACAGACAAAATGCAGCATAAGCAGAAAAGATGACATGGTTGTTGTAGTTTTGCAAACTCTTACTCTTAGCCTATCTGCATGATGTTCCAAGTCAGGCTTCGTACTTGGGGCCAGAAACATCAACGGCTCTACATCATGAACAGAGCCAAAACACAACAGACAACAATCTCCATGGCCCAAACAGGTTTTCTTTTGACACTAACATTAGCTTGACAATACAGCCCAGGATAGCACAGAGAGGCATACACCGAGAGAAACAGAAAAGATGCTTCAACATTATACCTTTATTTTTAACTGAAAACCCAGCCAAGGTTGCATGATTTACACCAGCTTACTGAATATTTAAAGACACACTGACTCACATTCACTGCATGCAGCAGCATCTGGGTGAGACAAAGTGCAAGGAGAGAGCATGACACATCATCTTGGCAAAAAAAAAAGTTATATATATATATGTGTGTGTGTGTGTGTGTGTGTGTGTGTGTGTGTGTGTGTGTGTGTGTATATATATATATATATATATATGTGTGTGTGTGTGTATACATATATGTATGTGTGTGTGTGTGTGTTTTTTTATATAAATATATATATATATATATTTTTATGTATGTGTGTGTGTGTGTGTATATATATATATATATATATATATATATATATATATATATATATATATATGTGTGTGTGTGTGTGTATATGTGTATATATATATATATATATATATATATATATATATATATATAAATTAAAATGCTAACTACCTGGCCGTTTAGCACAGAGGATTAAGGTTGTGAGCTTCTAATGAGCAGCATTGTGTAGTTCTAGGTTTGAGTTTCTCAGTCTCCATTTGCCTAGTGGGTGCTTCAGAGCAGTTCATTTAACTAGACAATGCTCCCAGACTTAAACTGAAAATGGATCTCAATCCAGTTAACAAAAAATATAATAAATACAATAAATAAAGTACATGTTTTGGCATTTACAGCTCTGATTTCCAGAGAACCATGACCTTTGTTATCTAAGTTCACAGATGACTGTACCCTTCAGAAAATACTTCTAGTTAAACCTAGTAGGAAGGAAGCGTTATCACTTTACTCAGTATCCTATAGACTTTTGAGGAGCAATTTGTGCATCATCTACCACCACACAATTTCCTCAGATGAGATGATACTGCTACAGGTGCTACATGCAGTAAATCGAAATGCTACTTCATACGTGGAAATGACAAAGAGTGTACAGAAGAAACTAAAAAAAGATTTGGCTAAAAGTATCTGTTGCTCTTAAGGCACAGTGATGCAACTCATCACCCTCTCAGTGAGACAAAGAATCTAATGGTAACTGGCAGAACAAAAAATCTGAAACAGAGCTATGAGCAGATGGATTGAGTTCTAATGAGTGTATGAAGCATGCTGTGAATTTCAGAGCAACCATCTACTTAACTTTCTGGTAAGTGTATTACTGTTCAAGACAGTCTTATGAATTAAAAAACATAACTCTGTCTCTTAAAAAGACTTTCAGCTTTTCCCGGTTAGGGGTAGCCACAGCGGAACTCCGGTCCACTCATGATTGGCAGTGGATTTTTTCGGTACCGAGTTGCCAGCCCGACCCCATTCACGCTTGCACCTACCTGCATGTCTTTAACGTCACTCGACCGCGGGGAGGACATGCAGACTCCACACAGGAGGCGCTCTAGCCGAGAATCGGACGGGAGAAGTTCTTGCTGTGAGGCGACAACGCTAACCACTGCAACACCGCGGCTTCAATTACTGAACTTATTTTGCACACTTAGTTCACCGTTGCCACTATATTTATCTCAGATGTGTCACCTCAAGTAATATCTTTTGTCCTTTGTACATAAATACTGTATTTTCACAGCACAGATACAATTATGACCACATATTTCTAAGTTTTAATTTGATTTTCCACGTCTGTCATTTTGTATTCTACCATTTAATGTACGCAAATATTTATGTGTTTGGAAAATGTATGTATCTCAGTATGTGGTTGCAGCTTTTCTCCCCGGGCAACCTCAGAAAAGGGACAACTGTTGCCCAGTTGTAATTTTTCAAACAACAAACGCAATAAACTCCTAGAAACAAACTAAAGCTAACTGTTTACACGTCATATAATACCAGTCAGTCAGTACGTAACTAGCAAATTTAAGCTAGCTATGCTAGTCTGGCTTTTTGTAACACAAGCTTTCACATTTCTGGGTATCATTACAATTACAGTCTGAAATCAAGAGTTGTTCTGAACGTGTTACATATTGTAGTCGGCTATTTTGGATTCCTCCCTACTTGGAGATTCTGTTCTAGACAGTGCTGTGTAATTAGATTTGGTAACTTCCTTTCTGATTATTCATGTGTGTCAAAAATGGGCTTGGAGAATCAGTAAACCCTATTGTTTACTTGATATTCCAAAGGTGTGAATTAATGTACTAGGAGGGCCTGATGAAAAACAAGTGCCCATATTCCTAGCATGAAATATGTACACTGTGACTAAAACCTTTTATTGTGACTATAGAAATTATTTGCTATTTTATTTCCACATGCTAATGATGACTCTTAAAATAATGATGGCTCCAGTTCTGTTTTGTTTAAAGGCTGTAGACAATAGTAAAAAAAAAAAAATACAAGTAACCGTAGAAGCAGTAACAAGGAACTGTGTTTTGTGTGTGTCTGCTAACCATAACTTTAAAAGTTAAAAGAACCAAAGTGGAAAAGTGCAAAAGATGGCTTGCTCTCCATTCTACTTTTTAAAATCAAGGTTAGCAAGCAGACAAAAGAGGGTGATAACCAAGCAGATGTAATTGCAGCAGCAGCGACATGGACAGAAATGCATACGTATGCTTCTGTGCTTGTGTCTGAGTTGGTATAATAATGTCTATGTTCTCCTCATACCTCTCAGTTTCCCCTCATTTAACAGAACATCCCCGATTTTGTCTCATATTTTTGTACTGAGGATTAGTCATTCAAGTCAATAATGGTAGTTGTGTGTAGGAGTTTCACGTTATTGCTCAAAAATGCATGTTGATGCAAAACCTGTTTTAAAGTGAATTGGTATAATATTTTAAAATTGTCCATAATTTTCAGTCTTTGTCCTCCTCATTATTTTTGGCTTTCTCCAAGAATGCTGAGCAAAGAAGTTGAAAGATATGTTGTCTCTGCATCTAGTTCATATTACGTGTGTAACTGTGTAAATGCATTTCATTGCGTTTTATGAGTGTGCATGTCTGTCTGCATATGTGTGTGTGTTTTCAGAAGAAGGCGACATCTACCTCCAATATATTTTAGATGTAAAATACTTCTTCCAACAATTATGTACTCTATAACTTTCAAACACTAGGCTGAGAAACGTTTTTTTGCATCAAAAATAAAAAAAGTGCATATTCTTAGAAAACAAATGCAAAACAACAGACAGCTCGTTTGTTAAGCATATCATTGGGCCTACTATTTCCCTGTAACATTACCCCATCAAGCATTATTGCTTTCGTATATACAATACTTCTTCAGACCAACTAATAAAGAAGTGAAACATTCAAACCAAAGCCTCTCTTTGCCTGCAGTGTGATGATCAATAAGGCTTTGGTTTGAATGATATTTCTTCTTCCAAGGAAGTTTAAACACTTAGTTGTTATGGTAACAGTGATGAGGGTTTGATTTGTTAATTGAATTGCCTATTTATTGATGCAGCTTACTGGGTTTGTTAGCTGGTCTGAAGAAGTACTGTATTTACGAAAGCGCTCACCTTTATTTTATTTTGTACATTAAACATCTTCATCGGCTGCACTGTTTGCTCATTTTCTCTTTCTTACAAATCCAAAAATAATCAAGGACACTTTTTAAAATATTAGTACTATTGTCATGAGACGTTCACAGAACACGAGAATGGGAATTAACATGCATTTTCGGAAGTAAAGGTCTATAACCCTATATTGTCATTATTTTATTAAGTGCAATCCGCCACCTTTTCTCCCAAAATTGCTAATTTCAGGAGGCATTATGAGGACAGGAGCAACACTTTGAGACAAAATTAGGGGCAGTTGAGAGTTATGGATGCCCCTAGTGTTTTTTTTTTTCTAAGTCCCATTTCCCAAGAACTTAGCGGAGAATTAAGAGCAGAAAATGAAATTGTGTGTCGTAGCTCGCACAATCTTTGCTCAAGAATCAGAGGCAAATCCAAGTTAGGGGCATGCTTTTTAATTACTGGTGGTAATTCAATTAAAAGAACAGGTTTTACATTTATATGCATTTTCTCAACAATAAGTATGAAACGGTAGTATCTGCAGTTATTGACAGATTGTAACCCTTAGCAATTTACTTAAAAAATACGACAATTTTGCAAGAGACAGGGCAAAAATATGAGGCAAAGTCAAGGGCTGTTTTCAGGTACGCATGTAATGATACCCGTCAACCGTCCAGATTTTCCTCTCGTGTTTTTGGTCAGTCTCTCCTCTCATAAAATCTATTGTTTTCTGACCATTCTTTGAGGATTGGCGTCAACAAATAATGAGTTTCCGACTTCATATCCTTCGGAAAATTTAGTCTAACGTAAAACCTGTTAGTCTGTCAATATTCTAAGTTTATAAGAACACTGTTTAAAAATCTGTGCCTGGCCCAGGGCCCTTTGTCACTAATTCCTAACCTCAGAAGACGATAAATATACTTGCTTGATATAATGGTAAAATAATGTCCGGCTTCACTGTCAGTCTTTTAAATAAACACATGATATCCGTCAACGCATTACGCCACGTCTCTTAAGTAGATACTCCCCTATTGCTTCTAAATTTATTTAACCGAATTTTTAATCAAATAAACGAAAAACAACCGTTGCCAGATATCGTTATCACCACCTAAACAGTGGTCTCAGTGCACTGCAATCACGACTTATCTGGCTGTCTTTAGTCTGGCCCATGTCATGTGATTAAGCCCGGAAGTTTTCACTTTTACTTCAATAGCAACGCTGATATTTCACTTCCTGATTACAGTGATACTAAGTGTTAACCATGGCGGCAGTGCCAGCTCAGAATCTCCGGGTGTCCGAGATCCGGGATCCAGGTTCGCTGTTTGAGCGGTACAGTGTTGAGGAGATCCGTGGCATTGAAAGGCGGGTGCGAGCGGAGATCGAACAGAAGAAGGAAGAGTTGAGGCAAATGGTTGGTGAGCGGTACCGGGATCTGATTGAAGCAGCTGATACTATCTGGGAGATGAGACAGAGTTCAGAACAGGTGGTACAGGCCATGCAGGAGATGTACCAGTACTGTAGCAGTCTTAGGACTCAGTCTAAGGGAGCTCCTGCCTTCGAAAAGAAAGTTGAAAATACATTGGTGAGTGAGTGCCTGTATTTTACATTGATGTGGAGCAGAAGCACCTTCTTTCATTTATGTGGTATCCTATGTTTCCTTAGAGGTCCACTGCACTTGATCTATGGATAAAACTCTTGTCCAACTAGTTGTCACTCACCACTGTCAGAGGGTAGTTTGATAAGCCCCCTTTACCTGCATTGTCAGCTTCTGACCACATTATATGCAGCAGTATCTTTCGCTGATGTAATATTGCATCTGCAGCTGAATCGGAAGGCATATAGTCTACCAAATTATCTTTTTTTTTTTTTATTTTTGTAATGTAAAGTACAGTACGGACTGTATTCCTATAATACTTATTTATCATGTGTATTCTATTAAATCAATATTCCCTTTATAAACTAGAACCACATAACAATACTCAAAAGCAAAACAACCTTTGTGAGGAAAGGAACACACAGGAATTGAGGATTTTTCAACCAAGTATATCCATTTATCTTGAGATTTGGATTTGGTAACTAGTCCGCTTTTTATGCGCAATTTAGTATGATTACAAGCATGGTAAATATTAACATTACTTGTATATTGGCAGTAAGTACAGCAGATGAAAAAAATAAAGTATTTTGATACCAAGAATCGTTTCTGTTATGGTGGGATTTGAGGACTATCAAATGTTACATGGTTAAAAAGGGTGCTACAGAGTAACAAGAAAAAATATTAATTAGAACTTTTATTTATTTCAATTACATTTAGTGGCCTGAGTAGACCATTGATTCTAATGGAGCAATTTTAGTCTTGGCCAAGGAGTATAAAACAGTATGAATTAAAAGGAAACATGTCTTTGCAATACACAAAAATGTGTAAGTAAGTGAGGCAATCTATATGCAGTATATAGAAAACCCAAGGAGAATCGAGAAGAAAGTATTGTATAAAGATCTACAAGAAAGATCTCAAACTGTTGGCCCTTGAGCCTAAAGCAGCACTCAAACCTGTATAGTTTTAGATGAGGACACCCACCTGACTAATATACAGTTGTGTGTGTGGCGGGGCTCTCCTGCCCATTAAGCTTCAAAGCGGAAAGACAAAAAGTAGGTTTTCGCACTGTTGGAAAAACAAAATGAAAACACCAGCAAAGCTAGAACTTCCACTCGGTGACCACCCAAACCTCTTGTATCAGAGGCACATGGGATGTATGTAAATGATCCTTAGGAACATCAGGTGTTTCAGCTTATTGGCAATTATGAATGCCCGTGACTTGTCTCTTCATTTTAATGGACAATTTCAGGTCAATAAAGCCAAATCCCACTAGCTGTGTATATGCATATTTCGGCCTTGTCATGACCTCATCAGCACAGCACAAGCAGAGTGTTTGACTAAGCATTAGAAACACAGGGCTGTTATACCCAGCTGATGTCCATTATCATTAAGGTCACTACAAGGATCATTTGCATATATCCCATGTGCCTCTGATACAAGAGGTTTGGGAGGTCACTCGGTGGAAGTTCTGGCTTTGCTGGAGTTTTCATTTTGTTTTTACTGATTGTTTTTTCAGTGACCTTCTCACTCATTGTTTTAGTTGCTGTTTGAGATATTTTTGCAGTGACCCTAATGATAATGGACATCAGCTGGGTAATACAGCCCTGTGTTTCTAATGCTTAGTCAAACACTCTGCTTGTGCTGATGAGGTCATAACAAAATGCCGAAGTATGCATATCCACATCTAGTGCTGTTTGGTTTTATTGTCCTGAAATTGTCCATTAAAATGAAATAAGTCATAGGCATTCAGAATTGCCAATTAGCTAAATCACCTGATATTTATAAGGATCGTTTGTATATATCCCATGTACTTCTGATACAAGAGGTTTGGGAGGTCACTCAGTGGAAGTTCTAGCTTTGCTGGAGTTTTCATTTTGTTTTCACACTGTTGGAAAGGAATTCGGTTAGCTTTGTCTAAAGTGTGATTTTCTTGTTCATTCATAGAGGAGAATGTAGTGAAATGACAGATGTAATTTGATATGGTTTGAATTGTTGAGGCATCATTTTCAGAAGCTGCTGCGATAAGTGGGAGACCATATTCCACCAATAATTCCAAGAACAGTCGAAAATATGAGAATAGCAAAATGCTTTATTCCATAACAAAGGAAAAACAGGATTGATCGCTTGAAATGACAGATGTAATTTGATATGGTTTGAATTGTTGAGGCATCATTTTCAGAAGCTGCTGCGATAAGTGGGAGACCATATTCCACCAATAATTCCAAGAACAGTCGAAAATATGAGAATAGCAAAATGTAAGCTTTATTCCATAACAAAGGAAAAACAGGATTGATCGCTTTCGTCTCCGTACCGGAGACCTCTTCAGATTCAAGAAAAGCTGTCAGTGGCACTTATTTATATCGTAGCCATTAACACCATAAAACAATAATTGATGTGCTTTCCATAGTTGATTAATAATTAATTAACTTCTCCACCATTCCTTTTCAAGTGCTATAACAACCTATGTGAAATATATGTGAAATATATGTATAAAATATATTTTATATATATTTTTATATTTATATATATTTCATATATATTTATATATTTTTATATTCATATTTATATATTCATTTGTCAGAATATATTTTTAGACAAGTCATAGTTTATGTATTTTATGTATTGTATATTTTATTCTAGGAATACACCTATTTATGAAGAGATATATACACATATATTTCACATAGGTTGTTATAGCACTTTAAAAGGAATGGTGGATAAATTAATTAATTATTAATCAACTATGGAAAGCACATCAATTATTGTTTTATGGTGTTAATGGCTACGATATAAATAAGCGCCACTGACAGTTTTTCTTGATTCTGAAGAGGTCTCCGGTACAGAGACGAAAGCGCTCAATCCTGTTTTACCTTTGTTATGGAATAAAGCTTACATTTTGCTATTCTCGTATTTTCAACTGTTCTTGGAATTATTGGTGGAGTATGTGGAGTAAGAAGACAGCCTTTATAGATCCGTGTTGCTGAGTTCTATTTGGTTATGGTTGCTATTTTTGATTGAGACCATATTCCAGTTGACCAGCAGTACGTCTTTACCTATGGTACTCCTTGTTGATCTGGAAAGGAATGGGGATATTTTATTGGCCCTCAAAAAAAAAAAAAAAAAAAAAAAAAATAGATTCCAAAGTAGTTGGAGTTAACATTTTTGATGTTGTTATTTTGATGGTCAAGGATATAGAGGGAGTTGGAGTGTTTTTTTTTTTTTTTGAGTGTATGTAATGTACAAAAGGGCAATGTTTTGAGTTTGGATAAGTTGAATATTGGCTTTTTTTGTTCAGTAGCTTTTCTCTAATGGTGTGGATGTCTTATTGTAAAGTTTGTTGGATGGAAGGGATAAGAGTAATTGGACCAGAATAGAACCATGTAATCTTCGAAAAGTATAAGAGGCAGGTGGGGGAGATCAAGGGGAAGTCTGATGTATATGGAGAATAGTAGAGGAACCATAGTAGAGCACTGGAGGACTTCTTCTTGTAGAAGGAGGTGAGTAAAGGAGATAGTCTTGAAATTTGGAGAAATGATGACAAGACAGGTAACTTGAACCAAGGGATAGTGTGCTGGATAAGACCTTCTTTGAGATGACTGCATAACATATGCAATGTATAGGTAAGATTGACTCATCGACATGAAGTGATAAGATCTATAGTTACCAAAAAAAATAAAACGAAACAAGGAAACTGTATATTTAGTCAAGAAAGAACTTGCATTTGGTTTATATAAAGCAGCACAATAGAGAGCAGCATTAAAAAAGTAAATAAGAAGGAAATGCTTAAGGGCTACTAGACTCAATATTTCAGAGGTGGTGTCCTTGCACAGTATGCCTTATTACAAACATTTGCATAAGCTTTCCCAAAGTAGATGGTAAGGAGAAGAGCTGTTTAAAGCATGGACAAGAAAGGGATTCCAATGTTCAGAGACTGTTCCTTCAACCAGCATTTTACACTGTTCTGAAGAAGAGTTTTGATACGGTATGTTTAAAGGTTGGAAGGGGCAGTGTATAGTGTCATGAATCTTGAGACTGAGACAGGTAGTGTATAGTGTCATGAATCTTGAGACTGAGACCAGTAGGCCAGAACAAGAGCTCCTATTCACTACTGCTGTACAAATTCATTAGTAGTGTTCAGATTATCTCCCCCCAAAACACCTTTTATTGAGTTATCACTTGTGACATAGGTAAATTTACATTCGTATAAAAGTAATCACACTATAATTATCAT
The DNA here is from genome assembly GCF_019279795.1 of Protopterus annectens. Lineage (NCBI taxonomy): Eukaryota > Metazoa > Chordata > Ceratodontiformes > Protopteridae > Protopterus > Protopterus annectens. Next base: position 200,294,268 of record NC_056744.1, read on the forward strand.
AACAAACCGTTTACTTCATATATATTGCTATTATGTTTGAGTACTACTGAGTGTCCTTCTGATTTTATGCTGCCTAGGATGGCCTGAAACTAGTCCACATGAATCAGTGCTCTACCCAGGCAACAAATAAAAAAAAAATAATTTATTGAAAACCTTTAGCATATGTGAGGGATTTCATCTTGTATATGTCCATTTTTTTTTCCTGGAAAACTGTAAGGTTCCTTAACATTGGTGCCTGTAAAAAAATAAATAAATAAAATAAATAATTAGATCCCAAACCTAAAACACTGGAAACAGTCTTCCAGGAAGAAAAAAAAAAAAAAGTTTTCTGGTCAGTACAATTGACTGGTTCAGTGCTGGCTTCTCTAAGACAAAATTTAGATCCCGTACCTGAGCAACTGAATGTGCAGGAGATCCTAAGGGTTAACTTTAGGATTTGTGGTTTATGAGGGGCTCCATAGTCAAATCAGAAAAAATGGCTGAGTAAACCACCTCTGTGTTATACAAAATCACTGTATACTTAATGGCTTAAAACAATATTGTCATTAATGGACATGTTTTCACTCCAAAGTGAAAGTGCAGGCAATGTTGAGAGCTGATTTCTAATATTTGGTTTCTCAGCTCCTTTCAAAATAGGGAAGCTCAAATACTGGGATTAACTAGAGATACTCAGTGTCATTGGAGGGAAGATTGAGATTAGGAGGAGGAGTCCACCGTTGACCATTATTAAGGGAGAAATTTGCATTTTAGAGTTAGGATCAAGGGTTTGCTGATGACATTCAGAATAGCAGACTGAATCACATTAGCTTTTCTAGAATGCAACAGTCGAAATTAGATTTTCTTTTTTTCCTCCACTTTTTGTGAGAACATTAGGTATGAAAAAAAGTGAAAAGAAGACACACACAATGCATTGATTCCATAAAACTGAGAATCCATTTGTTGCTTTTACTGAAGGATGATGCTGCCTGGAGAAACATATTGGAAGTCTCTGGTTGTTCAGGTATGAAGCAAACAGACCTATGGACAGCCTTATGTATTTACTGTATCCAGTAACGCAGCTCTAACCCAGAAACCATTCATGAGGATTGCTTAGTGTGCATTGTTTTGTTCTAGTTATTTGGAACTTGAATGCAGAACAGTTGAAGTAACTGTTCAGAAATTATCATTGCTGACCTGCACAGCTGATGTATCCAAGAACACAGCTCTTTCTCAAACCCACCTATGAGAGATGTAAAATATTTTTGCATAGTGTACTTTGTCCTGTTGTGCTGCTTTTGTATGTAAATTGCAGAACTGCGTTTAACTAAACTGCCTGTTATCAAATTATCACTGCTAACCTGCTTATCTTGTAAGAGTGTCTCCCTTTTTATTTATCACATCAGCAAAGTATTGTTTATTACTTTCTGCTGGGTACTTTGTTTTGTGGGAAAGAACCTATGGGCATGTATAATAGCTATTTTTTTATATTATGTCCTATTTTATTTATATGATTCTTTGTTTTGGATAGGGACTAAACTCCCTAAATTTGTAGCTATTGAAAATGGTTCCACAGTCTGTGGTGCCCTTGTCTACCTTCTGATTTAGGAGCAGAGAAAGGAGGAGGCCTGTATTCAGGGACCCCTCTAACTTCTTCTCAGTGGGAGCTGTCTGAGTTCTGTACACTTGGGACAGTGGTGTCAGGATGCACGTGATAGGAAAAAAATAGGTGTAATCCTGTTCCTAGTTCCCTTTCTACAACTGGTTCTGTTTCCTAGATGCCCAGAAGGTCTTGAAGCACTGTATTGATCAAAACATTTTGATGTTTTGGACAGAAAGAGATGAGGCCATGTACTGGCTTTCTGCAAAACTGAATATGCCCTTGACATCACCTCTGCAACTCGCTGACCTGCATAAGACAAAATGTTCTCATTTGCATTGCATGAAAAGGGGTAGGAAAGAGTTGCTGATGGGAATAGGTGTGACGGTTTCCTAAATGTGTGGAGAAGAATCTGCTCTCCTAAGGGGGGGACTGTGTTGTTGCTGCTGCTCCTATAGCCTTCTTTCTCTCCATATCTCATTTTTCATTACAGTGAAAGAGAGAATGAATGAATGGAAATTGTGCTCCTCAAGCAATTTATAACCTGTTGGGCTTTTAGGAGTAGGTGGCTTTGTGCGTTCTGTTCCACATCAAATAGTCCTGCTTGCAGTCATTTTGCCAATACTGTTTTTTTTTCCTCCTGTACTTTGATGGCTATCTACCCCTTTCTACATTGGCCCATTTGTTCCCCACCCCTTTTCACAGTGGTCTGAGGCACCAGAGGAGGGAGGACAAAAGCCAAAGATTTCAGCTATTATTCTATAAGAAGGACATAGCCTTTAGCCCCAAAGTCCATTTCCTGGTTCAGTCTGTTTGTTTATAATTTTGTAACACTGGGCCCTGTCTGTTATAAGAGTTACCTTGCATGAGGCTGCTCCCAGAGCATCCTGTCGTATGTTTAATTGTCATGATCTGCTGACAGTTTTTTCTAGAAGAGCACATAACACCAAACACTTGGCATTCTTGCATTATAAGACATCTCTGTATAAGGATATAGCTTTTGCCCTGGGAAACTCCCAGTTCAATGATTACACTTTCAGAGGGGAAGTATTGCTTTTTCCCAGTGAAAACGCTGCATAGGGTCCTTCTTTATGCTGTTACTCTGCTGTGATTAAAAAAAAAGAAAGAAAATATCCCCCCACAACAGAAAGAAAGCAGCAGGTACAGCTTTATGATCCTCCCTCTCCACTCAACCCTTCTGAAGCTTGTCCTGCTAATCAAACCCAGTTCTCCAGCATCGTAGATGGACCCTGTCCCCTGTTAATCAAACCCAGTTCTCCAGCATCATAGATGGACCTCTCCCTCTGGACCAGCAGTTTTGTAAAAGCTGAATAAAAGTATGTGGAATAGTGGTAGGCAAAGTGGTGGAGATGTCTGCACAGAAAGCCAGCACTGCCACACAGGTAAATAAGTAGATTTCCTTTTTTTTGTTTTGTCTTGTTCATTTAATTTAATTTAATGTATTTCATCATTCCCATAATTCATACCTCTTAACTGTACAAATTGTCGCAGAATGTCCTGATTTGTGCTTCATATTTTTGGTCTGTTTCTCATAAATTTTGTGGGTTTTTGGCAAATCATTGGGGACTGCATTCAGAAAATGACAGAAATTCGAGATTCAGATTTCATACCCTTAGGAACATTGTTTTTAAGAGCAGTATTTAAAAATTGCCACTATACGTGGGCCTTTGTCCCCCCCATTATTTATAGCTTTATTCAGATTTCTTGCTTTGTGAGGTTGAGACGTCTCTTCCCATTGATAATGTTGGTATTGCTTTAAATAAATGGGAAGGCAGGTGTTCAAAAAATGATTTTAATATGTTGTCACATGAAAGAAAACTGTTGCCACTGTTTTCATTGGGAGTCTTATTTTCCTTTCAGGTGAGATGACGACTAAATTAACTTTGTTTTGCATTTAACATCTGTTGTATGTTAACAATTTGTAGATGTAATCTAAAAGAACATTTTGTAGATAACATTGGAGTCCTAAAAGTTTTTTTCTTAAACTGGAATGATTTGCTGTATTTAAAGTAGCACTTAACATTGATAAGATTCACATGACCTCTGTTTATCTGCTCAATATTAGAGCCAACCAAAGCACCAAGAAAAGTTCTACAGTACGGCGGCTCAAATCAAACTGCTGCTGGACATCCCAGAGAGGATCTGGAGCTCCATAGAAAGCCATCAGTACCTGCAAGCCACCCAACTGTACCTTCTCTGCTGTCATCTGCACAGTCTGCTGCAGCTCGACTCTACATCCTCCCGCTATAGCCCTATCCTGCTTCGCTTCCCAATTCTTGTACGTCAGGTGGCAGCTGCCGGTCACTTCCGGTCAGTCTTGCATTTTTTTCAGTTTTGAAATATATTAAGTGCTTTATTAATAATGTACATTTCTGTTCAACTTGCCATTTTCATATGGAGTATTCTGAATCACTTTACAGACTACTTTAAAAATAGTTCCAATATGTAATTATTATCAGAAAAGTCTTTCCTCATATGTGCATGAAGAACTTGGCCGTCTAGCTCTAAGATGAATAGTAAAAGTGCAATGCATTAAAATTTGCTGTAAACAAAGTCTTTGAAATGTAATAATTTTGTGAAGTTTGCCAAGCAGTTGGATGTTTAGATTGACCACTGAATGATTAAGGAGTCAGACTAAAATTACATTTTCCTTTACCCAGCATGCAATTAAAGGACCAGTACTAGATGTGTAGTCCCCTCAGTTTTACTCTGTGTTTCCTCATTTGGAAATTGTATTGGTCTTTTCTGTGTTTGTGCTTTATTTAGCAGGACAGAGTACAGAGTTCAAGGTTAAATATTTATTTATTTATGTAACATTTGTTTACCAGGAAAGTCTGAATTGGAACAAAGCCAATTTTCAGCGGAGGCCGGGGAAGAAACGCTCCAGACACATGTCTTTGTAACGTGGGAGGAAACTGGAGTACCCGGAGGAAACCCATAGGAACACAGATAGGACATGCAGATTCCACACAGAAGGCACCCCAGATGAGAATAGAACTGGAGAACCTCTTGCTGTGAGGCGACAATGCTACTTTTGCACCACTGCGCCATCTAAGACTGATACCCATAGGTTTTGTCCTACTGATACAAATCTGTTTTAAATACTTCTACAGAGTGTACAAGTCAGTCTGTCTTTGAGGATTTAAAGAAGTGAACATAACATGTTAGGTAGTCTCAGCAACTCTCCACAAAAATGTTTGTCTTTTATATTTCTGTTAGAGCTGCATTCATATGATCCCTCATTACAACAGCTGTCGTCCTGTCTGCATTTCATTAGCTGCTTTACTGAAACTATTTACTTTTGTTTTGTTTCTATATTTTATTAAGCAGGGACTTACAGTGGAATCTTAACCTGTATGGAAAACTTGGATATGGCATGAATTAATCTTGTAATTGACAAATGACTTCCAAGAAGAGGCTAATGAAAATCAAAGTTTGATCTCCCCCTAATAATTTGTCATTGTAGTGTGACATAATTCACTCACATTCTTGTCTGCTTATAGTTTTTGTATAATAAACAAAATATAATATATTCCTTGTTCAGTCTGAATTGTAGAAGATGATGTGGAGAAACATGTAGATGAAACTCCATTGCCATTTCAGTGGAATATGTAGTGATCATGGAGTCTTCACAGATTTGTAGTAGTTTTAAAGTTAAAATTATATAATGTGAAGCTTGGTGTTGGAGCTGATGAGTGCAGCCTTCCTGAGAACTAAGATGGCATCCATTGTGAACAGACAAGTGGCAATAAGGCTTAAATGTTAAAGACAAAAGGGGTGCACGGTAATGCACTTTTTGTGATGGAGACATGGAAACATTCTTGGCAGGCTGACTTTGAGCAGGTCAGAAGAGGGAATAAGTAATAAAGATTCTCAGTTGAACTACAGTATGTACTGTGAAGGGTAAATGACAAAGGCCATTTGGATACTGGGTGCATTGTGATGTCAGGGGATTGTAGCCATGCTAAGGTCCTCCTTCAGTCTACTACACATTATATATGGTTTTGAGGGAATGGAAGTTGTGTTGGAAAAATCTCATAAGCAGCTTTACTAAAAGGATGGAGAAATACAATGGTTTTATTAAATGGAGAAAGCTAGAAAACTGGGAATGTATACATCAGAATAGAGAGGGGTATATGGTTTGGATACATTGCTCTATTTCATAAGAAGTGGAATTGAAAAAGCACAGCTTCACAATATAATGTGTGATAGCTGCAAGAGGAGAAATTCAGGAAAGATGCTGCTTTGGAAAGAAAAAAGGAAAGATGGAACAAGGTTAAAGGAAACTGCTTCACATATGCACAGCTGCAAAACTCAGAGCGACTTGATAGAACATCACATTTTTAGATAAAGTCCTCCATTAATACTCATCTAATCATTTGTGGGAATGCTTGTGACCTGTAGAACATCTGACATTACCAGTTTACTGGTTGCATTGAAAAGTACTAAAACAATTTTTTAAGTTTAGTTTTTGTGCAGTTTTGGACATTTTGCCACACTTGGAAGATGCTGTTCTTCCGTTTTAGAATTTTTGAATCTGGTCTAGGATGATTTTATTATTCCTAGAGATCATTGAAGGCCGGTGTCTTTTTCCCTGAAGAACCATTTTTGCCTGTGTATTAATTCTCTTGAGTTTATCCATCAAGTGGTTATGAGATGAACTTGTCACCTGGATGCCCTCTTTCCAGTGCTTTAAACCGAGGACGTTGGGATGCCTCGTTGAGTTAAACCCAAACATCAGTTCCTTCTGATAAGTGCAGTCCATGCTTCATTCTGCCAAGTAACTAGTGAGATGGACTCATCCTCTAGCTTTGTCTACTCCCAGCTCTTTAGGTAGTAGACTGTAGCATCCCTCTGCTCATCTTCACTTACAGCTGTACAATGGTCAAAGTCTGCTGGCAGCTAATATCACATAGACTAATTCTGGGTAGCTTTTCATAGTATTAGGTGAATGATTTCAGTGTCTTGCATGTCTGAAATTATCTGTTCTTTGGTAATCTGTCTGGCCAGAATACAGATGTCTGTTACTATATAATTTAAATCTGCACCCGCAAGACATGCCTAACTGAATCCACATGATTACCAAATGCCTAACATTTCTAGATGGCTTGAAAAGAACTGCCTAATTGTTTGCTGTTCTACTCTGCCTGCATTGTGCTGCCATCCTAGAGTACAGTAGAGACACTACTGTTTGAGTCTAACATGATGTTCTGCTCAAGTGTATAACATCTTTGTTAATCTAATCCTGCTACTAATTTATTGATTTGGACTTCTTTCTAAAACAGTTGGCATGTGCTGGGGTCTTGCTTCAGTTGTATGTGTGTTTACATACTTGAAAGCTTTCATACTTATTTGAGATTGTTTGTTTGACTATCTCAGGGCTTCAGGAATGGAAGAAAACTGCCCTGCTGTTTGACGCACGCTGTAACCCACAGCCCGATTTGCTCGCTTAACAACTTCATCCCCCACCCACAACACAAATAGCTAGTTTTATATTTGCTTAACCACTCTTTACATCCTCCTGTACCCTATCCATAGTTCCTAATCTAGCCTCTCAACTGTGATTACTACTCCTCGCTAATCTAATGTGCACATACTGATACTAAGTCATGTCTCCTATCTCAGTTCTGTTACTGCTTCTACTCATGTATACCTCACTGTCACACAAACTCATTTCCTACTCTCATGCGTCTGTTCCTCTACTCCGTTCTAATCCACCTGTCTGGTGAGCCTCTTGCACCAAACTCCTACTGTCTATCTCTTTTCTCCTCTCTCATGAGGCCCTCCCCTTCCCACACAGCCCCAAATTTAACAACCATAAGCTTGTACCCTTACTGGCAACTCTGTTACTTTTACAAACCAGGAACACAGAAATAAACCCAGATCCATTCATCCTGTATGGGTAATTTTAAACATCTGAATCCTTAGCAGCAAATGGGCACAACTAGAACTGTAACTGAATCAAAACCGATCCCCAGTAGTGGGCATAACATGAGTTATGTTAGAGGATGTATGGATCCCTTCCAGACTCACAAAACTACATTATCTTAAGTGACAAATGACCTGGCAAGAAGCAGGTAGATGGTGTCATGGCAGTATTTATAACAACCACATGGCTTCAACAACCCTAATGGTAAAAAGTAAACCTATCAAAGATGCAAACCCCAACTGGATGTTAATACGACTGACTATATCATCTCTCACCAAAATATATATACACATACAGGTCTACTTCTAAATCTCAAAATACTGAAAGACTGACTTTCAGTATCTCAAGACTGAAATACCTAACACCCACGGTACCGAAATATTACAATACTGAATGTCACTATACTGAAAATTCAAAATATCGAATGTTGAGCAAGCGACATTCAATTCTGTAATATAACCTCCAGCACAACATAACAAATGCCACCACTCCCTAAACCTATACTAAAAGCACCAAACACACACACACCTACAAAACCTGCCCCCCACACCCCTGCTACTTATATATACCAACTCTTGAGGTCACACTACCACAAAAGACACTAATAACCTACCGCCACACACCCTACATTTACTTCACACAATATCACACACACACACACACACACACACACACACACACACACACACACACACACACACACACACACACATTCAAAACACACAACGCCTTCAGCAGTAACACACACACACACACACTCACCCATGTAACCCACCCAACTCCCAAAATTTCCCACAACACTACAAAACAAAAAACCCTACCCAAGATTCTTAAACACTAGGAAATTACCTGAATCTCTGTACACAGCCACACATCGTCCACCATATCTCAGTCCCAAACCACAATGCACCACAAACACAAACCACAACATACCACCTCAACAGAACATTCAATAATTCAAGACTTGTTAAAGTGTAGTTTTGGTTAACTGCATTTTCGCTATATTAATCTTGAGATACTGAAAGTCAGTCTTTTAAACACTCACATTAATGTGTAACCTAACACAAATTATTCAGGATAGCACAAGAACAGTCATCTCCATGAAAATGGTCATTAATTGACATCATTGCTTTGTTCTGGCTCTAAAGTGATTGCTCTCGGTTATAAATTGATCTACTGTGCCACCTGTCATCCTTCCATGACTCAGTAATATATCACAATATCTCTCCAACTCTGTCCCAACTACCTATCCATATTTCCTCTTTACACTCTCCACATATTGCAACAAACCTATTTAATATTGCACCTCACCATTTATTCCAACTATAGGCTAATTAATTGCACTACAGCTCAAATACAAGAATCCTCTCCAAAAACAAGGTATGCATTATTCCCCAATATACTAAAATCCTTCTAAGATGAGATATTCACCTTAATCCTGGTCCTAGCTATCACAATGAACACAAAGATAATTCTGTTCTACATACTCCACTAACCCAACAACAGCTAATCCCCAACCCTGATGATCTAATTTTTGCTGCAAAAAATCTTAGAAGTATAAGGAGTAAAACTGCTGAAATACATGCCTGGATTACCCAACATAAGCCTGATGTTCTCACTGTAACTGAAACGGCTTAAAACAAGCATAATTGACTCGTGTTATACCTCTTGGCTATATTATCCATAATGACTGTATAAAGAGGAATGGTGGTGGTATTGCTTTAATATTTCCCAATACCTACCACATTTCCACTTACAGCAAACCAACACCAAAATTCAGTTCAGCAGAGGTTTTTATTGCTTTTCTCAATGTAAACAATTATAAACAAATATGCATTACTGTCCTTTTTATCCTTCTTGGTGACAAAACAGCTGTACTGGAAAATATCCTACACTGGATATCCTTAACATTTCCACAAGAAAAAATATTACTGGTTTATGTGAATGTCAAATGGTTGGACGTAAACTCGAACTTCCCTACATCTAGAATGAACTTGTATGGTTTCACAGAACTAAATAATAGCCCCACACATTAGCAAGACATCAAATTCTGTATTCAACTGGAACCTAGTTATCAGACCATAGCAAATTCTCCACCACAGGTAGTATTAGACTGTGTGTGATCATCTCCCAGTCTATACGACTAGATATTTCACACATCCAGTTAAACAGCATGTTTATAAGACAACTCTTAACCTGTTCAAGTTTAACCCAGAAGTGTTGATTACTACGCTATCATCTATTAACTGGAACTTCCTAAAAACACTCCACTTAGACGATGCTATAATTGAATTCAGTACAACTTTTTTTAAATAACCTAAATAGCCTTGCACCTCCTAGAAGGAAGAGACTGAAAACAAATAATGCAATTTGGCTATCCATATTGAGTAGAATGCTAATGCAAGATAGGGAAAAAGCATGGAAAGAATGGCAAAAATATAAACGCCTTAGTATCTTAAACTTCGGAATGCTTCACAGTTGTACTAAAAAACAAATAGAAGACAAAAAAAAAACGATACTATAACAACTTCCAAAATAATACTAAAAACAACCCTAAATAATTTTGGACATCCATTAAAGAAATCTTGCATCTTGGCAAAAAATTCAACCCAAATCCCACTCTGGATAACACCACTCGAAACTAGCCCTGCCCAACAGCCACATATCACCACATCCACTTTCACCTTCAAACCTGTTCCCACATCCTATGTAAAACTAACTTAAAATGCGGTCTTCATCAGCTGATGACCTTCCAAGTGAGTACCTAAAAATGGCAGCCATTAGCGTTGCTTATCCTGTCTCAGTCCTTATAAGTAGGTCAGTTCAGGAATCCCACATTCCTTCTCTCTGGAAAAAGTCACACATTTATCCCTCTGCACAAAAAAGGAAATTCAACAGACATGAATAACTTTAGTCCTTATAGCAGTCTTATCTCCCCTTGCCAAAATACTTAAAATGTATCCAAAAACTATCTCCTGCAGGAAGAACTCTTGGCCCCTACATAACCTGTCTTCGTCCTTCCCATAGTACTAGAACTACCCTTCTAACCTATACAGATACTGTCGATAATGTTAGAGATAATGGCAAACTAGTCTCTTCCTTGTTTCTAGACTTGTCTAAAGCCTTTGACACAGTTTGTCACAGCAAGCTTCTTCAAATGTCCTCACTAGGTCTCAGCTTACCCTTCTGTGGTTCAAAAGCTACCTGTCCAATAGGAATCCGTCAGTAAAATGGCACTCTACACTCTCCTTACCTCCCATCACCACTGTTATACCAGAAGGCTCTATCTTTGGTCCCCTCCTCTAACATTTTCAGCAACGCACACTGTATTTTTACACTGCAGACCACCCTATACAATACACAGATGATTCCATTCTCATTTATACTTCTGACAATGTGGTACACCTCCAAAAATTATTCTGGGAAGCTTTAGCAGCCACTGAAACATGGTGTTGTAACTCACAACTCATGCTCAACCCAAAAAAGACCAAAGTACTATTTTTTCCCCTAACCCCCCCCCCCCCCCATGAAAAAACTAAATTTAAAATCCTCTCTCGATAACACAACTATTTAAGTCACTTCTCATAACAAATTATTAGGGGTGATAGTAGATGATAATCTTACATTTAACCTGCATATACAAAATTGCATAAGAAAAACACTCACTAGGGATTCTTTACAGAGCCAAAAACTTTTGCACCAGTGCAACTAAAACTACACTTGCCACCACTTGTGTCCTCCCCACTCTTCTTTATGACACTTCCATTCTTACTAACCTCCAGGATTCACAAAAATTGAAACTTGAGCAATGCTATAAAAAAGCTGCGAAACTTTCAACACATACCCTTTCAGAATCCACCACTGTATAGCCCTGAAAAGCCTAAATTGATTAGAACCCAAATCAGTTAACATACACGCAACTTCTTACCACCTATAAAGTTATCCAGCATCCATCTGCCTGACCAGCACTAAAAAAACATTCAGCACAACTATGTTCCCAGTCTGTCACTGCGATCCAATGGCCAAAAACTTCTGTCTATTAACCTAGCAAATCTACTGGGCATTGCCTGTACTCATACAAAGTTGCTAAGGCCTGCAGCTCCTTACCTGTATCCATCAGGTTTATACCCCCCTGCCATCTTTCAAAACAACTCTGAAAGAATTCCTAGCTAAAATATGCTATGTTCTTGCTTAGAAGCAAGATAACCTATATTCTTAAATGTGAACAAGTACATTTGCATTCCTTATACCTCTTTACTGTCCCTTCTTCACTTACTTCCTTACTGCTATCTAATCCTGTTCTTTGTCTTTCTCTCTAAATATACTGTAAGTCTGTTTCCCTGACTTCATTGTTGCAGTTCATATTTGTATTACACTAACTTACCATTAATTTCTCTACAAACTGTCTAAAATTTCTATAATTGTATTGATTCTTACCCAATGTTTTATACTGTCTAATTTGTTTTAATTATTTAATTTGCAGATGTTTTTGTTTTGTTTTAGAAGATTGTAAAATTATTGTTAAAATGTTTTTGTAATAATTAATTTGGAGCCTTTTTCCCCAGGCCACCACTGAAAATGGGCTTCTCCCCAGTTGGACTTTTCTGGTAATCAAAATGTCAATAAAAAGTAAGTAAGTAAAATAAAATGAATCCTGCTTAACTTCACGAGAAATGTTAGTCTCTCGGTTTACTATCCAACTTCCTCAGGGACCATACCAAAGTAATATCCACATGGTCTTTCAAAAAACCCAACCTCTCTTGACTACATTAATACGAAGAAATATAACGGAGTCTTCTGAAGATTCTCTGATTAAAGAACATAGATGTGTTAACTGCTTCACTCTGTGTGAAGCCACTAATCCAAACATAGCCCTAACAATATTTAACTCGCTTATGCCAATACAAGATGAGCCCTGCTCATTAAAAACAAGACCACTACAAGGCAAAAAAGTCCCATGGCTAATCAACTCTCTTGGTACATCAAGATAAGGACCAAGCCTGGATCAGCTAGAAAACCAGTCCCTCAGACCAAGATAAATTAAGCAGGTATAAGAACATACTGAGAAAGATTAGTCAACACTAAAGCAGCCAAACCTAACTACTGCAGAACAATCACAAAAAGAAAACATAATGCCAGTCTAAGAATGTTTGGAGCACCATAAAGACCATAGGCAGCAATATGTTATTTCCCAAATAAAAAAAAAAATAGAAAGCTCTTCCCAGCAAACACCCTACAAGACTATTTGGCTAATGTCTGCAATCCGTCCAAGCCATACAACTTTTTGTATTTCAAAACAGCATTGCTATGCTATCAATCTGTGTCGATCCACTGAGTTCCACTCTGGACCCCCCACACACACATTCCTCAGGGCTAATATAGGAAATCAATCAAAGACTGACTTGGCAAAAAGTCTACACTACAGACACAATACCTTCTATACTATTAACTCCACTATTTTAAAAAAGTGGATGCAAATTGTTTTCCTTCCGATTGGCACACCTCTTCTGTCTCACTCCCACAAGAAAGCTAGTACTTGATTTCCTGTGGCCAAAACATCCTACCCTAAAAATGCTGATGCTGTTGACCTATAACAAACATTGACTCCATAGCCAAAGTACTTGAGACCCTTATTTACAAACAGAAATCGGATTATCTCACTGAATATGTACTTTCTAACAGACCATACTGATTTAAACTAAAGTGAACTACAATAACAAATTTCCTATTTCTCTAACTAAATCTGTGCCAGTAATGAAGATCACAATTAATAGACACTATATTTGTAGATATTAAAAGAGCCGTTGAATATGTTAACCATGGCATCCATATAGGAAAATGTAAACAATGACAATTTTCTGATGTAGTCTGCTTCTAGTTTGCCAGCCTATTCCACAAGACAATTTCTTTAGTACTAGCCAAGTGCCCCCCCCCCCATTTTGATATCTTGAAAAAATGTACTTCATTTTTCAAAACTGATAATTAGGATATTTATTATTCGGGTAGGTTGGTTGTGCTGCTAGTTGTTCTTTTTTCTACAAGCTACTGTTTTAATTACTTGCCTTTGTATGTTCGCAAGCCCTCTTGGCATTTCCACTATTTCTTAACTCCAATATTAAGTACTCGAAGGAGATAACAGCTACTCACTAAGGTAATATTATCTGTAGGCTTTATAGTAATATTGTAAAGTTTATAGGATATACTTTTACTGCTATGCAGTTGACTTTCTGAATATTTTTGGTAGTCAGTAAACTTTAAACTATAGCTGTTGATAAACTATGTTTATGTAAAAAAAAAAAAAAAAAGGCCATAAAACACACCAAACTTTTATTTTCAGCAAATCCAGTAAGCACTTTCGTCTCCCAACACTGAGACTTCATCATAAATAAAAATATATCACATGACTTGTCAGGCTAATGCCTTAACCCTTTCCTTTTCAAATAGGCCACAATCTTCTCGGCTGTTCAACCTTGGTGGGTAACATGCATTTAACCTGACTTGCCATAAATATTCAGGCCAACTTAGTTCTTCCTCTGCATTAAACATTGTTGCATAACCCTTAGTTAGACCTAACACTAAACATTTAAAATCTGTCTGACAATTCCCTATTTTATAATGCTTACGTATAGCATTATTTTCATCTTTAAACAACTGCTATTTTATGCTTGTACATTCTTTTGTTTAATTCTCTGCTAGTTCATCCTATATAAAATGCCCCACATGACCTGGAAATAATGCAATACACTACATATTTAGATTTGCATGTAAAATGTCCATTGATATTAATTTTATAGTTGTTTATAGTAATTTCATTGATACCATCATAAACTAAATCACATTAATTGCAAGCTAAACATTTGTGCATTCTTCCACTACCTTTTCATGTTTAACGTTCAGCTTATTCTGAAACAAGTTTTTAAAACTTTTTCCTTTTTTCTGCACAAACATAGTGCGTTCTCCTACTACTTTGGAAACCTCCTCACAGCTTTTTTTAAGATCTTCCAATTGTTATTTATAATACGTTTGATAGCAACTGAGTCTACATTGTTAGAAATTTGCATAACTGTACTATAATCTTCATTTCCAGCCCTTGGAGTAGTAAGGTTTGCATTCTTTTTGACTGCACTAATTTTTTCTAGCCATTTTTTCTAGCCTGTTCTTCACTAAATCCTTTGGATATCCTCTTACTACAAACTAATGACATAAATTATTGCTTTCTGTTTCAAAATCTTCATCTTTCATAGTTAGCTGATTGACTGTCATTAATTGTCCCTTAATCACATTTCCTTAGTTTTCTTTGAATGCATACTGGTAAAATACATTATTCTGCATATTCTTTTTGTTGATATTTGAAAACTTCCCATTTTCTTTAAATATTAATGCATCTAAATATACTATATGCATATCAAAAGATGTGAACTGTAAATAAGTGCTGATACCATTAATATACATTAAAAAAGTATTGAGAGAATCAACTCCTCCCATCCATACAATAAACACGTCATCAGTAAAACGCTTGTACAAACTTCTCAACTAAAATATGCGTTTTCTCCCAACCATTCATAAAAATATTGGGATAACTGGCACCATTGCTGCACCCATTGCCACACCTTTGGTTTGATGATAAATCACGTCATTAAACTTAAAGAAGTTGTAACTAAGGATGACACCCAGCATTTCCATCAATAGCCATATTGTGTTACTAGAAAATTGCCCGGAGGCTGTTAATTCCATCCTAACCATTTCCATACCTTCCTCATTTAGAATTACCG
The DNA here is from genome assembly GCF_019279795.1 of Protopterus annectens. Lineage (NCBI taxonomy): Eukaryota > Metazoa > Chordata > Ceratodontiformes > Protopteridae > Protopterus > Protopterus annectens. Next base: position 200,309,566 of record NC_056744.1, read on the forward strand.
TATATAAAGATTTTATGTCTAAAGTGACTAATAAATCGGACTCTAATACATTCACTTTCAAAATATTTTGAATAAAATCAAATGTGTCTCTAATATATAAATCACTCCTTTTAGCCACTTTTTGCAAATGTTTATCCACAAAGATGGAAATGGTTTCTGTATTTGTACCTTCACTAGCCACAATTGGTCACAAAGACGGATTTTCCAAGTCTTTATGAATTTTTGAAAGCCAAAAATTTTACTAAATTTAGGGGAGTCATTTCTATTATGTTTCCTAATTTGCTGTGTGATCTCCCTGTATAAAACCATTCTTCAATCAAGGCATCAACAAATGTATAAGATTTTTTAACGTTCAAAAAAGACACTTTTTCATAAAAAGCAGTATCGGCCAACATTGCACACACTTTTTGTTCATAGACAGCTCTATCTAATAAAACCAAATAATTCCCTTTATCAGCTTTGCAAATTAACATATTTTCATCATTAATTAAATCATATAAATTTTATGTTCATCCACAGTCATATTATAATAATTATATTCACTTTTGTTGTTAAAAAAAATTCCAGTTCCTTTCTTAGCAGTGGATGGGTCTAAAAAACACTTTGACACTACTTTTGTCTGTATTTTGATACAAATATTTAAAATTCAGCTTTCTAGTAAAGTCTCTTAGTTCGTTTATAACGTCACATTTTTTCGCTCTTCGGGCTGGAACAAAATTCTACCCCTTGCTTAAAACTGTGCACAAATTTGCATCCAGTATTCTAGAAGACAAATGAACTATTTTAAAACCACAGTCAACACCATTAGAAATAAAACTATCAGTACTCTGAAGTGAGAGTTAATTCCTCCACTTCTTCCATTGTTTTTTCTGCAAAAACTTGTTTTGGCCACCTGAATTCGTGGCAGTTACTTCCGCCCAAGTTCTGTTGCCATTCGGCCCTTTCTGATGAACTTGTACACTTTGCATGGGCTGACATTTGCATTTGCTGAAGGCTGTTTAGATCTATTTTTTTCTTCAGAGCGTTGTCTGCGTTGTGCTAGGGGTTCAGACTTCCTGAGCCCTCCTTCCTCATCAACAGCTTGACTCTCCGTGATGTCATTTCCTTTATTAGATGGTAGCTCCTGATTTCCCACTTCTCTCGACTCCGTTGTCACTCTTAACATATGCCACACCCTCTTCATATTCCTTAAGGTCGCTTTGGAACTTTTTTATCGTACGCTTTGATAAAAATTCATTTTCTTTAGTTAATTTTTCTTTAATTAAACAAAACTTTGTGTCAAAATTGTCTGCAGTTAGTTTATCTTTGAGCGAAAAAAAAAACTCTCATTGATCTTACAGTTTAGTTGCTCAATTCTTCATAACATTTCCACATATTGTAGCCCCACCGTTTGATTTAATTCTACCCATTTATCAATGAACTCTTTTGGTAACTCATTTCCATTAGGCATTTTCGTTATTCTGAGTCCTTTGGGAACTCTTTTGACTCAGACAAAATATAAAACATCCCATTGCAGAAGTTTTAATTTGGTTAAATCTTTTTCCAGTTCCCTAAAAGACTCTGTTAGATTGAAACTGTAACTACTAGAGTTCACAAGATTGTTGGCAGCAAAAAATGGGTCTGCAGGTGGGGCTAAACAACTAGAGACAGTACCTCACTGCTGCTTAATGGCAAATTTCCATTCCTTTGAAATGTAGAACTGCTAGTCAAACCTTCTTGGTTCAACACAATAGACCCACATGGAGTGTCATGAAGCGTCAAACCTGTTGGCATAGCTAAGAAACTCAACACAACTTGGCTCATATTGAAACGTTAATACTTAAAAATTTTATGTTTAAGTTGAGTTTATTTTTTTCTTGACTATTGTTTCATTGGAGAACCAGACCAGTTTAAAAAAGTGTACTAAGCATGCTCTTAAGATTTATCCCATCAAGACCCCCATGATTTGTCTGTGGTTTAGTTAGGGCTATCCCGTTTGACTTCTAAATGCAGAATTTTGTGCTGGATTTGGAACCAGGGCTCTGGCAGACAGAAGAAATTAATAGTAAAGGTATTTATGCCATTGGATCTGCAGGCAACTAAGACCAAGATAACCAATTTCTAAGTCCAATGCTTATGGATCTTGTGACACTGGCAACTTAGCTATCTGGAATTTTGTAACTAGTTCTGTTTGTGAAAATTGCTATGATTTATACAGAACTGTATGTTATGGACTGAGCTTCAAGAATGTACCCACAGTGTACCCTACTGGAAAAGAACAGAAATGTATGTAACTATATACCTGTGCAAGTGTATGTGTTAACTCTGTATGTTCCAGCTTCTACTGTTAACTTGCAAACCCTCAAGAAAATAAGTGGAAATTGTTTTATGATTCTGTTGTTTCAGTGCAGCATGCAGACACAATGTCTAGAGCTAGAGATTTTCCTATTGTCTTGAAACAGAAATAATTACTAGGTTTCAAATGTATTAGACAAAGACCATTATTCCAAACCAAATTAAATACATTCAAATAACCAATCAGTATTTAAAAACAATTAAAATAGTAATTAAATATTAGGTCTACGCCTACTCAGAACAGGCTTTAAAGGTACTACACCATTTTAACCAGGGAGCCTATCCACCCCTATTTCTGTAATCCACTTTACCTCACAAAATTCAGTATAACTTTTTATGTCCCCTCCTCTGGGATTGGGTCTGACCAACTGTAGGACCTAAAAAGAAAAATAATGCCCTTCATTCTCATTAATATGTTGAGTTAAAGCACTGTGTACCCATTTTAGCCTAATGCCTGAAAGATGTTTAATAATTCTGTCCTTAAGTTTACAATTATTCTTTCCTACATAGAAGGACGTACAGTATAAACATTTGGCTAAATAAACAATATTTTCAGTGTCACAGCTGGCTATGAGGTTAGTACAATATACCTTGCCTGTGACAGGTCTGTTCCTTACTTATTAAAGTGCATGCTTTGCACTTAAAACATGGAAATGTTCCATTCCTCTTACTGCGGGGTATTAAACTTCTATCATTAGTAAAGGGATCTCTGTCATACAGAATTTGCTTTAGGTTTTGTTTCTTCTTATACACAAACCTCGGCTCATCCCCTACAAAATTTTTCAGCCCATCAGTTTTTAAAATCTTCCAATTTCTCCTAATTACTTCACATACTTGTTTATTATTACTACCAAAAGTTAAATATAAGTTAACTTAACTTCTAATGGCCATGTCATGCTGTTGTCCCGTCTTTGCTCCTTGTCTATTTTATTATTTTGTATCCCTTGCTTAGAAAACCAGGGTGCTCCCTTCGTCTTTCTCCCTGTTGGGATGCATTAAAACTGCCTTGTTCTAAGTCTAGATGAAAACCTGTCCATTTCATTCTGAAATTCTAGCTCTTCTGTATACAGCCTGGACTGTCCTTTGATTATATTATTGGTAATGTACCCCGGATGCATACTGTCCTTTGTTAACATAACATTTTTCTGACATTCTTTTCAAAAGACCTTAGTCTTAAAACCAGATAGAGTATGTTCCAAACCTACATCCAGAAAATCTATGTATGTGGTAGAATAATTCAAAGTGAACCTAAGAAAATCTGTAGATGACCCAGGGTAATGTACAAATTCATGCAGGGATCCCTCGGTACCTTTCCATAAAAGAAAAAGGTTCTTAAGGGAAATTGTACTTGTACTTGTCATCCTACCAATGTGTACATCCCCTCACTGATGCTAGTGGTGAGGATCGAGGCTCCTTGATTATGGGGCCAGTGCAGGGGTGTCACAGATCTCAAAAAGCACTCAACCGCATCTTTGGCTCCACAGTCTTCTCTTAAGGTTCCAAGGCTCAAAGTGCATAGGGCTTGGACACCTACTTGCACTCCACTTCCAGATCCAATCTGAATCCCCAACTCTCCTCCCAGGATTACCAGTAAACTGGAGCATCCTGTTTTTAGGCTGTCTTCTGCTCTTTCGGTCAGTTCCTTCACATACCTCAGAAGTGTGTCTGATGCAGAAGTTTATAAGGTCACAGATCAAGATGGGAATCATTCCATCACCCTTGGCAAGGGCAGTCAGATCTGGCACTAACCTCCCATTCTGGCTCCCTCACTGGTCTGCATGTCAGCACTACTTTCCGTGGAAACTCAAGGGCTGATATGCTTAACTTCGGTGCTGATAGCAGTGGTTTCAACTCATTTGCTTCCAGCTTCAGAGCAGCTATTTGAGTCTCGGATCCAGGGACAAGAATTGTTGTGATGGCTTCAGCTCCAACTAGACTGTCAGTGTTTGGAGTCAACTACCTTTGAGTCATCAGTTTCAACTTTGGAGCCAACTGTATTGTAAGGTCCTGGAGTCTTTCTTGTGGATTAGACTGTTCATTTGAAGAGGGTAATGGGTCTGTCTGTTGGAAGGATTTCTGTGAATCTAATGGGCTTTGGATCAGCTTTCCAAGTGCTGAGAAAGATGATTGTATCACCCAAAGTGAAGGATTTGCTGGTTTCACCTCTCTGTTCTTCCCCTGAACCCCACTCGTTTGTCTTCCTTGTCTGATTAGACATCCATGGGTCAAAGTTATTCCATTGGCCCTGTGCCTGCTCCACTTAAGCAGGTTTCTGGAGATTCAGGTGACTCATCTTCTGAAGTTCCAAAAAAGAGGGTGTGTAGGACTTTTTCAAGTCATGGACATTCAGAATTGCCATTTAACTGAAACACCTGATGCCCTAAGGGGTAATTTGCATATATTTCACATCACCTCTAATATGAGGTTTAAGGTATCACACAGTGGAAAGTCTAGCTTTGCTAAATTTTTCTTTTTGTTTTTTTTTTTTTTAACAGATTGGTTTTTCTGTGTGACCTTTTTATTTATTGTTTTAGTTTTGTTAGTTGGGATATTTTGCAGTCACCCTAATTTTTATGGATGTCAGTTGGGTACGACAACCCTTTGTTTCCAAATGTTTGCCAAACATTCAAGTTATGATGTGCTAATGATGCTATAAAAAGGCAAAAACATGCATGTCCACAGCTAGTGGAGTTTGGCTTTTTTGGCTTGAAATTGTCCTTCAGAATTGCCGTTTAGCTGAAACAACTGATGTCCTTAAGGGGTAATTTGCATATATCCCATGTCGCCTCTAACACATAATAATGAAGAGAGAATAACTGTAGATATTTTTTTTTTCAGTATTTTTACATCTTTGGGGGAAACAAGTTTGCAATAATTACCATAAGCATTTTTATCCCACTTCTTATTCTAGTGAACCTGGTTCTGTGTAAAAATCCTAAGCAAATGCTGATATAACCACTAATGAAAATGACATGGAATTTAATCACCCATCTTAAACCTGCTATAGTATCATCTTATCTTTTTCTACCAATTTTTCCGTATATCTTTTCCTTTCCCACTTCTTAATTACTTCATCTTTTATATTCTTAAACTTTCATCTCCCCTTTTTACTAAAACTAACTACATTTTATATTCCTACACTATTGTATTGATATTTATTTTCTTATGTTCTTATAGCTGTTATATTGCAGTTTTATACCTTTCTTGATCACCTTATTGATTATGACTTGATGGATATTTACAAAATTGTACTTGGGAGCTTTTTTCCCTAAGCTTGTGTTGACGAGGAGCTGTCATGCATCAGTCAGACATTCTTGGTTAACAAATAGAAATTAATTAAAAGAACTGAGCAAGAAGTGTGATATTGTAGACCTTTATTCAGTGATGCTTTTTCACCAAATGACAGCTTATATGAGTGCTGTCAGTGTGCCTCCTTATGCTTGACTAATGTTGATCAGAGTTTGTGAGCAGAAATACGACCATGTGTGCTAAACTCTTATGAAGAGATGGATATTAAGAGTAAAGTGAGGGCTAAGTCAAAGATTAATGTTCTGTTCATAGGTTGGTACTAGGCTATCAGCCCTAGGGCCTATACAAGCCTAGCAATAACATTCCCCTGGCTATTTCTTCCCAGAATATTTACTTCCCTGGTCCCCTGTCTAGCAGGGTGACTGATGTGATCCCCAGGGTGAATTTCCTATCTCCCATCCAGTCGTCAAGATTCCTTTTGAAGAGGACCAAAGAGGCGCTCAGCTTTACATGTGTGGGCAGTCTATTCCAGAGTATGGGGAGTCTCTGGGTCAGGAACCTATCCCTCCAGCAGGTTTTTTCATTGTGATGACCAGGTTTAGATCCCTGGAGCATGTGGCTCTGAGGGATTGGGATTTCTTTTAAGTGTAGCATGTCCAACAGCACTGGGTTTGACATGGCCTTGTATGTTAAGCAGAGATCGCCTCTGAGTAGGCGATGTGCAACAGAGTATAGATGGAGTTTTTTTAGACGGTCAACATAGGGCATCTGCTTTAGGCCTGTGATTCTTTTAGTGATGTATTTCTGTGGACTTCCAGTTCTTGCAGGTGTCTTGTGAGGTGCATACCAAATGGAGCATTGTACTCTGTAATGGGTCTAATGATGGATGAGTACAGTGGGACAATGACCTCCTTTTTTCTGGATGAAAAGCCCTTAGTGATGAGGTGTGCCACATAGAAGGATTTCCTGATTGTTGTGGCTATGTGGATGTTCTTCATGTTTCAGTGTTGCAGTCATTACATTTGGGTTATCTGCTTGCAGGTAGTCCTCAGTCGGCCTGATTAACAAAGTCTTGGGTCCTGTGTCAGTCCCTTCCATGTCGTCAGGGGTATAAAACAAGCAGCCGACGCCATTACATCAGTCTTTCTTGCCGTGCGGTGCCCGAAGCAGAAGCAGTTCACAAGTGCCGGTCAGTCAACTCCTGAAATTTTCGTTTTCGAGTTTCAGAACCAAAGTCTTCAACTAAAGCTAAGTACCCGGTTGGGGAAACTTTTTCTAGCTCCTTACTGATGTCAGTAAAAGATAATAATTGCATTACTTGTGGAAAGCAAATACCTCATAAAGATTTTCATTTGTATTGTATTCGTTGCCTAGGCCCTGACCACGAGGTACCTTGCTGTCGGTTTTGTGCTTTATTTAATCAGCGCACTATCCGTCGTCAGTATATTTTCGCCTCTAAATATTTCAGTTCTCGGTTTAATTATCCAGAAATGTTGTCGGTTAGCCATCCAACTACCAGGATTCCAAAAAAATGCAAAGATAAAGACATAGACAGGCCACTGAGGTCCAAAACTGCCGACGACACTTCTCCTAAGCCAGTCCCCAGTTCGCTGGTACTCAGTGAGGCAGTTTCGCAGCCCCTGATACCCGCTACTTCTGATTCGCAGGCCTCTACTGAGACCCATTCGGAGTCCGGTATGCCGCAAGATGCTGCAACTATGGAACCCGCGGATGTCTCTACCTTGGATGGGTCCGGAGCCGGTGTGCAGGCACCGGCTTCTGAGGGTGTATTCAGGCCTATGGACTTGCACATTAAATCGACGCCTCCTTCTTTACTTAGGCCTAAATCTCGATCCATGCCTAACAAAATGACGCCCAGGCCACATGCTCAGGCCTCTATGCCTAAAAAACAAATGATAAGAATGGCTGAAGATCTAATAACTCTAATCAGGGGTAGCCAACCCCCCCCCCCCACTTCTAAGAGGCCTAGGACTGAAGTTGATTATGAATCTTCTGATCAGGATTCTGTTTTTTTCTGATTCTTCTGGTGATCTGGATTTGCCCTTATCTACTTATGAAGATTCTGATGCAGAGGACTCCATTCCCTCTGCTTCCCCTCCTGAGGATTTTTCTTTTGGGGAAACCTTACATACTCTAAGGGAGCATTTCCACTGGGAAAGCCAGGATTTTTCGGATTCAAAAAAGAGGCTTGGGGATTTCCTTCTCCTACCTCAGCATAGGCCTTTAGCTATTCCTCCTGTACTAGACATTGTTGATGATGCTTTTTCGGAATCTAGTTTGTCCCCCTGATTCCCTGCCTCCTGCTCCCAGAAAACCTGACGGATACTACAGGGTCCCTGAGTCCAACAAGTTCCCTTTTAAAAATCCTATTTCAGATCCAGAGACTATTTCACAGGGGCCCAAGGGCATTAAGGCTTCTACTGCTAAAAATCCTACCCCTTCTGATAGAGACTCCAGGACGCTGGATAGATGGAGTAAGAAGGTTTACACTTCTGCAACCTTGGCCATTAGGGTTTTAAACTGCCAGTTTCATATGTTCAAGTATCAGCAACATGTTATTGGACTGCTTAAACAGAAAATGATATTAATTCCTGACTGTGTGGAAAATAAAGAATTACAGGATTTAATTAATTCTGCTGAACACGTTGGAAAACATACTTTGCAATGTGGTTTTGATTCATTAGAGGCCTCTTGCTGGGCTGCTGTCACTGTGTTTGTGCTCAGAAGGCCTACTTGGCTTAAGGAGCAATCTTTGTCTGATCATGTTAAAGCTAAATTGTTGGATGCTCCTTTAAATCAGGACCGGCTGTTTGGCAACAAGGCTGAGGACGTTCTTAAAAAGATGGAAGATAAAGCTAAATCTATGCAAACTGTTAAAGATTTTTTACAAGTTCAGTCTCCTAGATTTAGTAGGTACTGGCCGTCTAAGAATTGGTCCTTTCTGGCCCCTTCCAGGTCTTCTCAAGCCAAAGCCAGACACAGCAAAAACCCCAGGTTTCAGTCCCAGGGGACACATAAGAACTAAGCAGTGGGAGGCCTCCACTTCCAAATCTGGGAATAATAAGACTCCCCCCTATGGTAAACTGTCTCAATGACTTCCTTTTAAAATTTCCAAGCACTTATCAACTGACTGCCCCTTTGGGGGGAAAGATTGCTCTTCATTCAAAGAATTGGTTAATCATTACCCAGGACAAATGGATTTTAAATATAGTGTCCCAGGGATACAGATTTCACTTCCACACGTTGCCACCACCAAGCGGGTAGCCGGTCCTACCCCCAAAATCAGTGGGCAGAGGCCCAAAAACAAGTACTTTCTCTCTTAAGCATGTGGGCTATTCAACTGGTACCAGAAGAGGAAAAGGGACAAGGTGTCTACTCGAGACTTTTCCTGGTACCCAGAAAAGACAATTCATGGTGTCCTATCCTGGACCTGTCTACTCTAAACACCTTTTTGGAGATTCCAAAATTCAAGATGCTGACTCTTCTCCAATTGCTTCCTATGCTAGGCAAAGATGCTTGGTTGGCAACACTAGATTTAAAAGAAGCATACCTGCACATCCCAATCAGGGAATCTTGCCGAAGATACCTACGCTTCAAAGCAGGCTACATCCACTGTCAGTTCTCTGCACTGTTCTTTGGCTTATCTACTTCGTCCAGGGTATTCAGAAAGTGCCTAGCTCCAGTTATTGCATTTTGCAGGCAAAGAAATATTCAAATATACCCATACCTGGGCAATTGTCTAATTCAGGCAGAAAGCCAGGACATATTTTTGAATCATTTGGCCTTTGTACAAATCCTGGGAGCAAGCTTAAATACAACTTCCCAGATGACTTACCTCACGCCAGAGAAACAAATTAATTGGACAACCTACTTCAAACAAGTGGCCACAAAAATCCTGCTCTCTGCAAGACAAATACTATAGGCCTTGGGGTTCACGGCCTCCTGCATTCTTCTAATTCCATATGCAAGACTGCATATGAGGAAACTACAGTGGTATCTAAAAAGCTTATGGTGTCAACATTCTCAGGACCTAGAAACAATGATTCCGATCATACCTTGCCTATGCCTAGAGTTCCTTTGGTGGGCAGAGACCTGCCACCAAAACAAGGGACTACCTTTTACACCACCCCCTGCCGCCCAAACTCTAACAACAGATGCATCAGATTATGCATGGGGGGCTCACCTGGCAGGGAAGTGCATACAGGGCAAATGGAACCCAAGTCAAATGCACCTGCATATCAATCAAAAAGAAATGTTAGCTGTACAGAATGCTCTGACAGCCTTCAAGTACCACATTCTTCCACGACAACTAATGGTAAAGATGGACAACACCACTGTTATGTGGTACATAAACAAGCAGGGGGTAAGCTCAATTATTGCCAGGAAAATGAAATACGCTGGCAGACGGACTAAGCAGAAACCTCATGGACCTACACAAGTGGAAACTGGAACCAAGGACTTTAAACATGTTGACAAACAAATGGAGAGCCCAGATGTAGACCTGTTTGCCTCTCCCCAGAACTACCAATTGGACAAAATTTGCACAAGGACTCCCCACAAACAAGCCTGGAAAGTTAATGCTCTGTCCTTCAGCTTCCATCAGTCTATGCCTTCCCCCCTCTGCCTCTGCTCTCCAAAGTACTACTAAAAAGCAAACGGGACAAACCAAGGATGATTTTGATTGCTCCAGACTGGCCGTGCCATCACTGGTACTCCCTTCTGCGCATTGTCACGCTTACCTCCATGGCATCTGCCTCAGACTCCTTCCTTGCTGTGACAGCAGGAGAACCAGATTCTGCACCTTCAGCTTCTAACACTGAACCTTGCAGCCTGGCTAATTACTTAATCTCTCCTTTACCATCCCTCAGCAAACCTGTGATGGATATCATATTAGAGGCAAGGAGGCCTAGTACTAGAAAATCATATGCTGAAAAATGGAAAAGATTCTGTGCCTGGAACCAGTCTCAAGGAATGAGCACAGCAGCGCCCAATTTACCTCAGATTTTACAATACTTAACTGAGATGCTTCACAAGGGCCTGTCTTTTTCCTCCATTAAAATCCACGCCTCAGCCATTTCAGCTCATTATAACACAGAACCTCCCCGTTCTCTCATCCACTGCTCAAGCAGTTCCTCAGAGGGGCCAAAAATTTGAGACCACCCAGGAGAGCTCCAACCCCAGCCTGGGACCTTAACTTTGTCTTGGAGAAACTCACTCTACCTCCTTTCGAGCCAGCTGCTACTGCAGACTTAAAATTTCTTTTTTGGAAAACAGCTTTCCTTTTAGCAATCACTTCAGCTAGAAGGGTATCTGAATTACAGGCCCGTATGGCAGTGGAGCCTTTCATCATCTTTCATACGGACAGGGTGTCCCTCAGAACCCACCCCATCCTTCATGCCCAAGGTAGTATCCAGTGTGGCTCCTAATCAGTCCATTCATTTGCCAACCTTCTTTCCCAATCCACAGAATAAAGGGGAACGGATACTGCATTCCTTAGATGTGCACAGACAACTTGGATTCTACTTGGACAGGGCTAAACCTCAAAGGAAATCTGAACAACTGCTGGTGGCATTTGCTGCAGAGGCAGAGGGGAATGCTATTTCAAAGCAAACCATTTCTAAATGGATAAGCCATTGCATTCATTTCTGCTATAAGCATCATGGGAAACCTATCCCCCAGGGGATCAGACCTCACTCCACCAGGGCTGCATCTACCTCTACAGCCTTTCTCAGAGGCGTCCCTACCAGGGACACCCTAGAAGCTGCTACCTGGAGTTCTGTACATACTTTCACCAAACATTATCATTTGCCAATTTTCTCTAAATCCAGATCTGGCTTTGCCACTGCAGTCTTGCAGGCCTTATAGCTGGCCCTAATACTATCTAAATTCCTCCTCCCAACCATAGCTTTGGGAATCTACCCAAATGTAATGACTGCAACAGTGAAACACAAAGAACATAGTACAGTTGTGTACACTTACCATAAATGTAGATGTTCGAGTGTATTCACTGTTTCAGTCCTGGTTACCCTCCCTCCAGCCCCCTAACTTCTTTTGGCTATACTTCTACTTTCCTTTACTATGCTTAAAAGCCTTTTTGGTGTATTTGATTTTTTGTTGGAGGTATATTTTTGTACTTTTATATTTAATTGCTTCCCATTAGGGGGCACCTGACATATGGGGCAAGAAAAAGTGATGTAATGGCATCAGCTGCATGTTTTATACCCCTGACGATCTGACGTCATGGAAGAGGGAACAGCAACTGACACAGGACCCAAATCTTTGTTAATCAGGCCGACTGAGGGCTACCTGCAAGCAGATAACCCAAATGTAATAAATGACTGCAACAGTGAATACACTCGAATATCTACATTTATGGTAAGTGTACAACTGTACTTTATTGAAGGTGAGACCACTGCCCGCCTGTGTCCCTAAGTCCCTTATCACGCTTTCGGTGTTTAGTGTACTGCCACTTATGTGGTAATTCATGGGTAAATATAAACTAAATAAAAAAACAAAGCTTGAGCCAAGAATAACCAAATATCCACTTTAATTCGTCACATCAACACTTTCGTCATACTGGACTTCCTCAGACTGTATAATGTGCTTAAAAACACAAACTCAGTTTATACATTTAAAATTAACCATGTGACCTAATAAGTCACGTGATTTAACTTTTTCCTTTTTAAAAAAGCAGTAAACTCTTTTTTATCATTTAACCCTGGTGGGTGGCAGGAATTTAATTTTACCTGCCATAAATATTCTTTCCAACTCAATTCTGATTCTGCATCAAATATCGCTTCATAATTAGTTACTTCATCCAGTACACAAAATTTAAAATCCTCCTTGCAATTACCTTCTTTGTAGTGTTTATCCATAGCATTTTTTTCATCTTGTATATTAACAGTATATTTATGCTCATATACTCTTTTTTTTTATATATCTGCCTTGTAGTATGTCCTACATAATGTGCATCACATGATAAATTATTAAATACACAAATTTTGATTTACATGTATATTTCCCTTTTAAATGTACCATATATATGTTCCTATTTTCACTTCCTTATTATTTAAAATATAAACAGAGGCAATTACTTAATAGTTTTTTTAAACAATGAAAATGTATTAGTCACCAAAGCAGATAAAGGAAATGCTTTGGTGGTGTTAGATAGAAATGAGTATATAAATCAGATGGAAGAAATGTTATCCGATACATAATTTTATAAAGTTGTAGTGTTTACTGAAGTGAAAAAAAGTTTCTCTTTTATAGATGGACAAATTGAAGAATGTTTTTTGACTGGGCGGATAACAGAAGAAATAAGAAAATATTTGCATATTCAAACACCTAGTATGAGTCGTATTTTTGCAGCCCAAAATACATAAAGATTTGAACAAGCCTCCTATGCGCCCAGTAGTGTTGAGTAGTGGAGGTAAGACAAAAGCAATGGCTATATATGTAGATAGACATCTGCATCAAGTAGTGAGATGTGGTTCATCTTTCATTAAAGATTCATTTGAATTCAAAAATATGTTGAGTGAGATCAGAGTGAGAAATGAAGATGTGTTAGTAACTTTAGTTGTAAATTCACTATATACAGTTATTCCGAATGATGAAGGAATGGAGACTTTAGATTACAGTTACTGAATTCTAAAAAAATTTCAGTAAATACAGTAGGGCTATTAATGGAAATCCTAGATATTATTTTAAATTACAATTTTTTTGAATTCAATCATAAAATATATAAACAAACTAATGGAGTAGCTATGGGTGCCTCGATGGCACCTAGTTATGCTAACATTTTCATGGGTTGCTGGGAGCAGTGTCATATCTTTGGAAGTAAGTTTAAAGACAATATTGTGTTTTATAAACGCTTTATTGACAGTGCCTTTCTGATTTGGAGAGGTGAGCATATATTGTTAGAGGAGTTATTTACTTATCTAAATGGGGTATGTAGTTATTTAAAATTCATGTTTGGGACAAATGTTGAGTATTAATTTTTTGGATTTAAATGTATAAAAATTATTGATAAATTATGTACATTTATAAGAAAAATGTGCAGAATAATTCATTTTTACATTATGATATTATGCACCTCAGAAGTACTAAAATGGATATAGTAAGGGGTTAGTTGGAAAGAATACACCGTTTAACTGATGAAGAAGGAAAAATCTCAAAGGGAATGTAATAGTCTCTGTAAGAAATAGAAAGAGGATACCCCAAGGAAGAAGTAGAAACAATTGCTAAAGAAGTGTGTGAAAAAGGGAAACCGCCATCAATGAGATGAGTATAAATAATAGAAAGAAGGATTTCAAAGTAGCTATGAAAGTTACAAACAGTGTAGATTCTGGAACAATTAACATCATAAGAGAGAATTGGACGTTTTTAAAATGTAATACTGAAATAGATAAAAATAAAGGAGAAGGGCCAGTATTTGTGCCAAAAAGATGTAAGAGTTTTAAGAATATGTTCCAGAGTAAGTAAATAACAAGCAGATAGCTTGTAATAATCCAGGTATGATAAAATGTATGAATTGTAATATGTGTGATTATTTGTTGACTGGTGTCAAGGAAGTGAAAATAGGTACATTTAAAAGGGAAATATGCATGTAAATCAAAATTTATTGTGTATTTAATAATTTATCATGTGATGCATATTATGTAGGACGTACTACAAGGGAGCTATATTAAAAAGTATATGAGCATAAATATGCTGTTAATATATAAGATGAAAAAAAATGCTATGGATAAACACTACAAAGACGGTAATTGCAAAGTGGATTTTAAATTTTGTGTACTGGATGAAGTGACTAATTATGAAGCGAAATTTGATGCAGAATCAGAATTGAGTTTGAAAGAATATTTATGGCAGGTAAAATTAAATTCCTGCCACCCACCAGGGTTAAATGATAAAAAAGAGTTTACTGCTTTTTTAAAAAGGAAAATGTTAAATCATGCGACTTATTAGGTCACATGGTTAATTTTAAATGTATAAGGAAGTCCAGTGTGATGAAAGCACTTACTGTTTGATGTGACGAATTTAAGTGGATATTTGGTTATTCTTGGCTCAAGCTATGGTTTTTTATTTAGTTTTATTGGTTTCCAAAGTTTGAATTTTTGTTTTGGTTGTAATTCATGGGTACTTGTTTTTTCCCAAAGGGGATAACTACACATTTCTTGGCACTGAGCTTGAGCCCATGGCTCCTGCACCAAGCATCTGTTTCTGTAAGGCCCTTTTGTAGAATAGCCACATCATTTGGGGATTAAATAATGGCTCCCAGTTTGCAGTCATCTGGAAACTTTGTTGGACAGAGTCCCTTAGTGCTGGCCTGTACTTCAGAGAAGTAGATGCCAAACAAGAGCGGTCCCAGGACTGAACCCTGAGGTACTCCATTTGTCACTTGTCTGGAGCTGGATTTTGAGTCGGTTACTTTTACAATGTGGGTTCTATCAGTAAGTCATTTGGCAACCCATCGAGTGACGTACGGATCAATGCCCAGCTTAGTAAGTTTATAATTCCAAAGTGGGGGATGGTGTCGAAGGCCTTGGCAAGGTCCAAATAAGCTGTGTGGACCACCTTACCCTCGTCCATGGCTCTGGAGACTGATTCAAAGATGTTGGTCAGGTCGAGGAGACAATATCGGCCCTTTACAAAGCCAAACTGGGTAGGGACCAGTGTTTAAAGGTTGCCAATGTCTTTGTTTATAAGTTCCATGATAATGCATTCCATGGCTTTGCAGATCAGGCTCGTCAGACTGATAGGACGATGGTTCCCGGGATCCAAGGTGGATCCCCCTTTGTGGAGTGGGATAACTGTAGCTGTGCACTACTCATTGGGCACAAAGCCTGAGGTGAGGCTAAGATTAAACTTGACACTTAGGTGGGGTGACAGTTCATTTTGTAGTTCATGTAGTACACAGCCTGGGATGTCGTCTGGTCCCATGGATACTGTATTCTTAGCTTTGGAGAGTGCGTTTTTTATCTGTGTGGCTGTGATTACTGGAATTTGGCAATCTTTTGATATAGAGATGGGCCCTTTAGGGGGTGAGAGGGGGTGAAGTTGGCACTGAATCGATCTGCCAGGATATTGGCAATATCCTTGGGATCAGTATATTTGATGCCATTCTGTTGTAGCTCAGAGAAGATCTGAGCATTGCCATTTAGATTCTTGACATAACTATAGAATGCCTTGTGGTTGTCCTTGGAACCTTTGGCAATTTTATTTTCATAACTAGCTTTGGATGATTTTATGAGGGATCTCAGCTTTTTACTGAGGCTGGTAAGGGAGTTTTTTGCATCCTGGGATTTTCCTCTTTTCTGCAACAGTTTCTTCCTTCTGTTGTATAGTTTGTTTATGGCAGGGGACCACCAGATTGGGTTCCTTTTTTTTGGAGGAGACCGTCTTGGTTCTGTTTGGAATGGCATGATTCATGCACGAGTGGATGTGCTTGTACAGTGCCTTAGTGTAGGATTCAGCAGTCAAACTTTCAGTTCCCGTCTGCATGGGTGTCATGAATTTTGTCACTTCTGACTTGAGTAGCATGAAGTTGGCTTTGGAGAAGTTTTTTATGGAGGTCCCCCTACTGGGGGGGGGGGGTGTGGACGTCAAGGGTGATTAGCTTATGGTCAGACCTGACCAATGAGAGAGTGACTGCTGGTATAGAACATCAATCTCCCATGTTGGTGATGACCAGGTCTAGGATATTTGAGCACCTGATGGGACTATGGATTAGCTGGTCCAGGGCGTTGGAATTTATGAATTCCTAGAACTGTTGGGCAAAGGTGTTGGTACTAGTGTAGTTTTCCAGTTAATAGCAGGGTAGTTGAAATCACCCAGTATTAGGGTGTTTGGTTGTATCTTAATATTTTCTAGTATGTTTAGAAAGGTGTAGTGAGAATCTTGGGGCATGGTGGGGGATCTGTAGCAAGCTACAATTTGGATTGCAGTCTTACCTAGTGTTAGTTGCACCTGTAGGATTTCAAATGCATTGTGTTGGGCAACTAGCCTGGAGGTGTGAATATTCTTGGTGAATATGGAGACTCCTCCGCCTTTAGTGCTTCGGTCCTGGTTTGGTGGCCGAAAAGTGTGGTAAGAGTTGTAGCCTGGTATTGCAGGGGTGCTCTCTGTTTGGAAAGCAAGCCTAAAAAGGGTAAGCAAGCAGAGGTCTCCCATAAGATGCTAGATTTTTTCTACATTAATTCAACCAGCTAAATTCATACCAGTTGTTTTAATAGTTGAAAAGAATTTTCGACTTCAGAATGTGAGCAGTTGCTTTTTTTTTTTTTTTGCAGCTAAGTTTGAAAATGACAGAGAGAAAGCCTTGTATGATGCATTTATAGGTCGCCCTGTCCCTTCACATTTTTCTGAGGTCTTTGATGGAATGAGTTTCAGTATGTGTATTACTGTTAAGTTATGAGTATGTAGCTTCATTCTGTTTGTTGGAACATTGTCCAGCCAGGTTGGATATGGCGGCCCATGTGAATGTTCTGAGCGTTTATTCTCAGGACCATCATCAGGTAGGTGCTCTATTAGAGTGAGAGTTTTTGTGTCAGAATTGAATGATGCTGTAATTTCTTTGCTTAAAAAATCATCTCTGAACCTAAGAGTTTTAAGAATTACTGCCTGATCTGGAACCTTTCTTTTAGTTAATGTTTTTATGAAAGTCTTGGCACAGCCTTGTGCCCTGACAGATTTAGCTTGATCCCTTAGAGCCATTTTACTCTGGCCTCTGGAAGTAACAGAGCACTGATGTCTTCCTCATACGAGTAGTTAACGACTTTCATGTTCCTAGAGTTTATTGCTGTTGGTCAGGTTTTGGTCTTTCTTGATCTCTTTGCTGCAAGTTGTTTGGAATACTTAAAAATCTGATTTAGCTTGTTCCATCAATGATGCAGACGGCTGTGGGTTCTATTCTTACACTAGAAAGATGGGTTGCTGACACTGCAGTGCAGCACAATGGGGTTTCTGCACTCCTGAGTGTGTTTTCCATCGAATAGGTTCATAGGTTCATAGGTTCATACTAGGCTATCTGCCCGAGGGCATTTACAAGCCTAGCCCATAGTTTTGTGGCTTACGCCACCCCTTTAGTATGGGGAACTATACCCATTATTTTGCTGTGCCTCTGTCGAGCAGTGACACTGAGGTAATCCCTGGGGTATATCTGCGATCTCCCATCCATTGGTCAAGATTTCTCTTGAACAAGGCCAGCGAGGTGCTCTGCCTCACATATACCGGGATTTTGTTCCACAGCATAGGGAGTCTTTGGGTGATGAATCTATCCCTCCAGCACGTCCTATTAATAGCCGTGTCGAGGTTTAAGTCTCCGCCCTTGTGGCTCTGACGGATCTAGATTTTTGAGGTGAAGCATATTCATCAAATCTGGGTTTGACATGGCCTTGTATGTTAGGCAAAGGTCACCTCTGAGCAAGTGGTAGGCGACTGAATAGAGCTGGAGTTCTTTCAGTCGGGCAGCATAGGACAGATGTTTGAGACCCTTTATCCTTTTGGTGAGGAACTTTTGTGGCCTCTCCAGCTGCTGCAAGTGTCGGGTCAGATACATTCCAAATGGGGCATTGTACTCAATCATTGGTCTGATGAGTGATGAGTATAGGGAGACTATGACCTCCCTTGATCTAGATGAGAATCCCTTCATGATAAGGTGGGCAATGTAGAAGGTCTTCCTAACTACTTTAGCTACATGGGTGTCGAATGACAGACTACTATCAACCTGGGTCCCCAGGTCCCTGATAACTTCTTCTGTGCTCAGTGGATTGCCACCTATTTGGTAGCTAGGGGTAACCTTGTTTTTCCCGAAGGGTATGACTATGCATTTTTGGCATTTAACTTTAGGCCATGGCTCTGGCACCAGTTATCCGTTTCTGTGAGACCCTTCTGAAGGATATCTGTGTCAAATGTTTTCTACTATGGCCCAGTTTGCAGTCATCTGCAAACTTTGTCAGCCATAACCCTCCTGTGTTTGCTTGTACTCGGAAAAGTAGATGCCAAACAAGAGTGGGCCCAGGACTGAGCCCTGTGGTACACCACTTGTGACAGGCTTTGAGTCTGACATGGCGCCAGCAACTCTGACCCTGTGGGTTCTGTCACTCAGCCAGTTTGCAACCCATCTTGTGATGTATGGGTTAACATTTAAGCTGATGAGTTTTCAATGATACCCGAGTGGGGTATTGTATCGAAGGCCTTCGCCAGATCGAGGTAGGCTGTATGGACTGCCTTTCCTCATCAATGGCTTTGGTGACTGTTTCAAAAAGTCAACCAAGTTTAGAAGGCATGATCTGCCTTTGACAAAGCCAAACTGGGATGGATCCAAAGTCTGCAAATTCCCTATGTCTTTATTTATGAGGTCCATTATGATCCTCTCCATAGCTTTGCAGATAAGGCTTGTCAAGCTAATGGGCCGGTAATTTCCAGGGTCGGTGGAGGCACCGCCTTTGTGAAGTGGGACCACAGTTGCAGTGCGCCACTCCTGGTGCGTATCCAGAGGTAAGACTATGATTAAACAGCTGTCCTAGCTGTGGGTTTAGTTCCTCGTTGAGTTCGTGGAGCACACAGCCGGGGACACCATCAGTTCCTATGGATGCTGTGTTTTTTGCTTTGGAGAGAGCAGTTCTCACTTGGGCGTTGGAGATGTTTGGGGGGCTGCAATCGCTTGGTATAGATATCTCTCCTTTGGGGAGGGGAGTTTGCACTGAACCTGTCAGCCAGTATGTTGGCAATGTCTGTAGGATCAGTAATCTTCACATCATTTTGAACTAGTTCTGAGCATATCTGGGAGTTTCCTCCCAGGTTTCTAACATAGCTAATGAAGGCCTTATGATTGTCTTTTGAGTCTTTAGCTATTTTTCTCTCAAAATTTGCTTTGGATGATTTTATGAGAGCTCTTAGTTTTTTACTTATAGTGATCAAGGGTGTCTTACCTTTTAAGGATTTTGCTCTATCTTGTAGTAGCTTCCTCCTTTTGTTGTAGAGTTTGTTTATGGCTGGGGTCCACCAGACTGGACGCTTGCCTTTGGTACAAAGAGTCTTTGTTTTGCTTGGGATTGCCTTATCCATGCAGTCCTGCAGGTGCTGGTAGAAGGCATTTGTAAGTGATTCAGCGGCTTGAGTACTGTTTTCCGCCGGCTGGGGGGCCTTAAAGGAGACCACACTAGTCTTTAGAAGTGTGAAGTCGGCTTTCGAGAAGTTCTTTACTGTGGTCTTTTTTATTTCAGGTGGGGTGGGATGAGGACCTCCAGCGAGATTAGTTTGTGATCTGATCTCACCAGTGAGGGGTATACTTCCGGTGTTGAACATTGTGCTCCCATGTTCGTGATGATGAGGTCAAGTATGTTTTCTCCTCTTGTGGGGATGGTGACTAGTTGTTCCATGGCATTTGAGTTTATGAATTCCAGGAACTTTTGGGCTAGGGTGTTTGGGCTTGAGTAGTGTTCCCAGTCTATATTAGGGTAATTGAAGTCACCTAGTATGATGGTGTTTGGTGATACATTTATCCCTCTAGTGTTTTCAGGAAGGCCATGTGAGGTTCCTGAGTTTGTGAGGGTGGCCTGTAACATGCTACAATTTGCAGAGCAGTCTTGCCTATGGTTAATTGCACCTGGATGGTCTCCGATGCATCGTGCGTTGACACCAGTCTTGAGGTGTGGGTGTCCTTGATGAATATGGATATCCCCTCCTTTCTTGGTATTGTCCGGATTTTGGGGCCGGAACGCATGATATGAGGTAAAACCTGATAGTGCTGGGGTGCTCTCAGGAGCCTTGAACCAGGTTTCTGTCACAGCACAGACATCGATGTTCTCCATACTGAGAAGGGCCTCGAGTGCGTGCATTTTGAGATTTAGACTTCTGGCATTGAGCAGCATTACCCTTAGTTTTTCCTTTTTGTGTTCTAGGGTGGTAGGTTTAGAATTTGAGCCTTGCCTAAAAAGGCATTATGGGGTGGCAAGAGCCTTTGCCAATATCCGGAATCCCAGGGTGACAGGTGCAAGCCGTCCCCTTGAAGCAGCGTGGCTTGTCCAGCATGTCATCCCAGGCAGACAGACATTGGATCCCCTTTGAATGACACCAGAGTTTAAGCCAATTGTTAAAGCTGATCATCTTATCTCTGTATTGTGGCATCATTCTTGGTGAAGGTAGGATACTGCTCAAGGTCAGGGTCATACCTGCCTGGGCTACATAATCGAGAGCTCCTCAATGTCTCTTTTCATGTAGTCCAAGGAGGTACGTCTCAG
Source organism: Protopterus annectens (assembly GCF_019279795.1). Classification (NCBI taxonomy): domain Eukaryota; kingdom Metazoa; phylum Chordata; order Ceratodontiformes; family Protopteridae; genus Protopterus; species Protopterus annectens. Next base: position 200,330,412 of record NC_056744.1, read on the forward strand.
GTCGTTTACACCAGCGTGGACAATGACTGAGTCGTATTTGTACCTGCTGTTGAGAGACCTGAGTGCTTGCGTTATGTGGCGGATTCTAGCGCCCGACAGGCAGCTTACTGTGACCTTCTCCTTACTCAGTCTGGTGAGCGGGACGTCAGTGTGTCTGACTATGGAGTCACCAATGACTAGTGTGTCTGGCATTGTGTTTGGCCTTAAGGGCTGTGACTGTTTGACACTCTGACTGTGAGGTCTATGTGTTGCAGGTGTTGTGTTCTGAGGTGGTGGATGTTTGGGTGTCTGCTTTGGTGGCCTCTGCTGTTTTGGTAGATTTTTGATCAGAGCCTCCGAGTATGTCTTTGTGTGTTTATGTGTATGATTTGAGGTTGTGATGGTACTGTGTGAGACTGGGTCTATAGTGTGTGTGGTAACCTTCTCCTCCTGACTGGTCTTGCCAGTCCTATGTTGAGAGAGCTCAGCCTCCAGTTTGGCCGTATAGTTGCATCTCTCGCATGTATTTGTGTTTTGTGGGAGGAGGAGAGGGTTGTCTGTGTACATGAGGCAATTGTAACATTGCCTCAATATTCCCAGGTTCACCAGCTGAGCAGGAGAGGACACTAGCAACTGATCCCTCGACATGCTAGAAGGACTAGACAAAAACTTTAAAAGAGATTCCGGGGGACGTGGGTGACCGAGAAATGGGGGTTTGCCTTTTTGGGGTGCTATCTATAAGAGTGCCGTATCAAGGTAATAAGTACTGTAGGAGCAAGTGCTAGGTTTAACAGATAGAGAATAGTCTACTTGGAGTCAAGTAGAGATGATCTTTTTAGTTATAGGATACGCTAATTAGATCAGTAGTATAGTTCGAGGAAGGTAGTTTTAAGGGAAAATTTGAAGAGTGAACTTTAGGTAGCCCTAATAGTTTAAACCTGCTTAACCGGCACTGCCCTAGTGTGCAACGGTAGCAACTCCGCGCTAAAGCGTGCTTTCTAGCAGGGGGCTGGAAAAGACAGGAAATGACCCAAAATGGCCAATAGACTACAAGTTACTGCCTTAAACCACTCCTCTGAGGACAAACAGGCAGCTCAGTACTCCCTACTCCCACTAGTGAGTAAAGAAACTACCCCTTGACCAAACAAGGAAAATGGAGAAACACAGGAACCAAGACAAAGCCCAGGGATCAGCAAATCTGATCACTGGAACAAACTATTAGGAAAGTATGGAAAACAAGAGTATTTTTTTTTTTTTTTTTCAAGTTTTTTTTCAGATAGGCAGAAAATACAATAAATGCTGTGTTTTTCGACTAATTGCTATCAAAAGCTAGTACACTTGAGTGTATTAGCCTGTTGTTTAACTTTTAAGCAAAACTTAAACAAGCAAGTGCAACAAACAATTCAAGCTATTAAAAACAGTAAAAACAGGTAATAACAGAATAAAACAGGCAGAAATAGCAATCGAAGGCTTAAAAAGTCGAAAATGCAGAAAAAAATACTTAGAATCTGGAAAGTTTGTCTTTTCTGGTCTCTGCTGCTCTAGGAACTCTGCTGGACACCACGAGGAGCTGTGCTGAGTTCTCTATAGCCAGAAAAGCCCGCCAAAGCGTGCTTTATAGCAGGGGGCTGGAAAAGACAGGAAATGACGTTAAACATTGGCCCCACCTGCCTGAGTTGGTGGTAGGTCATACGGATATAAAAGATCCCACAGCAACTATCAAAAAAAAGGGTAGGGGAATTTTCTCAATGCCCTGGTCAAATTAACCCCAGTAGTATAAATACCAGGTCTGGTCTCCCATGTAAAGAAGCTACTAGCCTAGTGAGACTTGTGCAGTAAATGGGATAGATAGCTGTAGTCTTCTGGTAGTGTGTGTTAATTTTCAGGGCTGTTTAGAGGAATTGGTTTTTCTCAGGTCTTTGTCTATCGTCATGCAATTCCTAGCTGCATCCTGGACTGCCTTGTTGTTCAGTGTATATGCTCCTTCAGGAACATGTCTGCAGTCCATTCTTAATTTGTTCAGCCCATTAAGATCAATGATGTGGCCTTTTGTAGTTTTCATAACATCTTGAGACACACTGCAGCATCATTCTTTGCCACTGTTATCTTTTGGGTGTATGGAGTGTAAAATCTGGGCATTAATCTTGATAATCTGCCACATAAAAAGCAAGTCTTGCAAATGACATCTGTTATCAAGTCTTCTTTGCATCCACCTAGAGCATATTTCCTAAGTAAAGAATCTTGTATCAGAAGAGTATCTCCCTTCACGTGCACATGATTTGGTCTTGTCATTTTGGGTTATTACAGTGCACTTTACCTGGAGCTAAGTAGTTGGTGCAGAGGTTGTTTGCAAGTAGTGCAGAATGTAATGATCTAACTCAATGCAATATTACAGTTTGCCAATAAAGTACTAGTTCTACAACATTTCCACTAGCAGTCAGTGACCTATTTCTTTGAATTAAAAGTATTTGGCCTTGGTTATTGATGGGAAGTTTTACACTTAAATATTAGAGAAGCTGCTACCCTGTAAGCAATTTTGGCTTCTTTGCTCATCCATTTGAAGACTGTCCAAATAAAAAGCACCAGACCACCAGTTCAGTAGTGAACTGTCTGCCTTTTCAGGGCTGGTTTGAGAGGTACAACACCATTCAAGCCAGGAGCCTTGTCCGCCCTTAGCTCAGTAATCCATTTAGCTTCATTATGTTCAGTCAAATTTACAATGTTACCCCCCCCAGAGTTCAACTCCGCAACCTGCAACACCATAAAATTTAATACATGTCCTTCATTGCTTTTGGCATCACTAAAATGTATTGCTGAAAAATGCTTTAAAATCTTGTCTTTTAATTGACAGTTGGTCTTTCCTACATAAAAAAAGCAACATGACCTGCACTGAGCTAAATAAATAACATTCTTAGTCTGGCAGTCAGCAGAATGAGTAAAAATTGTCTTACATTAGTGTTGGGGTGTATAAAAAAAGTTTTGCCTCATAATGTAAGTACAAGCCTTACAATGTTTGCATGGAAAAGTACCCATCCATCGATGGGAAATTGTCATAGAAGACTTCATTACCATATCTTTGTCTCTACTTAATAAATCCTTCAAATTATTATTACGCCTAAAACTGAAAGAAGGATTTGTCTGTATAACATTTCTAAGTTTATCATCAGTTAACAACATTTTCCAGTTGTTGCGTATGATCTGGCATACACCCCTTATATTATTACTATACCTTAAAACCACACGTGGCACGTCTGCTTGTGTGTCCCTACCCCTGGAGGCCTGTTGTCCCAATGTAACATCTGAGAATCAGGGTTTCGCTTTTGTGGGTCTCTCCCTCCTGTTGGCCTCAACAGCCATCTGAACAGTCTTCTGGTTATAACCTGTATTAACAAAATTGGTGACCAACTGATTAGACTACTTATTAAATTGTTCTTTTTCTGTACATAATCTAGATGTTGTATACGCCTTACTTTTTACCACATTTTTAATAAATGCCTAGAATGCATGTTATCAAAAGATAAATAATTATTCATCCAACGGTCCTTCCTGTACATAGAAGTCTGAATGGTGCCATCAGACCCTCTCTTCAGTCGCACATCCAAATAATCAATCTCAAAAATCTGAACAAGACATACTAAATCTTAGAAAACATGTAGTAGATTCTAGATGGAGAATAAATGAATGTAGTTCATCCTGTGTGCCCCTCCACAAAATAAACACGTCATCCACAAACCTTACATAGTAACCCAAGTGTGCCTTCCATGCATGTTCATAAATAACCTCATTTTCCCAAAATGCTGAAACCAGGCTAGCGCAGGAGTTCACACAAGGCATCCCCATCGCTATACCCTTTTTCTGTTGATAATGGCAACCAGAGTATAAAAAGATGTTATTCTGCAATATAAGCCAAAACAAAATGCCTAAGGTCATCCCGGTAGTGTCATCTAATACTCCATTACAGCTTAACAAGGACTGTATGGAAACTAAGCCATATTCTTCAGAGATCACAGTAAATAAATTATTTATATCTAAAGTGACAAAAAGATGGTTGCCAATGTTGGGCTCAGTCTGAGTATAAGCATGCAGGGAAGATATAAAATGGGCAGTATCCTTCACGATCCTGGGTATGGAGGCTGTCACTGACTTTAATTTCGATTTTACCCAAATAGAAGCATTCTCCGTCACCCACCCTCTGCTCAACACTATGGGTCAAAGGGGTGGATTAGTGGGGTCCTTGTGCATCTTAGTGTCAAAGGAAAAATATACTTTAAAAATGATCAAAACATGGTAGGTTCAGGTTAAGGCACTTTAATCTTGCAGCAAGGAGACAAAAACGTGCTAATACAGAGTTTGTCTAACCAGAAACAGGAAATACTTTCATTTTTATACATTCTTAAACTAGTTATGTCCTACCATGCTGACGTAACAGATTACCACCTTTTTCATCATCATCTGCTGACCATCTTTCCCTTTAATTTCTGCTGATTTATCAATTTTTATGTGAAACTTCCTGAGGAAAACAACATGTCCTTGGTTACTCTCAGTTAGATACATGTTATGTTACATTCAAGATACTACGGCTAAATCAAGCACAATGCTAGCAGTTCATTTCTCTAATAATCCTTTGTTTACTTTATCTCTAAATTACTACAGCTGCAGAGGTTCCGCTCCTCTGGACAGAGCTGTTTGTCTGAAATCATTACATTTATAACATAAGACATTGTTCATTCATTCGCTTCTGACCTAGCAGATAAACACCTGCTTCTCAAGTACATTTCCACAAAGCATAAACATGAATATTGCTGTGCTAGCAATTACTAGGTCAGAGGGCAACTTGCAAGTTTCTGAAGGCATACTGCAGTTTTCAAAAAGCATCTTTTTCAGTCTCATATGAAACTCAATTTGTATAAAATACAGTGCATGAAAAATAGAATGAAAAGCATATTAAAATACTTGATTATTAATTGGCATTAAGCATACACACATTAATACATATTTCCCTCCTGTTAATACTTTTTTATTCTATTTTCAAAAAAGAATAAACAGTTTGCTTCTTTTCCTAACCTCTTCCACTCAGGATTTGCAGTTAAGAAAGTAATTCAGTTTAAACTTTTATGAAAGTGTTTTGCATTCTAGCAGCTCTTCAAATTCAGTACTTTGATACATAGTCTCAGATACGGATATATCTATGAATTCTTTAATCTCTTCATGCAGGGGATTCCACAACAAATACAAACTCCTATTAGGAGTAATCCTACCCCAATAGCAATCAATATGTTCATAAAAATGGAGCCCCACCCCCCAAAGGCATTCTGGAAAAAATCTGTTAGTGGGTTTGGGCCTGGCTTGGTCATGGCCGACACTTGCTGAATCACCTCGAGATGGTCATTAATTTCATGCTGGTGATCAGGAATAAACGCACAGCATTCTTCTTTGATTAAAGCGCACGATCCACCCCTCGCCGCTAGGGTGAAGTCAAGAGCCATTCGGTTTTGAAGCACTACAGTTCCCATAGCATTCAGTTCATCAGTTATCCGTTCAAGAGCAGAAAAAGTCGCATTACTCATTACTTCGAGAAGTTTCGACAGTTTTCGCAGCTCCCATATTGATTTAACTGCACCATATGCAGGTAATATACCTGCCCAGGATATGACAGCATCACTCAAGTCCATGTGCGTTAGTTTGGTTCCCACATCATGATGGTCTTTCCAGCCTGCTTCGATCCGCCCTACTGGATTCTCAGGTTTCTTAACAGTCTTTTTGGTTACATCTCTGGTATTTCGAATACTTCCCTGAGGCAAAACTGCAGTGTGCCGGATGGCCGGGACCAGGTACCCCAAAAAACAACTGCCAGACCAATTCTCAGGTAACCATTTATATGCTTTTTTACCACACACAAAATAACAGTCTTCTACCTTAGTTATTAGTCTGTTACGAAATGACTGCCCTGCATGAAACATTTTCCTATCTATTACAGATAACTGTTTAAAAAGTACAGGATTACGTTGTACCTGATCAATAATCTTATGCATAGATTTCAAAAATCAGTCATAATCTGTACTACAAGATCCACTCAAATCATTTGGTTTTCTATAACATTTATACTGTACTGTAACGTTACACTTACTCCATCCCACTTGGATGGTATCATTTTTGTAAAAACATACAATTCCTTTTTGTGTCACAGGCAAATACAGTGCTACTTTATCATGTGCTTTAATAGCAACTGTGTCAAAAAACAGATTTTCCCAGGTCTCATTGACCCCTAGGGGGATAGCAGTCATTAATAAACCCCCGTATGCTGTTGGTATGGCCGTACAGACCCAGCAGTTCGAAACATTAAAAGTCTCTGCGTACACACGTGTAATTGCCTGATAAGTGTTAAAGTTCGGATGCCAGTCTGTTTGGTTCATGACATCTAATTAGTTCAACCTTTGTGGCAGGAAAAAAGAATGGCCACAACAAAAAGAACAGTGTGATCAATATTGCAATAAAAACGATCATACAAGTTTTCTGAGGTTGCTCAATGTCTCTACTCACTCTGTACCTGGCCATTTTGTTCTTGTTGTGCAACAGTAACAAAGTTTTTGTCCAGTTCAAAGTTTTTAACCAGTTTACAGTGCGTCAAATGAATCCAGGAAGCTCGTTCTGCGATCTTGACTGCAGTGGGTGTCGACAGTAGTACCTAGTACGGACCTTCCCACTTCGGAGAACTCCAATTCTTTCGCTTCACAATCTTCACCCAGACCCAGGTGCCTGGGGCTACTGGTGCTTCCGATTTCGGTTGCTCTTTATCTGAAACAGAATTTAACTGCAAAAGTTTGTTATTCAAAAATTGCCTCATATACCCTGCAAGTGAACTGTCAGCCTCCTGCTCTGCAGACATGAGGTTTCCACTGAGGTGTATAATATGCCCTCCCAAACAAAGTTTCAAAAGGAGTTAATCCCTTTGCATTTGGAACAGTTCTCATACTCAACAGTGCTAAAGGCAAACAGTGCACCCAGTTTTTCTGTGTTTCTGCTATCAACTTCCTAAGTTTATTCTTCAGCACCCCATTATGCCTCTCTACTAGCCCAGCAGATTGGGGGTGATAAGCGCAGTGGTTCTTTAACGATATCGCAAAATAGCGACTAAGTTGCTGAATCGTTTGGTTCACAAAATGTGTCCCGTTATCACTATGAATCTTTTCCGTAATACCAAATCTGGGTATAATCTCTTTAACAAGGACCTTTGCAACAGTAGCTGCATCTGGATTTTTAGTTGGAAATGCTTCTACCCATTTGGAAAACATGTCTACAATAACAAGGCAATACTTCTTATTTTCACATTTATTCAATTCTATGAAATCCATACAAATAGTATGGAACGGATACGGTGGTGTAGGAAAATTCCCTTGCTTAGGCTACAACGCCCCTTGTGCATGATGCTTATTACAAACATGGCATGCTGCACAAACATTTTTTGTATAATTGGTAAATCCATAGGTTGTAAATACTCGATTCACTAACTGTACCATCTCCCCTGTTGAGACATGGCTCTGCCCATGGCTCAACAACGCTGCATATCTAAACAAATTAGATGGCAAAATCGGTTTCTTCTCCTTGGAGATGTACAGTCCCTTTTCGAGGATTGCTCCTCATTTTATCCACTCATGTTTTTCTATATTTGTAGTAAGTGTCTGCATTGTTTTTAACATTTCTAAATCTAAAATCTCAGAGGGTTGTAATTCCTCACTCAAATGAAAAGTTTCTGTGTCTGAAGCTGCCTGCTTCGCAGCTGTATCAGCCCGTGCATTACCTTTTGAAATCTTGTCCTGTTGTTTCGTATGAGCTACGCATTTGCAAATAGCTACTTTTTTACGTAACTGAATTGAATCTAACAAGTCTAAAATAAATTGCGCATAATTGATCGGTTTACCAGTAGATGATATCATTCCTCTATTTTTCTACTGCTGCGCAAAAACATGTACAGTAGAAAAAGCATACTGACTGTCAGTATAAATGTTCACATTCTTACCTTCTGCTAAGGTACATGCCCTTGTCAAGACAATCAATTCTGCCGCTTGTGCAGATAAGTTGTGTGGTAAAGATTTTGCTTCTAAAGTTTCAGTATCAGAAACGACTGCATACCCCACTAGGTTCTGTCCTATAGGACCCCTCCTGCATGAGCCGTCCACATAGTATGTCACCTCGGCATCATCCAAGGGAACATCCGTAAGGTCTTGTCTAGGTAGTGTCTTTTGCTCAATCTCCTGCAGGCAGCAGTTTGGTTTGCCATCTGCAGGGGTTGGAAGCAAAGTTGACGGATTCAAAGTTGTGCATCATTCAATTGTCATATGAGGTTGGCTCAATAGTATGGTCATACAGGAAAGATGCCTAGCTGGAGAAAGATATGCTACTTTTTCTTGCAGTAAAATAATTGCGACTGCATGAGGCACTCTCAATGTGAGAGGGTGGAATAGTACTACTGAGGCCGAAGCCTGCACTGCCATTGCAGCTGCAACTACTGCTTGCACACAGTGGGGCAGGGATCGCGCCACTGGGTCTAACTGTGATGAATAGTAAGCTATGGGGCGTTGTTTGTCCCCATGTTGCTGTGTCAATACTAATGTCATATAACCTTGCTTACAGTCTACAGTTTGAATAAACTGCTTGTGATAGTTTGGTAATCCTAGAACTAAGGATGATGCTATCAGTTGTTTTAGCTTACAGAAAGCTGCTTCTGGTGCCCATTGTAATAAATCCTGTGCTGCCATCGGCTTCTTAAATATTAAATCGGCCAGCGGAGCAGATTCCAAAGCATAGTTCGGTATCCAACTCCGACAAAAATTAGTAGTTCCCAGGAAGGACATCATTTCCTTCTTGGTAGTTGGTCTAGGTGCTTGTAAAATTGCTGTTTTTCTATCTTCATCTAATATTCTACCTTCCTTGTATATTACATAGCCCAAGTACTTAACTTGTTTTCTCCAAAGCTGTAACTTGTCTTTGTTTACTTTGTGACCTTGAGTAGCTAAAAATTGTAATAAAGCTACCTTGTCCTTTTTGCATTCTTGCTGGGTGGGGGCTGCCAGCAGAATGTCATCTACATAAAGTAGAATCTGACTACCTTTCGGTGGGATAAATCATGCCAGGTTGCTTGCCATTTCCTGTGCAAATATTGTTGGACTTTCACAATATCCCTGTGGTAATCTTGTATATGTGTACCGCTTACCCTGAAATGTAAATGCAAACCAATATTGGCTGTCAGAGTGTATTGGTATTGAGAAAAATGCATTACTAATGTCTACCACAGAAAAATATTTTTGCTCTGGCTTCAAATCATTCAGTAAGGTGTGTGGATCTGGCACCGTTGGTGCCCTGGGTATAACTGCATTATTTACAGCTTGCAAATCTTGGACCATACGCCATTCCCCATTTGCTTTCCTGACAGGAAATAAAGGTGTATTACATGGGGAATCAGGAGATTCTGTTAAGACTCCTTCCTTAAGTAAGGCTGCTATAATAGGCTTGATTCCTATCTCTGCATCCTTTCTCAAGGGATACTGTCTTTTCTGGGGTCTAAATGCTGACTTTGGCGTTATGGTAACTGGTCCTGCTGTTTGTATAAGTCCTACATCTGATTTCCCTGCTGACCAGAGAATATCTGGTATGTCTCGCAAGGCTTTTTCCTCTTTTTCCAATAAGAGTAATACTCAGCTATTCTCACTAGCCTGTGAGTGCACAGCTGGGTGTGTCTGTGTAATCCAATTCAATTTCTGTTTCTGTACTCCTTGTTCAGAGAGCTCTAATTCTGTCTGCTTTTCCCACCTTGTGATTTTCACCTAAGTCTGCCCATTTCAAATTTTTAATCTTAGTTAAACTAACATGTGGTAGTCGATTAGATTTATAAAGTGCTAAAAATTCCTGGGGCAATGAACAGCTTGCTACACTGTTCCCCTCTGCATCCCAGTACAAACTTCGCAATACTAGCCTGTTTGCATGGTTCTGAAACAATTCCTGTTCATAATCTTTATCATGTCCTGGTCTATTACAGTAATATAAAGTACAATGCAACAAATGCTGTTTGTCAGTGTCGAGGGAGGGGGACTTACTGATGGCTACGTTCATCAGTTCTTCGGTTACTGCCTCTGGACCAAGTCCTGGCTGTACCAATAATATGTTTCACCCTCCGGTTGCACCACAAAAGTATCCATTTGTCGCTGTGCCTCCATACCCTGCATGGTTGGAACTATGGCTATGCCAAACATCTGCATCAAGTATCTACCCAAAAGATTTACTGGGCATTTTGCAGAAACTACTATTTTACTTTTCTGGGTCATTCCTGAAATGGGATCTGTTATTGCTATGTCATGGGAGAGTGGCTCCCGATACAGCTGTCCATTAGCTGCTTTCACTAGTATATAATCTGGTGATTCTGAATCTTCCGGTAACTTGGAAGGGTGTATCAGGGTCCGTGAAGCCCCTGAGTCGCACAGAAATTTAACTTCCCTCCCCTCTACCAGAAGCGTCACTTCCGGTTTCGTGTCTGCTAAGAAAGCTCTAAGCTCAATAGAGCTAGGTCTAAAATTTCATCTTCTTCAATGTCTGCGAATTCATATACATCCCCTACTCCTTGTGTCACATCCTCTACTCCTGCTGTCATATTTGCACTTACCTTTTCCTGCTTATTCTCATTCAATGATTCCTGACTATCATATAGTCATTCCTCATCCTCCTTATTTTCCGAAGTCACCTTCTTGTTTAGCCTGCAATCCCTTGCTAAATGTCCTTTTTTCCCGCACTTAAAACACTCACCCTTTTTCTTCCTTTCTTCGAAATCTGATCGTTTATCAGATTGTTTATTTCCCTGGGTATTTTTCTTACCCTTTTTCCCAGTTTGTACTACAAATACTTCTGACCCATCTTCTGCTGATAATACTTGAGTTTTCTTCTTCTTTTTACTATTAAAATGTCTTTCTGCATGTCTAGCATATTCAAGTAATGGCTGTAGTCTACTTGTTCGATGACCTACCATATGCTTTGTAATAAAGCTGCTAATGGGAGTTATACTACCCTTCAAGAATGCATTGTTTAACTGTTGTTCATATGAGAAATCTTGTGTGTGGTTTTCTGGTATCTGCATTCCGCAGTGATTATTAAAACACTCTAACAGTCTAGCATAATATCTATCAACCGTTTCACCTTCCTGTTGAATGCATTGATTAATGCAAGTCCAATCAGCCCTAGGCTTCCACTTTTCAGAGATTCGGTCTGTCAGACCTTTTACTCTGCCATCCAGTTCTGCATTAGTATGTGGGAGTGGTCTAAGTTGTGCGTCACGAGGATTCCAGTTGCCACTGATCATGTGCCAGTCTGGACCCACAATCTGTCTAACTACTTTTTCTACTTCCTCTCCATTTAAATGGTAACTTAATCTCATACCCTGTAAGTCTTCTAAAAATTTTCTAAAATTCACTTTTGGGTGGGGAATTCTCTCCGTGGCTTTCCGGATATCTTCCGGTGTCCACTGTCTATAAACTAAAAGAGTTGGATCCTGTCCTGCCTGAGGATTCGGTACTTCTATGAGCGGACATATCTCTTCTTCACTCATAGCCTGTGATTTTCTATTTAATTCATTTAATTCAATCTCCCTCCTCAAGTCGCGTGTTCGAGACCTGGTCTCGATAGGATCCCTGACAAACGTTTGTGATTTTGCAGGAACAACTGGGTATAGCGGGGGTGGATCAGCTTGTCCACTTGCTTCATATTCTGGTAACGGAAGCGGAGGGGGTGGCGGAGGAGCCGTTGCTATTACCAAGTTATTGTCTTCTTTGTCTAAGAACAATGTCTTTGAATTTTTAATTCTCTGCTCTCTGCGATTTGCTTCCTCAAGCCACCTATGTGCCTGAGGAACTCCTAATTGTCTTTGCTTTTTTAGTTGACCTTTCGCGTCTATTTTCAACTGTTTAACAAGTTTCATGAGTGCAAGTTTATCTAAATTACCCTCGAATTTATAGTTATCAACCCATTTGGTGTAGTACTTAACATTATCGGCAAGCTGTAATTGCATATACTTCAGTTAGGGGCGGGTCTCGGGAACTTTTTGTGCACTGATTTCCCTCGTCCCAATCCCAGATCAGAAACAGTGGCTGGCCTCTTTCGAACGACAATTCAGTCGGAGGTCTTTCAAAGCAGAAGAGCCGATTTGGCCTCTTCTCCGCGCGGATGCATGCAACCAGGCCCAATTCTGACCTAGGCCTAGAGCGAGAGGTACTTTCCGGTCCAAAGGACCAAACTGTCAAAGGAAAAATATACTTTAAAAATTATCAAAACACGGTAGGTTCAGGTTAAGGCACTTTAATCTTGCAGCAAGGAGACAAAAACGTGCTAATACAGAGTTTGTCTAACCAGAAACAGGAAATACTTTCATTTTTATACATTCTTAAACTAGTTATGTCCTACCATGCTGACGTGACAGATTACCACCTTTTTCATCATCATCTGCTGACCATGTTTCCCATGAATTTCTGCTGATTTATCAATTTTTATGTGAAACTTCCTGAGGAAAACAGCATGGCTTTGGTTACTCTCAGTTAGATACATGTTATGTTACATTCAAGATACTATGGCTAAATCAAGCACAATGCTAGCAGTTCATTTCTCTAATAATCCTTTGTCTACTTTATCTCTAAATTACTACAGCTGCAGAGGTTCCGCTCCTCTGGACAGAGCTGTTTGTCTGAAATCATTACATTTATAACATAAAACATTGTTCATTCATCCACTTCTGACCTAGCAGATAAACACCTGCTTCTCAAGTACATTTCCACAAGGCATAAACATGAATATTGCTGTGCTAGCAATTACTAGGTCAGAGGGCAACTTGCAAGTTTCTGAAGGCATACTGCAGTTTTCAAAAAGCATCTTTTTCAGTCTCATATGAAACTCAATTTGTATAAAATAACAGTGCATGAAAAATAGAATGAAAAGCGTATTAAAATACTTGATTATTAATTGGCATTAAGCATACACACATTAATACATATTTTTCTAACACTTAGGTAGTGCCTTAAACACAGGTACCACTGAGTGATCTATTAACACAAATTTATATACATCCTCATTGATGAGACCATTCAATTTGTGTGTAGTTAACTCACATTTCACTTTACCTACCAAAATGGTAACCTTTAGGGGAGAGAGTTTCCTTTAGGTTTGAATGGTCATTTAGCATGTCCATGAACTTATGATAAAATTGCTGGTCCATCACCACAACTGCTCACCCTTTATCTACAGGTTTGATTATAATACTATCATTTTGCGTTAATGATTTCAAAGCATCTCACTGTCTTGTTGTTAAATTATGATAAACATGCCCTTCTTTAGATGTTAAATCATCAAAATGTCTTCCTCATAAGTTCTTAAGAAAGTGGCAACTATTGAATTGTATGGTGGAATAAAAACACTAGGTTGTCATAATGTGTTGTTACCAATTACATTATCAGTGGCACCAAACATTTGCTTTAACAGCAGTCCCCGACCAATTTTTTATTTATTTTTATTTATTTATTTTACATTTGTTGACCGGGATAGTCCAACTGGATGCATGTCCATTTTCAGCGGAGGTCCGGAGAGAAAAGCTCCAAGGGTAAGCAAATACAGCATTACATAATACCAGCATTACATATTACAAACAGACTATTTACAGAGATTACATAAGTAAGCAAGTTAAACAAGTTCCACAGGTTACAGTTAATCCTGAGCACAAGTCAGGATTAAATTAAATTACATAGTAAACTGGTTAACAGATTTTTACACATTCTAGAGAGAGTTAGCCAGGCTTGATACATTGACATATCCAGTTAAGTGACAAATATTGTTTTGAGTCTAGTTTTAAATTGACCTAAGGTAGAAAGTAAGGTAATATCAGCTGGAAGAGAGTTCCAGGATCTACTTACAGAGTTTGCAAAGAGAGAATCACCGGCTGTGTTATTAATTTTGCTAGTCTGAATTAGTAGTTTGTTAGAGGATCAAAGCGGTCTAGGATTGTTATGGGGGGTGATAATATTTTTAAGTGCAGGAGTATTGTCCGGATTATAGAGGATTTTATAGGCCATAATCAGTTGGTTATATTGGATTAGGCTGGGTAGTTCAAGCCACCCAAGCTGATTTAGATTGATGCAATGATGTGTCCTAAAAGGCAGCCCAGTGGCAAACCTGGCAATGTGGTTGTAGCAGATTGAGAGTTTGTTAAGGACAGTCTTGTTTAAATTCGAGAGTAGAGGGGATGTATACAGAAGGGTTGAAAGAAGGTGAGAGCGAGCTATGGCAATTTTAGCTGGAGGGGTTAGGAAGGCTTTTATTCTGTAAAGTGATCCTAGTTTTTTATTGATGGTTTTGATAGTTTGGTTAACATGTAGGTCAAATTTTAGATTATTGTCTATGATGACACCTAATAGTTTTGTAGATGGGTCAGGAGAGATTATTGTGCCATTATTTGATTTTATGGTAAAGGTGAAAGCAGTAGACCTACGTGTTGGTGAAAATAACAGCATTTTAGTTTTTTTGGGATTTAGGATCAGACGATGTTCAGAAAGCCAGTTTTCTATTGTATTAAAGGTGGTCTGGGTAGCTGACCATAACTCTACTGGAGATGTGGCTGAGCAAATCAGAGTAGAGTCATCAGCATATTGGATACAGCTGACTTTTGGGATGACAGTATAAAGGTCAAGTAAATATAGTTCAATCATAACCTCACTAAAGTTTGAACCCACACTGGGAACAAAAGTTAAACCCTTGTTTAAAATCTGTAATTGCTCCTTACTTAACCTGACATGAGATGAATTATAAACATTAGATGTAGCATAAGCGATACAGTCACCATGTTATAATGACGTTTTCCACCTCTTCACACTCCTTTGTTGTGAATGGGCTCTTTTCTGTTCCTACTTCTTCCTGTCTGCAACCGGGAGTTTCAGAAAAGATGAACCAGTAAGAGACTTAACTCCCAGGCCTTGTAAACGTGTGGTATCAGTCAAAAATGCACTCTGTGTACCCATTTCTCCTTGTAAAACAAAAGATGATGAAAACGAAGATTTCGGTCTAGTTCCTAGACTCTTAGAATTAGTTGCAGCAGTATCAGTAGCATTAGAGGGATCTGCTGCTGCAGAACCCAGCAGTTCCGAACTCCCACTGGGCAAATTCTGTGTAGTAGATGCGGCACCCTGGCCCCTCCTACATCCAGGTAACAAGTCCTCCACTGCTGCCCCATCCCTCTGTTGATTGACACTTGAGGCGAGTTTGAATGCAGTTTGTGCACGCTCAGCATGTGGAACGGGTTGTGAGTGTTTCTCCTGAGGCCAGGTAAAAAAAATACCATGCAAAAAGTCCCTGTAATCACTCATTAACTTTTTAGTTTTGGTCTGCTGTAACTTTAAGTCATGAGCAGCAACAGCACATAATAGATCATCAAGCTTCACCAGCAAATTGTGTTTCCAGTTCACTTTGTTTCTTTTCAGCAGACTGAATGAGTTCATTCTCCAGTGGTGTAAAAACATCAATTATCAGCCAGATGTATATAAAACTAGTGTCCAAATTAATCTGTTGCCAACGTGCTAGCATTTCCAGATAAACTTCTCCATATGTGGACATTTACAAAACCTAAATCCCTCTTGGAACCACCTTATGGTGGAGACTAGCCTCAAGGTAAAGTTTCTGCCATTGTAGGGGTTTCAATTTGTATAAATCATTCCCCAAGGCTGTCACCAATTCAGAGAACGTAAGGTCCTCACTTTCACTTAAGGCATTCTCAGTAGAGTTATGTGCTGTAGAGGTTAAGTTCATCTTTATGAGAGGGTTATGCCCACATATGGTAAATTTCCTTACTTTCAATAACCATTCCAGAGTCCGAAAGATGAGGACGATAATCCAGTTCAAGATCCTCCGTCTGTCCTTCAGCCATGTGTGAGGAAATACAACAAACCAAAAAGTAACAGATAATAGCACATGAAGTTCTCCTCACCAAAGGTCCAGTTTGCTAATCCACAGAAATACAAATAATAAGCATTGGACCACCAGGCTGATAGATAAAATAATAGCTTCTTTAATAAAACAGCAGAAACTGATAAGCGTTTTCAGGTAAAACCCTTCATCAGACAATTAACAAAGCATCAAGGTCAGCATTTAAAAAACAGCAACAATCAATAGAATCTGAATAGTGACCTCTCTGCCTCTTCAGGGCAGGTTTGAGAGGTACAACACCATTCAAGCCCTTAGCTTTGGATCCGCGGTGGTGGTGCTGTGGTAACGCTGTCGCCTCACAGTAAGATGCCATCCGGTTCGATTCTCAGCTAGAGCGTCTTCTGCGTGGAGACATACGTGAATGGGCGTACCTTCATCGAAGGTTGTGCATCAGGGCTGGCAACTCGGCACGTAACAATCAACTGCCAGTCATTAGCGGACTGGAGTTCCGCTGTGGCGACCCCTAACCGGGAAAAGCCGAAAGACACAACATATTCAGTCAAATTTACAGTGCACCCCCTAGTGTTCAACTTCACAACCTGCAACACTATAAAATTGAATACATGCCCTTCATTGCTTTTAATGTATTGACATAAGGCATTATGGGCATCACCCAACTGTATTGCTGAAAAGTGCTTTAAAATCCTATCTTTTAATTGACAGTTGGTCTGTCCTGCATAAAAAGAGCAACATGACCTGCACTGAGCTAAATAAATAACATTCTTAGTCTGGCAGTCGGCATAATGAGCAAAAGATTATCTTACATTTGAAGACTGCTGGTGATGGATGCTAGTGTTATATTTGGAGTATTCAGGATTGTACTTGTTTATTCTGCTTGTGATCAGTGGAATTCATGTCCCCACAAACTGATGCCTTCCTTGGAGATACTAAAGAGCCGTCTGAAGAATTCCATAAGGCTAAGTTGTGATTACTTATGATTATTATTTACTTTATCCTGATCTCATCTTGATTGTATGTCCTACTTTATTAGGCTGTTGTGTGTTTCATTGTGTGTTAATTTAAATGTCTTAATGTTTGTATTTGATGGTATGTTTAGTTTTAACTGTAACAGGTTTAGGCTTAAGAAAGAAACTGAATTGACTTTTGCCAGATGCAGAGGTCACTTTAGAACAGATTGACCAGCACTGTCTCTGTGTGCAACTATGGAAGTATTCTGATATTGTTGTAAGAATAAAGACTTTACAGTTAGATCTGAATTTATTTAGCCTTTCTCTGGTGTAGAATAAGTCACATGAGTTTTACCCTTACATGTTCAACATATAAAGAGTTCTGTTGAAAATGAGCTGGTGTATTTTCAGTACAGTCCTTTGAAAAGTAAATTGATTGCAAAGAAAAATAAAACTGCAGTTGTGTGGTGTGCAAATATGTATTCAGAATGTAGATGTTTCTGCCATGATACTGTCATTTAACTGTTATTTACTTCATTTTTAATCAACAGGTCAACAATCCTCCAGGAGAGCAAGTCACTGCTAAAAGGACGAGCCGTCTCTGACCAGGCCATTGCTGAAGGCTTGTGTTCCATGATGCTGCTGGAGGGCAGTTCTCCAAGACAGGCTCTTGCTGACTTCCTGCTTGCTAGAAAAGCTGCTGTGCAGCAGCTGCTCAACCAGCCACACCACAGTTAGTTCCATCTTTTATTTGTTGTGTTTTGAGCAGATTTATTGAATGAGAAGAATGCAGCATGGACCAGGAAATACAAAGTACTAATTTTGTTGAGTTTAGTTGGAGTCATTTTTGTGGCCTGAGGTTTTCTATTCACAAGATATCTTTTTACTTCATTTTTGTCTCACTTATTTCTCTCCTTTTAACTGAAGTTCAGACATGTTATGTACTATACTACAGATACCATGCTCTTTACAATAGGGAACAATTAAGTAGCTGTTGCCACCCCCCCCCCCCACACACACACACACACACACACACACTCTTTGTATCTCTTGGATGGTGCACCTATTCATTGTTAACTGTCTCCAGAACTGCATAAAAAGCTGTGAAAGAGAAAAGCAGTGATTAATTTTCCGAGCTTGGTATTTCTGGTTACTCTTTCTGATTGATCTCATTTTAACAGTGGGCCTTTGAAAGGATTCTCAAGATCTTCAAGGATTATTTACATGGTAGCTTTGTTTGCAGCAGTAGTAATCTTCAACAGTGTTTAGAAAATCTGTGTAGTTCTGTTGCATTTCTGAGTACCACTATTAGTGTTGAACTCCAATAGCCACTGGTTGATAGGATCCACGAGTTCACAGCAAACTTGTGAGTACTTACATTTTCTGGGATTGCTTAGAGGAACGTGTATACATTAGCAGTTTAAAATTGTATGATGCTGTAGTAAGAACATAGTTCAGGAGCAGGTTAGATAAATTCATTACCTGCTGTGCCAAGTACATTAATTTTTACTTGTTTGCATTCTGTTTATATATATTAATTTTGACAAATTTGTTTTTTATACATCTTAATGAGTCCACAGTGTGTGTGACCAGGTAAGGTAACACATTCAGTATTTGGAATTCAGGAGGGGGAAAGATTGAGTGGCTGGCTTACCAGTACCTCTGTCTTGGCTGTGGGGTTCAGAAGGGAAAGGAATTGGAGTGGCTATTATTTGTCTGTTGGCTGTGGAAATGATTACCTTGCGATAGTTGACATTTTACTGGTATGAAGTTTCAAGGAGGAAGTACAGGAGAGTATACAGAGAAAGAGGTTGGCAAAGAAGTGGGATTGTCAGAGAGATGAAGAAAGTAGACAGGAGTATAAGGAGATGAGGTGCATGGCAAAGAGAGAGGTGGCAAAGGCTAAGGATAAGGCATATGAAGAGTTGTATGAAAGGCTAGACACTAAGGAGGGAGAAAAGGACCTGTACCGATTGGCTAGACAGAGGGACCGAGCTAGGAAAGATGTGCAGCAGGTAAAGGTGATAAAGGATAATGAGGGAAGCATACTCACAAGCGAGGAGAGTGTGTTGAGGAGATGGAAAGAATACTTTGAGGGGTTGATGAATGAAGAGAATGAGAGGGAGAGAAGGTTGGATGATGTAGGGATAGTGAATCATGAAGTACAATGGATTAGCAAGGAGGAAGTAAGGATAGCTATGACGAGAATGAAGAATGGAAAGGCTGTTGGCCCAGATGACATACCTGTGGAAGCATGGAGGTGTTTAGGTGAAATGGCAGTGGAGTTTTTAACCAGATTGTTTAATGAAATCTTGGAAAGTGAGAGGATGCCTGAGGAATGGAGAAAAAGTGTTTTGGTACCGATTTTTAAGAATAAGGGTGATGTGCAGAGCTGTAGTAACTACAGAGGGATTAAATTGATGAGTCACTGCATGAAGTTATGGGAAAGAGTAGTGGAAGCAAGGTTAAGAAGGGATGTGATGATTAGTGATCAGCAGTATGGTTTCATGACGGGAAAGAGCACTACAGATGCAATCTTTGCTCTGTGGAGAAGTACAGAGAATGTCAGAAGGAGTTGCATTGTGTTTTTGTAGACTTAGAGAAAGCATATGACAGGGTGCCTAGAGAGGAGTTGTGGTATTGTATGAGGAAGTCAGGAGTGTCAGAGAAGTATGTAAGAGTGGTACAGGATATGTACGAGGGTAGTGTGACAGTAGTGAGGTCTGTGGTGGGAGTGACGAATGCGTTTAAGGTGGAGGTGGGGTTACATCAAGGATCAGCTCTTGAGCCCTTGCAATGGTGATGGACAGGTTGACAGACGAGATCAGACAGGAGTCCCCGTGGACTATGGTGTTTGCAGATGACATTGTGCTCTGTAGTGAGAGTAGGGACCAGGTAGAGGAGACTCTGGAGAGGTGGAGATATGCTCTAGAGAGAAGAGGAATGAAGGTCAGCAGGACTAACAGAATATATGTGTGTGAATGAGAGGGAGGATAGAGGAATGGTGAGGATGCAAGGAGTAGAGGTGGCGAAGGTGGATGAGTTTAAATACTTGGGGTCAATAGTTCAGAGTAACGGTGAGTGTGGAAGAGAGGTGAAGAAGAAGAGTACAGGCAGGGTAGAGTGGGTGAAGAGTGTCAGGAGTGATTTGTGACAGACTAGTACCTGTAAGAGCGAAAGGGAAGGTCTACAAGATGGTAGTGAGACCAGCTATGTTATATGGGTTGGAGACAGTGGCATTGACAAAAAGGCAGGAGTTTGAGCTGGATGTGGCAGAATTAAAGATGTTAAGATTTGCACTGGGTGTGACAAGGGTGGACAGGATTAGGAATAAGTATATTAGAGGGTCAGCCCAGGCTGGAAGGTTTGGAGACAAAGCCAGAGAGGTACGATTACGTTGGTTTGGACATGTGCTGAGGAGGGATGCTGAGTATATTGGGAAAAAGATGCTAAGGATGAAGCTGCCAGGTAACAGGAAAAGAGGAAGGCCTAAGATAAGGTTTATGGATGTGGTGAGAGAAGACATGCAGGTGGTTGGTGTGACAGAGCAAGATGCAGAGGACAGGAAGAAATGGAAACAGGTGATCTGCTGTGGCGACCCCTAACAGGAACAGCCGAAAGAAGATGATGATGATGATGATGAAGTTTCAAGGAGTAAATGAGATGAGGTGGAGGTTTGAAAATTATTACAGCTGGCTCCCTCAAAGGCTTGTTTCAACTTTTACACCATAAAACTATTAGTTTTGCACACTATCTGCGTAGCTCTGTTGCATTTCTGAGGACCACTATTAGTGTTGAACTCTAATAGCCACTGGTTGATAGGATCCACGAGTTCACAACAGACTTGTTATTCTTTTGCTGTGGGCTCTGTTTTCCTGACCTTTCTGTGTTGATAAATTTCTTGCTTTGTAATCTCTGAGTTGTGCTATCAGAAAGCAGTGTAATGTAGTGTTTAAGGTGCTGGATTGCAAAGCTAGAGACCTTCTGCATTCATATTGTGTGTGACCCAGGATAAGGCATATAACAACTGTATGCTCTCTGGTCACTATTGTAAAAGGGTCTTTTGAGTACTGCAGCAGGAACTACCAATTTTCTGAAATGTTGAAATAAAACTCAGTAGTTAAAATAATGAAATAAAAAAAAAATCACACATGCAGTAGAAGCTTTGACAGATTATGAAGGGCATGTATGGTGGTTTTAATTGATGTTATGGCAGGAAAGAGGAAATCAACAGACTGTAGTAGTGATCTGTTCTAGGTCCAGTAATCTTCATTGTATTTTTATCCAGTGTAACAGTGGGGATTTAAAAGGGAATTAACTTTTTTTAAGAATGACGCACAGTGATTAAACTTTCTGAAATAACACAAAATGCAAGACAGTAGTGTTGGATGCAGGAGTAAACGTGCAAGGAGTTTTAAAGAAGCTGAAGAACTGGGCTGATTTTACAATGTGATGTAGCTGAGACACGATAGCCAGAGGCTAGTATATAGACTTGGGCAGTACCACTCAAAAGTTAAAAACCAGGAAAATTATTTTAGGACTGTTTGTAAATTTTATCAGTGAATAATTTAAATGGAGAACACAAATTGGCTCCTAAGGCAAACAGAGTGTTTGTTCACATCCTTAAAGGAATCTAGGGGTTTGACTTTATGGTCAAGGAGTTAATTCTGTCAAACGTCTGTGACTGAACAGACCACAGCTGCAATGCAGGTTTCGTACACATTAGGATACCCAGACACTTGACTTTGTCCAGGAGAAGAAAGTCAGGGCAGTTAGTGGGATTCGTTATAAAGACTTTGAATGGCAGGTTCAAATTTGAAGTGTTTTCTATGACCTGTTTTCAAAACACCAAGAAAAAAAGTAGAGTATGATTTTACACTTTTTAATTTCTCCAAGTCTTTTGGGTTTCTAATAACATAATGGAAATGGACCCCATTCCAAAATCAAAGTTTGATTAAAGTTCATGAAATTAATATTGTTTGTCTTTATGTTTTGTGTTTTAGTGGTACTTTTTTTGTTTTTATCAGTCTTTGTTAGCCAGAAGTGCTCTTCACAGCACCTGCAATGTGCCCAGTATTGACTCCTCCTGCAACTCGGTTACATGTATCTGTAACACAGCCAAGTACGATTGTAAATTCTTTTTTATAATACTCATTGCTCCTACTACTGTTGGAACTTTCTGGGTAGCCATCTTCCACATTACCCTCGTTTCTGCCTGCAAATCCTGGTATTTTATGACTGTGTCGTCTCTGTACATAAGATACTGTAACCACTGGGTATAGCAATTTCAATGATCCATGCTAATTCTGTCTTTTCACGGAATACTATATCTGGTTTTCTCTCCTCTATTTTTTTGAACTGTTGGTAATGGGTGATCCCATGTGGTATAAACTTCATTGTTCTCTATAATGTTTTTCATCTACTTCAATATTATGTTTGCACAATCCCCAATGCAGCAGTCTTCCCACATTATTATGCCTTTTAGTATACAGTCCTTCTGCCATTAGTATATCACAACCAGCAAAAAGATGTGCTTCTGTTTTCCAATTCTGTTTTACAAAACCTACATTTGTCTGTTTGGTTTAAATTCACCTCTCCTTAACTATTTCTGCTTTCCATCCTAATCAACATGAGGTTATTCCAAGAGTTTTCTATACTTGCAACTGTATTTATGCATTTTCCACATTTCTTACCTTCTCATCTGATCCTTCACCTTATATTCTGTCTTTTGTTTTTTTTTCGCATAAACAGTTGCTGCCTGATTTTTATCTACTTCTTGTTTCATTTCCATTCCCGCTTGACACCAATATGCTTCTACTAAACTAAGCAGGGAAGTCATCATAGACTTAATTCTCCTCATGTTTTAAAACTTTCACTATGATTGGGTCTTATGAAGTCAGCAGATATGTATGCAGTCCTACGATTGCAGATCTATACATCTAATCAATTATGAGGAGGCTCATACCTCCTTCAGGACAGGAAGAGCAAATTGGTTTATAGTGTGGACTTTGTTCCTAGATGTCAGCACTGTTTTCAGTATTAATTTTAGTGTTCTAAGATATTGCTTACTAAGTTTTATCCATATTTGTTAATGTTTTATTGTTGATCCTTCATCAATTCCCAAATGTTTATACACTCCCTCTTGCACAAGCTCTTTTGTATCACATTCCTGTTCCAGTGTGATGTTTTCTTGGTGCTGCAGATTTCCTGCTTTAAATGTTGCTTGTGCATGTGTACCAAGACCCAGTGACATTGTTATATCATCTGAAATAGGTTTGACTACTTGAAGTTGTGCTTTCAATTCCTTATCTGATGAACTATACCGTTTTAAATCATCCACAAAAAGATGTGAAGTCTTTACACTTGGTTGTTTTCTGGGAGCCAAATTGTAGCTATGACCTAATCTGTTAAGTAGGCAGCTTAATGGGTTAAGGGCAAGACAAATGAGCAGCAGTGACGGAGTCACCCAGAAATATCTCCCTTTGAATGTTTATCCGTGGAATAATTTGTCCTTTATCGGGGCTTGACTCTAAAGTGGTTTGCCACTGTTTCATGGTCGTGGTAATCTGTTTAGGGTCTTTTCTTGTACATTTTTAAGCACTCTTTTGTGCATGAATGTGGGATAGTTTTGCTGAATTCCAGACTGTGGTATAGTTTCCTGTGTTGCCCATATCCTTACTTGGATAGGAGGAAGCTTCTCTGTTCACCAGTGAGAGTGGGGAGCTTTGAGCAGCCTATCTGTCCCTGGAGGAGTGGTCTCAGCCCTGAAACTAGTAGCTTATTGGCTGTTTTGGGTCAATTCCTATCTCTTTCAGTTTCCCTGCTTTAAAACCCACATTTGTGCGGTTTTGCACCAGTATACAGCTCCGCACAGCTCCTTGTGGTGTCCTGCAGAGTGATAGAGGCAACAGAGAGACCCAAGAGAGACCTTTCCAGATTTAAGTTTTTTTTTCTCTGTTTTTTTGCTCCGACTGCCTTTTCCCACCTAAAAAGTGAATTTCTAACTGATCTGTGCTTTAAAAAGTTTAAATTGCATTTGCCTTCTGCTTTTTACAGTTTTTGCACTTGTTTTATATCAATTTGTCGTTTTTGTATTGTATAACTGTTGTAGGCTACACACTAAAGTGCGCTAGCCTGTTTATAGCATTTACAGTGTTTTCTGTTTCCTGAAAAAAACAAACAAAAAAAATATTCTCTTTTCCTGCCTTTGCTGAACTAGATTAGTCCAGATTTCAGGTTTTGCTGAATTCCGGACTGTGGTATAGTTTCCTGTGTTGCCCATATCCTTACTTGGATAGGAGGAAGCTTCTCTGTTCACCAGTGAGAGTGGGGAGCTTTGAGCAGCCTATCTGTCCCTGGAGGAGTGGTCTCAGCCCTGAAACTAGTAGCTTATTGGCCACTCTGGGTCAATTCCTATCTCTTTCAGTTTCCCTGCTTTAGAACCTGTATTTGTGTGGTTCTGCACGATTTTGCGCATAGCGCAGCATTGGGCAGCGCTGCTTAAATGGGTTTAAACTATTCCTGGCTCCACAAAGTCTGCTCTTCACTTTTTCCCTTAGAACTGTTCTAAATCTCAAAGTAAGCACTCTATTTTCATTCTAAAGCCCTGCAGTTGCTCGTATAAGTAATCTTATAAGTAAGCACTAATAAACTAAAGCACTACACCCTCTTATACTCCCTTTAAGAACTTGGCTCCCTATTGGTCCTTTTTGATCAGTCAAAAAGTAGTTCCTTATACTATTCTGGCATGTCCAAAAGTCAGTTTCGGGTTTACTCTCCAGTCCAGCTGGTGAATCTGGGAATCTTGAGGCAATGTTACAACTGCCTTATGTACACAGACCACCCCCTCCTCCTCCCAACAAGCTCAAATATATGTGAGAGATGCAACTATATAGCCAAACTGGTGGCTGAGCTCTCTCAACCCAATACTGGCGCAGTCAGTCAGGAGGAGAAGGTAACCACACACACCACAAATCCAGTCTCACATAGACCTATCGCAACAGAAAACCAAACACATAAACACACAAAAACATACTCGGAGGCTCTAAATAAAAATCTGCCCAAGCAGCAGAGACCTCCAAAGCAGACATCCAAGCAACCGCTACCTCACAACAATACCCATGTATCACATAGTTCACAAAGTCAGTGTGCCACACAGTCACAGCCCTTAAGGCTAAACAACACACCTAATACACTTGTAATAGGTGACTCTATTGTCAGACACACTGACGTCCCACTCACCAGGCTGAACAAGGAGAAGGTCACTGTAAGCTGCCTGTTGGGTGCCAGGATCCGCCACATAACATAAGCACTCAGGTCACTCCAAAGCAAGTACAAATATGACTCCGTCATTGTCCATGCTGGTGTGAATGACCTGAGACATGCCTCCTGGACTACATGAAAAGAGACATAGAGGAGCTCTCTGATCATGTAGCCCAGGCCGGTATGACCCTGACCTTGAGTAGCATCTTACCCTCACCAAGAATGATGCCACAGTATAAAGACAAAATGATCAATTTTAACAACTGGCTAAAGTATTGGTGTCATTCAAAGGGGATCCAGTGTCTGTCAGCCTGGGATGACATGCTCGACAAGTCACATTGCTTCGCTAGGGACGGCTTGCACCTGTCATCCCTGGGCTTTCGAATACTGGCTAAGGCTCTTGCCACCCCCATAGTGCCTTTTTTAGGCAAGGCTCAAAAGACAAACCCACCTCCATAGATAACACAAAGAAAAAGAATCTAAGGGTAATGCTGCTCAACGCCAGAAGTCTAAACCTCAAGATGCATGCACTCGAGGCTGTCCTCAGTATGGAGAATATCGATATCTGTGCAGTAACAGAAACCTGGTTCAAGGCTCCCGAGAGCACCCCAGCACTACCAGGTTATACCTCATACCATGCTTTTTGGCCCCAAAACTCGTACCGAACCACAAAAGGAGGGGGGAGTATCCATATTCATCAAAGATACCCACACCTCCAGGTTAGTGGCACTGCATGAACCATCGGAGACCATCCATGTGCAACTAGCAGTGGGCAAAACTGCCTTTCAGTTTGTAGCCTGCTACAGACCACCTTCCCAAACTCAGGAACCCCACTCAGCTTTCCTGAGAACACTGGAGAATATGAAGGTCTCTCCAAACACCATTATATTGGGTGACTTCAACTACCCAAACACAGACTGGGAGCACTACTCAAGCCCCAACACCCTCGCCCAATGGTTCCTAGAATTTATAAACTCAAATGTTATGGAAGAACTGGTCACCACTCCCACAAGAGGGGAAAACATATTGGACCTGATCATCACCAACATGGGGACTCTATGTTCCATACCAGAGGTATACCCCTCATTGGTAAGATATGACCATAAATTAATCTTAACTGGACATCCATATTCCATCCCCACCCCCAGCCAAGGAAACCACGGTGAAGAACTTCTCAAAAGCAAACTTCACACTTCTCAAAACCGAGGTGGAATCCTTCAAAGCCCCTGGGCCAGTTGAAAATATGGCCCAAACCGCAGAATCCTTTACAAACGCTTTCTATGGACACCTAAAGGAATGCATGGATCGTGCTATCCCAAATAAAACCAAGACTCATTCCTCCAAAGGCAGGAGACCTGTCTGGTGGACCCCGGCCATAAATAAAGCTATACAACAGAAGGAGGAAGCTACTACATGATAGAGCAAAATCCCAAAAAGGGAAGGCATCTCTGATCAGTACTAGCAAGAAACTGCGATCCCTCATCTAAGGCCAGCTTCGAAAGAAAAATTGCACAAGATGCTAAAGATAATCACAAGGCCTTCTTTAGTTATGTCAGGAACCCGGGTGGCAACTCCCAGATATGCTCTGAGTTAGTTCAAAATGACAAAAAATACACTGAACCCACAGACATTGCCAACATCCTGGCAGACAGTTTCAGTGCAAACTTCTTCCCCCCTTCCCCCCCAAAAGAGCAAATGTCTGTGCCAACAGAGTGTAGCCTCCCTGACATCACAGATGCACAGGTGAGAGCTGCCCTCTCCAAAGCAAAAAGCACAGCATCAATGGGACCGGACGGTGTCCCGGGCTGCGTCTTACACGAACTCCAAGAAGAACTGAACCCTCACATATAGTCACTGTTCAATCTCAGCCTTACTACAGGATATGTACCCAAGGAATGGCGTACAGCAACAGTGGTCCCACTCCACAAAGGTGGTGCCACAGCGGACCCGGAAACTATCGCCCTATAAGCCTGACTAGCCTGGTCTGCAAAGCTATGGAGCGTATCATCATGAAACTCATAAACAAAGACATTGGGAACCTCCAAACACTGGAACCTGCCCAATTCGGCTTTAAGGGCAGATCTTGCCTCTTGAACCTGGTCGACTTCTTTGAAACAGTCACCAAGGCCATAGATGAAGGGAAGGTAGTCCACACAGCCTACCTGGACCTCGCAAAAGCCTTCGACACAATACCCCACTCGGGCATCATAAATAAGCTCACCAGCTTAAATATCAACCCCTGTGTCACAAGATGGGTTGCAAACTGGCTCAGGGATAGAACCCACATGGTCAGAATTTCAGGTGCCATGTCAAACTCTAAACCAGTTACAAGTGGCGTCCCACAAGGCTCAGTCCTGGGACCTCTCTTGTTCGGTATATATTTCTCTGAGGTACAGGCTAACATGGGAGGACTATGGCTGACCAAGTTCGCAGATGACTGCAAACTGGGTGCCATAATTGACTCGCCGACTGACACAAGCATCCTCCAAAAGGGTCTCACAGAGACGGATAACTTGTGCCAGAGCCATGGCCTAAAGCTAAATGACAAAAAGTGCATAGTCATCCCCTTTGGGAAAAACAAAGTGCCCACAAATTACCACATAGGTGGTAATCCATTAAGTACGGAAGAAGAAATTAGGGATTTGGGGACTCAAGTAGATAGCAATCTCTCCTTTGACAATCACATTGCCAAAGTAGTTAGAAAGACCTTCTATATAGCCTACCTTATCACAAAAGGGTTCACATCTAGATCAAGAGAGGTCATTGTGCCCCTCTACTCATCACTCATCAGGCCCATAATTGAATACAATGCCCCATTTGGGATGTACCTTACCCGACACCTTCAGCAACTGGAAAGACCCCAAAAGTACCTCACCAAGAGGATCAAGGGACTCAAACAGATGCCCTACGCAGTTAGGCTAAAGAAACTCCAGCTCTACTCAGTTGCTTACCGCCTACTCAGAGGCGATATGTGCCTGACGTATAAAGCCATGTCCAACCCAGAATTAATGGACATGCTCCACCTCAGGAAATCCAAATCCCTTAGAGCTACACGCTCCAGGGACTTAAACCTCAGCACAGAAATAAATAGGACATGCTGGAGGGACAGATTCATATCCCAGAGGCTCCCCTCACTCTGGAACAAAATCCCAATCCATGTTAGGCAGAGTCCCTCAATGACCTTCTTCAAGAGAAATCTTGACGAGTGGATGGGAGATCGTAGGTTTACCCCTGGGATCTCTTCTGTGTCCCTACTAGACAGAGGCACAATAAACTAACCTCAAAAGGGCTATCTTCTGTGACCTACTATACAGAGGCACAGTCAACTAATCTAAAAGGGTGGCGAAAGCCAAACACACTCTAGCTAGGCTTATAAATGCCCTAGGGCAGATAGCCTAGTATCAGCCTATGAACCTATATTGTCAGATGCTTTTTTTTAGTCTATCCGTACCATACTTAGATTCTTCCCCTTTTTACATTTCTTCATTATGACTTTATTTAACAATAAATGATCCTTTGTTCCATATGACATTCATTTGTTTTTTTGTTCTATTGCCATGATTGTGTTTTTCTTCTAAATGAGTATAAACTCTGTTGGCTTCGATTCTGGTGTATAGTTTATATGTCACATCTTTGGAAGGCAAGTTTTTGGTCTGTAGTTTTTAAGATAGCTTGCTGGTTCGCTCTAAAGTAGGAGTATTGTTTTTCCTGTTAACCAGGTTGGTGTCTGTTCGGGGTGCGCATATAAATAGTTCTTACTTGTGGCTTCATCTTCATTTAAAGATGTTAATACTTTTAGTCAGAAGTTAGGTACTGCAGTTGGACCAGGGGTTTTCTAATTAGGAGTTTTTCTTAATTTTGTTTCAATTTCTCTGTCCATTACTTCATCCCATTTCATATCCTATACATTTGAACTTCTTATTCTTTCTTTTACTTCTATCCATTCAGCTTCTTTATGCTCTATAGGATTTTCATGAATATTTCTTTCTTTCGTCGTTTTTTTTTTTTTTTTTTGTGGTGGTTCAATTCCTTTTGTCTTGTATCTCAATTCCGTATAAAACCTTTTTGGGTCATCAATACGTTGCTGATTTTGTATTTTTCCTTTATATTTATCTGCATATCTTCTAAGTTTTTCTGCCTGTGCTGATATTTTTAGTTTATTGTTTGCGATAGTGCACAATAGATCCTGCTGTGTTCTGATACTACACATTACTTTTATCACATCTGAGTATTTTTGTTGATCTGTTCCCTCTTCTATACTCTTCTAACAGTGACACTTCTTGTTGTAATTGCTTTTTAGTTTTCTTTATTCAATACTTCTGTTATGGCATTTGATTTTTCCCTTTCCTTTTCCTTATTGCCCTGTGTTTTTGTGGCAAGACTTATCTGTTATTAATTTAGTTAAGTTGCACAGTAATATATCCTATTTACTTCTGTTAAATTGCATGAATTTCTACGAGCAGTCCTAATTGCTGTGTTCATTGTTTTATCACACTTCTAACTTTTGGGGATTTATTGATTTTTCTGTGGTCTATTTCTTTCATTGGTCTTGCTACGTCTGTCCATCTCTATTAAATTAAGAAACTCTTGTCTTAGATGATTTTCTTCTAAATTGAGGGGCAATTTTGTTCTCCAGTTCCTGCGGGCATTCTACAGAAAGTTCCAGAGCATCTTCCTGTGCGACATTCTCTTCATTTTTATCATGCCATCTGTTGGTCTTTCATATGGGAACACAGTGGCCTATCACTCCACAACATTGCCTGCCTCAGAGTTGCCACAGTTTCCTGTTCCTTCCCTTGGTATACAACTCCCAACTAAACATTTGTACTGGTTTCCTATGGAAGGCTCCAAAGTATCTTCAGATGGCAACTGATCAGATGTTTCCTGCTCCACTGGCTTCTCCTTAATTTGGGGATGTACTGCTCTGCCCTGCTGAGGTGTTATCAGATTTAAATTTTTTACATTAAATTATTCACTTTGCAGGTAATCCATACCCTCATTTTCTCTCTCTAACTTTTCCATTATTAATCCTATTTTCTGTTCTTCCACTTTGTTTTCTTATTTTTTTTTGTATTGTAAAGTTTTTTATATCAGGATGCCTTGCTTGTATTTCCCTTCAAATATCTTTGGTGCTGCTCTTTTTTTATTGATTAGATGTTCTTCATGTTTCACTGTTGCAGTCATTACATTTGGGCAATCTGCCAGCAGGTTGCCCCCAGTCGGCCCGAATTCCAAAGTCTTGGGTCCTGCATCGGCTGCTGTCCTCTCTTCCATGATGTCAGGTCATCAGGGGTATAAAACAAGCAGCCGACGCCATTTTCTTTAGTCTTTCTTGCCGCGCAGTGCCCGAAGCAGAAGCATTTCACAAGTGCCGGTCGGCTAACTCCTGAAATATTCGAATTTGAGTTTCAGAACCAAAGTCTTCACTAAAGATAAGTACCCATTTGGGGAAACTTCTTTCTTGCTCCATACCAATGTCAGAAAAAGTTAATAATTGTATTACTTGTGGGAAGCAAATATCTCATAAGGATTTCCATTTATACTGTATTCCTTGCCTAGGCCCTGATCATAACGTGCCTGGCTGTTGGTTTTGTGCTAGATTTAACCAACGCACTATTAAGCGTCAGTATATTTTTGCCTCAAATTATTTTGGAAGCAGATTTAACTACCCAGAAATGTCGTCGGATAGCAATCCGACGACCGGAGTACATAAAAAACACAAAGAAAAGGACAGAGAGAAACGGTCAATGTCAAAAACCGACGAAGCTTCTCCTAAGCCAGTCGCTGGTTCACCGGTACTCAGTGAGGCGCTTTCGCAGCACCTGATACCCGCTACTTTAGAGTCGCAGGCCCCTACCGACACCCATGTGGAGTCTGGCATGCTGCGAGATACTCAAAGTATTGGACCCACGGATGTATCTCCCTCGGATGGGCCCAGAGCCGCTGAGCAGGCTCCGGCTTCTGAGGGTGTATTTAGGCTTCAACATCTTTATATCAAACCAATGACAGCTGCAAAAGCAACTTCTAAAACAAAAAAAACTACGCATGAGCCACGTGCACAGGCCTCTATGCCTAAAAAACAGATGATCAAAATGGCTGAAGACCTTATTACCTTGATCAGGAGCTCCCATCCACCTCCAGATAGGCCTAGGCAAGACACTGATTATGAATCTTCAGATCAGGTTTCTTTTTCTTCTGATTCCTCTTCTGATCAGGAATTTTCTATACCTCCCTATGGGGATTCTGATGCAGAGGAGTCTATACCATCTGCATCACCTCCTGAGAATTATTCATTTGGAGAAACCTTGCATACTTTCAGGGAGCATTTTCACTGGGATAGTCAAGATTTCTCAGAATCAAAAAAGAGGCTCAGGGATTTCCTTCTTCTCCCTCAGCACAGGCCTTTAGCCGTACCCTCTGTTTTAGACATTGTAGATGATGTGTTTTCGGAGTCAAGTTTGACACCTGACTCCTTACCTCCAGCTCCCAGCAAGCCTGACCGATATTACAGGGTCCCTGACTCACACAAATTTTTATTTAGAAACCTTGCTGCTGACCCTGAAACTATTTCACAGGCTCCAAAGGGAGTTAAGGCCTCAACAGCAAAAAATCCTACCCCCTCTGGCAGAGATTCGAGGGCACTGGATAGATGGGGAAAAAAGGTTTATACATCTGCAACTTTGGCAGTTAGGGCCTTAAACTGCCAGTTTCATATGCTCAAGTATCAACAACATGTTATGGGATTGCTGAAACAGAAAATTATGTTGATTTCTGAATGTGCAGAAACTAAAGAATTGCAGGAATTATTGCATGCAGCCGAACAGGTTGGAAAGCATACTTTGCAGTGTGGTTTTGATTCCCTAGAGGCCTCCTCCAGGGCCGCAGTTACTGAATCTGTGATTAGGAGGCATGCCTGGCTAAAGGAACAAAATTTGCCTGATCATGTTAAAGCTAAATTACTAGAAGCACCTTTACAGCATGATACTCTGGTATTAAGGCAGAAGAGGTTTTAAAGAAAATGGAAAACAAAGCTAAGTATGCAAACTGTAAAAGACTTCTTACAAGTGCAGCCACCAAGATTCAGTAGGCACTGGCCTACAAAAAATTGGTCCTTTTCTGTGTCAGACAGAGCTCAAAGGGGAAAATCCAGACGCCCTAAGCGTTCCAGATACCAGGCTCAAGATTCATACAGGTCAAAGCAATGGGGTGCTTCTACTTCCAAATCTGGAGGAGATAAAGCGCAAACCTACAGAAAACAGTCCCAATGACTTCCCTCTGCCTTCACCAAGCACTTATCTTTTGGCAGCGCCCTTATGCGGAAAATTAGCACTTTTTGCTCAAAATTGGCAGTTAATAACCCAGGACAAGCGGGTGCTAAACATAATATCACAGGGATACAGATTCCATTTCCATACTCTGCCAATGGCAAACGGTTGGCCAGATCTGCCAAAAAATCAATGGGCAGAGGCACAGAAACAGGTTACGTCCCTCATGGATATGGGGGCCATTCAGTCAGTACCAGAACAGGAAAAAGGACAAGGTTTTTACTCAAGACTGTTCTTGGTACCCAGAAAGGGCAAGGCCTGGAGGCCAATACTGGATTTATCGATTTTGAACACATACCTGGACATTCCAAAATTCAAAATGCTGACTTTGCAGTAGCTTCTGCCCATGCTGGGCAAGAATGCTTGGCTGGTGACATTAGACCTAAAAGAGGCATACCTGCATGTCCCAATAAGGCAATCGTGCAGAAGATACCTCAGATTCAAGGCTGGCTTAATGCATTACCATTTCCCTGCACTGCCCTTTGGCTTATCTACTGCGCCCAGGGTCTTTACAAACTCCCTGGCACCAGTAATTGCATTTTGCAGACAAAGAAGTATTCAAATATATCCTTACTTGGACGACTGTCTCATTCAAGCAGAGAACAATGACATTCTTCTACAACACCTTGCGTTTGTGAAAAGGATTCTAACATGCCTAGGGTACACAATAAACGAAATTAAATCACAACTGGTACCCTCTCAAAAGATAACCTTCCTGGGTGCAAGCTTGCATACAACTGCCCAGATGGCTTGCCTCACGCCAGACAAGCAAAGGCAACTGACTACTTACTTCAAACTGATGGCAACAAAAGCCCAGTTATCTGCAAGGCAAATTCTGCAGGCTTTGGGCTTCATGGCATCCTGCATTCTACTGATTCCATATGCAAGACTGCATATGAGGAAACATCAGTGTTACCTACAGAGTTTATGGAGTCAACATTGTCACAGTCTGGAAACAATGATTCCTCTCATTCCCTGCCTACAACAGGAGTTTCTGTGATGGGAAAAGGCATGTCACCAAAACATGGGACGTGCCTTCACTCTACCCCTGCGAGCCAAACTGTAACAACAGACGCATCAGACTATGCCTGGGGAGCCCACATGGCGGGAAGATGCATTCAGGGCATATGGACCCCAAAACAAATGCATCTACATATCAACCAGAAAGAGATGCTAGCTGTTCAAAATGCCCTAACAGCCTTCAAGGACTTACTTCATCCAGGACAACTACTGATAAAGATGGACAACACCACGGTCATGTGGTATATAAACAAGCAGGGGGGCACGCACTCATACCCCCTTTGCAGATTAGCCATGGCACTGTGGGATACAGCTTTGACTTACCAAATACATCTTCAACCTCAATTCCTGCCAGGAAAACAAAATACTCTGGCAGACGATTTAAGCAGAAACCTTATGGATCCTCACGAGTGGAAACTAGATCCACAAGTCTTCAGCATGATAACAAAGAAATGGGGGAGCCCAGACATAGATCTATTTGCCTCCCCTCAAAATTATCAATTGAAAAGATTCTGCACAAGGACTTATCACAGACTAGCATGGAAAGTGGACTCCCTATCCTTGAGTTGGAAAAACCTTTCAGTTTACGCCTTTCCTCCACTGCCTCTTCTTCCCAAGGTCCTCCTAAAAGTCAGACAAGAGAAACCAACGATGATACTAATTGCCCCAGACTAACCCCGCCAGTACTGGTACCCAATCCTAAGGAACTTGTCTCAGTACCCAGCTTGGACCTTACCTCAAAGACATCAACTACTGTCCCAGCAAAACAATCAGATCCTGCACAATCAACTCCAGACACTGAACCTGGCAGCATGGGTGATCATGTAGTTATACAAACAACACCTCTCAGTAAAGCTGTGATGGATGTCATTTTGGAAGCCAGAAGGCCTAGTACTAGAAAATCGTATGTTGATAAATGGAAGAGATTCTGTGCTTGGAATCAAGCACAAGGAACTGATACAGCAGAACTGAATATTCCTCAGATTTTACAATACTTGACTGAGATGCTTGACAAAGGCCTATCTTTCTCATCAATTAAAATCCATGCCTCTGCCATTTTGGCTCATTACAATACAGAGCCACCACTCTTTTCTCATTCTTTACTAAGGTAGTATCTTAGAGGAGCCAAAAATTTAGGCCTCCTAGAAGATCGCCAATACCTGCATGGGGATCTCAAGTATGTGTTGGAAAAGCTCACCCTGCCTCCATTTGAACCAGCTCCTACTGCTGATATAAAGTTCTTATCATGGAAAACAGCTCTGCTACTAGCAATTACTTCAGCAAGAAGAGTCTCAGCTACAGGCCCTCATGGCTGTGAAGCCTTTTATCATATTTTACCCAGACAGGGTGTCTCTGAGGACAAATCCAACATTTATGCCCAAGGTGGTTTCCAGTGTGGCTGTTAACCAAACTATTCATCTGCCAACCTTTTATCCAAATCCACAGAACAAGGGGGAGAGAATTCTGCATTTCTTGAACGTACACAGACAGCTAAGATTCTACTTGAGCAGGACTAAAGCTCTAAGAAAAACTGAGCAATTACTAGTGACATATGCTGCAGGATCAGAAGGAAAGGCTATTTCAAAGCAGACTATTTCAAAGT
This sequence comes from Protopterus annectens, assembly GCF_019279795.1. Classification (NCBI taxonomy): domain Eukaryota; kingdom Metazoa; phylum Chordata; order Ceratodontiformes; family Protopteridae; genus Protopterus; species Protopterus annectens. Next base: position 200,365,508 of record NC_056744.1, read on the forward strand.
GGATAAGCCACTGCATTCGTTTCTGCTACTTACACCATGGTAAACCTGTGACCAAGGGCATTAGATCTCATTCTACCAGAGCTACAGCTACTTCAGCAGCCTTTCCCAGAGGAGTACCAACCAAAGACATTCTAGAGGCTGCTACTTGGAGTTCTGTTCACATCTTTACAAAGCATTACCATTTAACTCTCTACTCTAAGTCCAGGGCAGGCTTTGCCACTGCAGTTCTGCAGGGTCTTATAGCCGCACCTAATGTGGTTTAGCTCCAGCCTCCAAACCATAGCTTTGGGATTCTACCCAAATGTAATGACTGCAACAGTGAAACACGAAGAACATAGTACAGTTGTGTACACTTACCATAAATGTAGATGTTCGAGTGTATTCAGTGTTGCAGTCCAGGTTACCCGGCCGCCATCCCCCTTTCATTCTGGAGTTTATCTTTCCTTCTCTATCTTCTACAACCTATGTGGTGTATTTGCTTGTAGATGAAGGTAAAGTTTATATTGATGCATGTATGTATGTATGTATGTGTATATGTGTGTGTATATATATATATATATATATATATAAACATTTTTTTTTTTTTGCTACATTTTTGGGGGCGCCTGACATCTGGGGTAAGAAAAACCAAAGAAAATGGCGTTGGCTGCTTGTTTTATACCCCTGATGACCTGACGTCATGGAAGAGGGGACAGCAGCTGACGCAGGACCCAAGACTTTGGAATTCGGGCCGACTGGGGGCAACCTGCCGGCAGATTGCCCAAATGTAAGGACTGCAACAGTGAATACACTTGAACATCTACATTTATGGTAAGTGTACACAACTGTACTTTTTGCATTCTCCTTTGCATAAATATTGCACCATATTATAAATTCTTTCTCTCTCTTGCCTAAGCCAATATTCCTTCTTCAGATGTCTCCTGCTCCTCCTGTTTCTCCTTACTTGAGGGAGCTTGTTCCATCATGATGTGCTGTAACCTGTGTTAGACTTTATACAATAAATCTTTCACTTCACAGGTATTCCATAACTTTAGCTTCTACTTTTTTAACTTCTGTCGTATTAATCTTCTGTTTTATGTCCCCTGTTTTTTATCTTATTTTTTGTATTGTAAAATTTTTCATATCTGGATGCCTTTGTCTGTATTTCTCTTTGAATATCTTTGGGGCTGTTTTTTTGTATTGATTAATTTGGCTTTCTCCTGTGTGTAAATATTGCACCATAACAAATCTCTCTCTATCCCATGTTCATATTTTTTTTTATACCTTTCAGAAATGTCTAGATTTTGTTCTTTATATTTTTGCACTTCCTTGGTCACTTCTTTTTCCAAATGGCCCAATGTTTCTTTGTCTAAAATCTGTTGTATTAATGAACACAAATTTGCATTTGAAGCTTGTGACGGTTTTCTTTCCTCTAATTTCTCTCTTAATCTTTTTGTATATCTTCTGTCTGGAAATTCTAGGCTTCTTGCGTATGGTAACAATACACAATTTATTTCTTATCCTTAGTAGTACACTCTATCATCTTTGTCTCTTTTTGGCCTATCAGTTTTTATGATTTTTGAGGACTACTACTTCTGCAACGTGGGCCCTTTCCCACTGAGCCTGAACAAGCTCAATTGTAGGAATATTTCCATGTCTTGGGGAGTCTACATTCATTTTTTTCAGTCCTGGCACCAGTGTGCCTACCAGAAATAGCATTTTTTTTCCTGGGTCTTGTGTTCCCAGCTATCTTTTTATGTATGCTATATAATGCATTGTAAATCAGTGTTGTCTTGGTGAGATTTTGTGAAAAAAACGGGTCCACCTTGTGAAGGTGCTCACCCAAAAGTTGACCAGAAGACAAATGTCATGTATCCGCACATGTATTAAGTGATCCGCACATGTATTAAGTGAATGTCCTATCTTTAGTCAAAAAAGCACAAAAACAAACCTAATGTGATCGCTCTGTATAACTTGAATATGAAAAAAAAAGGAAGAAAAACATGTTGCAAGAGAGCAAGTCCCCTTTGCATCCCCCCATTACTTATATATACCAGTTCTGAGATCTCATGACAGCTGGGAGAGGGCAAATTCCATATCCTTGCTGTGTAGTGACCTTCCACTAAGTAATGCCAGCATTCATTAATCATATGGCACCTTGATTGCTTGTGCCGACATTACAAATTTTCGATGATCCAAACATTCAGCTGAAGGACTGTATTCCATTATAGTGTATTTCATGCTACTGTCTGAAAAGAAACTTAGACTGGGCTAAATAAATAGCAGTTTAAAGCTTTGAATGAGTGTGTTGTATTTCACTGTTCTTAAAGCATGACATTTCTCATGGGGCTGTATTACTTGAGCAAAATCATTTAGTTAGGAGTCTGTTAGAGGGAGAATGATCTGGGCACACACGGTTTTAAGGAAGCAGATGGGTGGATGAAGATGTCTCAAGATGAAGAAGGGGGTAGTGGGAGACATCAGCTATAAACTGAGACTTTTTTTACCTGGATGTGTAAAGTACTGCTTTGCAGAAAGGATGGTGGATAAGCAGAATGGATGCTAGTCAGTAAAAACAAATTAGTTCTGTAAGAGGGCCTGGTACATATGGAATTTGGGAAGGATAAGCAGGTTTACGATTGCTGGCTGCACACACCTTGGGTAAACTAGGCAATATTTTGTTGACTGGGTAATATAATAATGCATGTGTTTGCTTTCAGAGTGGATGTTATGCTAATAATGCAGAATCCGATGCATGCAGTCTTTTGCTAGGGAGTTCTAGCTTGGAAACTAGAATTGTTTTTGGAATCTTAACAAATTGCTGTTGTCACCATCTTTTTTTTAATTGGTGATGTGTTGCCTGTGTATTTTTCAGATGCTGGGATTAAAGCACAGGTGTGCTCACTTGTAGAACTGTTGGCCACCACTCTGTACCAGGCTCATGTTCTGTTTTACACTCTACCTGAAGGTGTAATTCCAGATACAACCCTGGGTTGCGGCTTGCTTTTCAGTACCCTAGAATCTGTCACTGGACGGTTAGCACCAGGTAAGTAATTCTCTGCCCTGCTGACTGCATGTAAGTATGTGAGATGCTTTTTTTTTACTATGTAAAAGGCATGAAGATGATCTGAGAATTTTATGGTTGTGTGTTTATATGTAAGGAAGTTACCATAATGTATGACTGAAGTACTTATCATACTCTTTGAAGAGATTTCTTTTACAGCATTTTAGATGGCATTGTTACTGTACGAGTATGTAATGTCCGTAATTCATTGAGTCATTTCTGGTGCCAGGAAAATATTACAAATGTAGCAAAACTGCTTTTTTTATATTGGGGAGAGTGCTGACAAACCTGTGTGTAATTTATAACTAAACTAGAAACTTCTGATAGTGGGACATGTCAAAGTTCAGAGCAGCAGCTTTTGGAGTGAGCCTTAGTTAAATTGGACATTGTTTTCATGGTGTGGCATTGTACACTAGCAGTTAGCATGCACGTTTTTGCAGAGTATCCCCCAAGCTTTTATGATTACTGCTGACTGTGGATGGCACACTGCTTGTGCATGTTAAATTAACTCTAAGGAGCTATTGTAAGAACATAGGACTATTTTTGTGACAACAGACTGTCTTCTCTTGACATCTTTTCTGGTGAGTGCTGAAGAATCTAGCTGCTTGTGTTGTGGAGCTAGATATGTGGTGAGGTTGAGGAAGGAAACTGATGGTAGGGATTTAATGTAGGAAATTTGGCCATAGCTGTGTAGAGTAACACAGAATATATATATGTGGTCACATGCAGGTGCGGTTTTCTGCCTCATCCTAGTATTTTAAAATGTGCACACTTTCAGACTGAAAAATGAGCAAGGCTAAATATCCACAGAATAAAGAGCTTCTTTACCTGAATTAAAAACAAAAGGCATTAGTACCCCTTTTTTTAAACTAATGTTAAACAGCATCTTTACTTTTTACTTGCTTGTCTGCTACAAATTTCTTACAGCTTCTTTAACCAACATAGCCCAGGTGACAGCAATCTGTTTTAGGATCTGACTTCTACATATACTTTCATCTTAGCATGTCACTAGTTCCTCAAGTCCACTAAGTGTGGACGATGGGACTGACCTGTTGCCATGGTGGCTGGATTTCTGCCTGTAAAACTTGTTGTCTTAGGCTCAGAATTGGGGAAGACTGGACATTCCTTTGGGTAGATGAGGCCCAGTGTTTGATCCAGGAGTGACCTGTGCCAGAGATACAGCAGTCAGCTGATATTTTTGTCCGTATGTTCTGCCTCCATTTATATACTAACTTCTAAAGCAGTAAAATGAACAGATTCTCGCTAATCTTTTTCATCCATGACTTGGGTCACACAGGCAAGGCAAGGGCAAATGCATTGTATATGGACATTTTAGAATAACCAGCTAATCAGCATGTTTTTGAAGGCAGTGGGAAGTTAAAATATGTGGAACCTGCATGATCATGGTGGGTTAAAAAAAAAAAAAAAAAGATTCCACATAAACAGTATGCAAAAGTCAGCTTTGGACCCTGGACCTGTGATGCGGTAATACATTTAACACACTACTGCCTTCACTGGAAGGCAGCTATGCTTCACTTTGCTTTAATTCAGTGCTCGAGTCCAATAGCTATACAGACAAAAGTACAGATCATGATATAGTACTATTTGCAATGAAAAAAAATCAGTGGTACAGAAGAATATCAAATTACAACCAACAATAAATGCGCCAGAATTTTAAATAAAACAAGGAACACTGGTTTCCAGTAACAGTAAAGGTAGAGTAATCAGTCATATGCAAAATGTGTGTGTGTGTGTGTGTGTGTGTGTGTGTGTGTATATATGTATATGTATATGTGTGTATATGTATATGTATATATATATATATATATATATATATATATATATATATATATATTTGTGTGTGTGTGTGTGTGTGTGTATTAACTTTGTTAATGGATGTGTGGGCCACTTTCACCACAACCTGGATCAGTTAGGTATTCACTTAGTTTAAAGAATTAGAGTTCTTTTACTTGAACAGTTCAAAGAATGTGATAGAACACTGGCTTGACTCGAAGATAAATATATATGACAGTGATACAGTATGCGTTGTAGAGTGAGAATAACACTACATGCAAATTCTTTGCACCTAGACACTTCACGGCTGTGCTTAGGCTCAGAGTTACCCAGATGTGCATCTTAACAGCATATGGACATACCTGTTCATTTCTTGATATTTTGATTTTTTTCCATCTTTTCTCTTGGGGTGACTCCTGTGTAAAAAAAAAAAAAAAAAAAAAAAAAAAGCAAGTTTTACTGGGGACCTTGCCTTCTCAGTGGCCTGGGTGGCTGCTTTATCTTCAGTTCCAAAATTGTCCATTGTCATTAGGATTCTTAGAGGGTAATGCTAAATGTATTGACTGCAAGCAGTTGTCAGTTAACTTTCTCTCCAGTCTTTCTGAACTCCTGGTGGCATTACTGAGAATATTAGTGCTGACTGAACTGCTGCAGGCAGTAAAGCCCTTCAGAGCTGGAAATGCTGCAAAGCTGCAGAGTCCACTGGCAGCCTCAGTCTGCTCCACTGTAAGGAGAACAGCTGTGTTGCAGCTGAAGTACTAGTAACAAAAGTGTTATGTGCCAATACATTTGGAACTTTCTTAGTATACAGTTTACCTTGTAGAAATACCAGGACAGCCTCAGGAATGTCTAGATTATCTCCAGGCTTGCCATTTTATTTGAAGCAGGGCAGTATATTTAAGAGCAGTAGGGATACCATTCCTCCATACTGGCAAAATATTTCCATCTGTTGTCGCTTTACTGGAGAAGACTTGAATCAAGCTAACCATTTTGTTCATTAAAATAAATTCCCGCCCATCTTTAGCAGCCACAAGTATATTTATCTTATTCACTTAGTACAAACACTTTAATTCCCTTGGTGGTAAGTGAGGGCAGGCTTGAGTAGGTGGTGTACCCCTTTTGTCACTGAGGATTGGGGAGGTTTCAGTGCTGTTGGCAAACATTCCTTGAGAAATCTAACTAGGTCTGCACTCTGACTCTTCTTTCAGATTTATTAGGTGCAAGTTATTACCTGAGCAGTTCTCTAATCTACTCTTTGCTGCAGTCATATAATGCAGGCATGGTGATCTAAAATGTTTTTTTTTCACTTTCCTGTAACTGTGTGGTATTTGTCAAAGGTGCAGTCTCCAGAAGATCAATTTCAGCACCAGGCCTTGGATATTTCACCTACTGCTAGATGCCGAAGTCCAGTGCATTGTCAATAAGTGATACTAAGGTATCCAGTTCTCATCTAGTGCTTGAGGGCATTGCTTCTTGGACAGACTTACTACATTATGTCCTGCATCATGGTAATGTTCTTTTTAATAAATTTCTTCTCCACAACTGAGTCCTGAAGCAAGAAGAAGAACCAAAATGCTTCTAGAAATAAAGTTGTAGCTGAGACCTAAAAAGTGCACTAAATTTTTGACACAAAACTATACTTAGCACTGAAATATTAACATTGATCACATCTCAAGACAAGGAGCAGAGATATTATGCAGGCATGTTCTTGGTCAGCTCTGCCTGCAGTACTTGATCTGAGAAAAAACAACCTGATTTTTGCCCACTTTCTCCAATCAGTACAAACTGGACCATCTATTTAAGGTTAGAAGGGGTTTTGCAACATTATCCGTATGTGTGGGGATGACTTCTGGGTTTAAGTACATAGCTTGGAGTTCATCTCAGATGTAATGTCTACCAAGAACCAAACAACTGTAGCAGTTCGACACTGTTGTGTAAAGTACTGGGTATGATAATATGGATGTTGTGTTTGCAGTGTTGTCTCCTCCCCCTCGGTCCTGTTTTGGGTTGTGGTGTTGGGTTAGGAATTTTTGGTGTTTTGGTGCCATGTGTTTTTGGCATAATTGACTTGTAACTGGTGAGATATGAGGTGACAGCCTTGTTTGGATTGTGTGCCTTTTCTTGAGGGCTGTGAGATAGAAGATATTTTTGGCAGCAATGTAGGCAGTTACAGATCAGTCCATAACTCTCAGTGCTGTTTTATACTGTGTTACCATCTGTACTGCCTGGTACTTTTAATGGTTATCTTAAAGTAATATTTGAGTGGATAACTACTGCTAGCGGTGGTGCTAATGCAGAGGCCAACTATTATTTATACTATGCATTTGTGATTTAGAAATGGGGGATGGTTTTTATTTTTTTTCTTGCAGATCAAGGGGCCTTACCTGTAACAATTCTGAGCTTTGTCTTCCCCTGCTGTCCAAATGTGACTTCCTCATACAGCCAGTTGTAGGCTTTCATGATTTGGGGAAAGTGGTATTCACTGCTAGAGAAGCATCTGAAGTCAGCTGATAAAGACCATGATAGTGCTTGAAATCGGACTATATAATCAGATGTGAAACCTGACATCTTCCGTTGTAACTTCTCACACAGCTGTACTTTTCACCCTGTCCATGACATACTGCTTAGATTGACTGGCTTTACTGGATGTTGGCCTTTAGGGTTGCATTGTGGAGCTTCCTTTGTCTCCCTTTAAGGAAGTCTTTTGATTCTTTGTGACTTGATTTGAATTATGTAAACAATTCATGTCCATGTCTTTTTATGCTGAGGAAAAAGTAGTCATTACTTGCTAGTTTAATGTTTCATGCAGAAAGCGTGTGTTGTAGTGCTGAAAAAGGGGTGTTTGTTAAAAGCTTGCTGAAATGTATTTGCACTGGGGATAAATGCACATATCTTGTGGGGGCCAGTGGGAGATTTTGCATGACCCTGGTATGGCTTATGTATCTTAGTAATAATGACAGCTGAACTACAGTAGACATTGTTTGCTAATTAGCTGGTAAACTGTTGGATGTGTAAGGGCAAGGAAGGATCACAGGATGGTTAGTTTTCTTAATTTGTCCTTCGCAGTGTGCAGGTAGTTTTTTGGAAGTGCTTTGTGTGCCTAAAGTGAGGAAGTAGTGGTTTTAGGGATATTTATTTTCTGTGGGTGCGACTTGAAAAACTGGTACTGTATACTGAAGTGTAGTTATTATTGACATTTCATTATATTTCATTTCCTTATTTTTGTACATTCTGTGAATTCTTGTAGGTAAAGGGATCCAAGTTCTAAAAGATGAGCTGAATACAGTCAGCTGGGTCAGGCATTTGCCACCATCCGTGATGGAGTTCCAGCCAACACTGAGAACACTTGCTCACCCAATAAGCCAGGAATATTTAAGAGACACACTTCAGCAGTGGATTGACATGTAAGATTACTGCATTTATTATCTAGCCTATGTGTGAAACTAAGGGGGTCCTGTTTGCTGTCTGTACCAGTAGTGAATTAATTCTCATGTTTTGGGACTGAACAAGGAAAGCATTGTTTAGAGGGTGAAACATTGGTTGCTGCAACTTTAGTGCTGCATTCTAAATGTTTTAAAAACTTCTATTTGTTACTGTGGCTTGGACATGTCAGTTTGTGTAACACAGGGCTCAGATGTAGGACAGTAGAAGATGATGAAGCTTAGGATGAGAAGTTATACTGACTTGTTATTGTTTAGTACAGATGGAGCTCACCAAATTCTTATAACATATTAAAATAACTGAGTAAAAACACAAGGTACGAAATTGTACGACGCTTTTTTATAAAAGAAAAAAGTTGTAGTAAAGATAAATATTTATCAGATTAAAAAATAATCCTGGATTAGTGTTTTTCTACTGTTGTATCTTTGATGTTTGCTTATTTCACAAGGAGTAAGATTCAAAACTTGATTTGGTCCATTTTTTAAAGCACAACAGAGATGGCTGAATTTTTGGTGGACATTTTTGTAGAGTACATAATGCATTTGGAGCAGGCGAATGCATACTTAGTCTGCTTTAGAGGAATTTATCCTAGGCTTATTTAAGGAGCTTTTAGCACTGTAGCTCTGTAATTGTTTCCTCCTGCTTCACAGGTCCAAGATCTGGTTAAATCCTGCAGTTTGGTTACTCTGGAGTTGGCATGTCCTGCCCATCTAAGCATAGATTTTTATAGGCTTTCTGTTTTTTTTTTTTTTCTTTCTCATTACATCTGAAGACATGCTGATTAACCGGCTGCTTTAAACTGCATTTACCCTTGCCTTTTCTGGTCTAGGTGATGGCTGAAAATGGTCAATGGAGGATCAATTCACGTGTCAATTTTTTTTCCCAAAAACATTTTTATTTTGTTTTCATTATAAACATACACAAATGTACATATGACAATACAATAAAACAATAACAAACTATTTACAATGTTTACATTCATCCATGATAAACAATAATTTTATCCATGAGAAGCTATCATTATTTGTTTAAAAGGTTTCCCAATTTTTGCCATGCTATTTTTTATGAGTAATGCTATGAGTTCTATAACAAATTGTTTGCAGTTCTTTTTTGCAAACAACTTTTGCTAAATTAATAAAATATTTAGACATCAAATCTTGTTTACTTTTCCAGTTCAAAGTAATAATTTTTCTGGCAGTTGCAAGAACTGACCAGAGTAACTGAATCTGAGATTTAGGTATTACATTAGGTATAGGAAAACTGAATAGGATTAGGGAGTTAGAACTATGACAGTTATCAGACCATAACACATTTACAAAATATCTGAAATCTTTCCAGTATTGAACAACATTTCTACATTCAATGAACATGTGAACCCAGTTGGCCTCTAGTAATTCATCACATTTCCAACATTTACTTTCACTGTTTTTGAGTATAAGATTTATTTTATGTGGAGTACAGGAACTCCTGTTCATAAATTTCAATGTATAAAATCTCCAGTATAATGAAGAAGAGGTACCATACGTAGAATTCAACAACAATTTTTTGGATTCATCAGATATTTGTTCTCCATTAATCTTTACATAGTAATTCCAAAAATTTGAGTCAAACTTTAGAGTATCTTCTTTTAGTATCTTATAGATAGGTGCGATACTTTATCTTTGATTATCTGTCTTTTCAAGACACCTAATAAAAAGCTAAATCAAACTAGGTATAGATTCAGTCTCTAAGCTGATCGATGCTCTCATTTTGTTTTCTATAAACTGCCGTAATGAGTGTATAAACAACCATCTTGACTATTATCGGCACTACATAAAAGAGAGTTTAGTGGTTTAATACTCTGATTTTCAATAAACTGATGCCAGAATATCAAGTTATTTTCCTTTAATTTTTGTATTGCATTGATGTTGAAAGAATCTAGGCAATCAGGGGAGTATGCTATAGGGAATATAAAAAAGTAAAAATTGTTTAATGTTGTAATTACAATCAATTATATTTTTAAAGTTATTAAATATTTGATTAATGCCATAAGACAAATTATCAAACTTCTTATTAAATAAACAAAGTTCATGTAAAAGCCAATGAACTCTTCTTATTTCATATTGTTCCTTAAATTGATTTTCTATAGTTTTGGAGTCCTTACCTTGTTTTAATATTGGGGAGATAATTGAGTATTTCCATGATGGGGGTGTTAAATTTTTGCTTTTAATCATAGTAAAGGCACTTATTTTCTTTATTATATATTCAGGAAAAATCTTATCTAGTTCAGGAATTATTCCATCCAGTCCTGGAGCTTTATTATCTTTTATTTTTTTTATTTGCTCTTTCACTTTTGTTAGTGTTATTTGTTTATTTAAAGTTATTTTGTTGCATTGACACCTTAGTAGTTATATTTTCTTGAATAAAAGTATTTATTACATTATATGCCTCCAAAAGTGGTGTGTTATTATTTATGTCTTTATAGTAGTTTTTGAACACTTCTAATATGCCCATAAAGTTAGATGTACTCTTAACTGAACCATCACATTTATATTTAATTTAATTAATAAGATTTTGATTGTATATTTTTTGAGATCTTACCTCTATTTTATGTAGATATTTGGGATTTACAGCATAAGGTTGTCATTTCAATTTTTCCAGGTTTATGGCTACCTTATGATTCAGAACTTCTAAGTATTTTTGATTTAACTTAGTAATTTTGTAATGTGCTACTGTGTTATTTAGTTTTGCATCCATTTGTATCTTGTCTGTGTTTTTTTGTAAGTCTAAAAGTTCTTTGTCTCACTCTCTACTTTTAAAGGTACCAGGATTTTATTCTACCATATATATAAACTTTAAAGGTGTCCCATAGTATAGTATCAGTCACTTCACCATTATCATTTGTTTCCATAAACATGTCTATTTCTTTCATTATCCATTTCATTTAACTTAGTTATATAAGCAGGAATTTTCTTTAGAAATCTTAAATCATCTGTATGTGTAGTTAATGTAAAGTTTATAGCATTATTGTCTGAAAGTGGACAAGTCATTATAGATGCATCACTAATTTTAGACTATATATTATTTAATACAAAGAACTTATCAATGTTTAAAACAAAATTCTATGATTCATGTTTCCTACCAATAACCAAGGAACACTAGTGTGATATACCAGCTAAAGCTGAAGGGTTAGCTATAACCCTGACCACACAAGCCAAATTGCTTTTAAATTCTCTGACCTTTAAACTAAATAAAGCTGTTCCCTTCCTAACAAAATTTAAAATTTAGACATCTGCTACTCATTGCCTAACTGTTAAGTCACACTTTTGGTTTGCCTTATCCCCCCTTAAAAACACCAAAAGAGAAAAACCTTCCCTAAAATTGTTCCATCAAGTCAGTTTGCCTTTCAGTAGGGTATTAAATGTATTTTGGGGGAAAAATCAGATGTTATCTTTTCCATGTGGGTTCAACCTTTGGGTTATCAGATTCATCTCTGATTTGATACCGGCTAACTTCCAAAACTTCAGCTCAGCAGTCTCCATCTACTCTACCCATAACCCCCACTTCACTAGAGCAACCTGAGATCTAGTTTGCCTCCATTCAGGATAGCAGCTCTGTCGTTTGCTCCTTTATGTACTTTTTTGGACATGGTTTGATTGCTTCTGTACCTGATTTTTTGATACTTATTAGTGTAGTTTGTGTAGTCCAGTAATGTTTTTTTTTTCCCCTGGCAGTTGTTGGCTAGTTAGGTAGTTAAGAGTAGGTTAATGTAGGTATGTTTTCTGCCTTTAGGACTTTTGTTTTTGAGTGGGTTAGGTAGGCATTATGAATAAAGGGTTTAAGAAGTTCATCTCTTGTGGTCATAAGCTTCAGTCCCAGGATGCTCATGACCATTGTATTTACTGCCTCTGGGCTGCTCACCTTGAGTCCCCTTGTGCCATTTGTGAGGACTTTGGCTGTCCCGTGGTCAATGAGAGGAGAGCCAAAGTCATTCTTAAGGGTCTTCTCCCTTTGGGGGACTCTTTGTTGACCTCCTCCAGCAAGGGTAATCAGGTCACAAGCAGACTAAAAGCTTCTAAGAGAGACTGCAAGCAGTCGGCATCACTATCTGCTTCTGTTTCTCACAAGTCTGATCCAAAAGCCTTGGAGTTAGGCCTGACGCCTCTGAGTCGGCCAGTCACCTTTGGCTCCCCCGCCACATCGGAGTCAGCCAGTCACCTTTAGTTCCAGTCGCTTGCAAGGCACCCTTCCTGACCATTATTGTACCAAGCCCTTTCCTGGTAGGGTGATTGCTTCAGGACTGGCTTTCTTCCCATTTTCTCCTGAATCCTCCCCATTACCATGTTGGATCTGAGCTTCCCTGGCTTAGATCAGTAGCCGGATCCTTTGCCTGATCGGCGATCTTCCAGGACCCCATCAGTAATCTCCTTGGTTTAGTTATCTTAGTCCATTAAGAGTTTGAAGACATCTGAACTGAAGCAGCTGACACAGTCCTTTCTACAGGCACAAATGGAGTTGGGCATCATTCTATCTGCTCCAGACTCTCACCCCATAGCTTTGGCTCCTGTATCTCTATTTCCTCCCTCGGGTGCTATGGATCTGAGTCTTCAGAAATGGTCATCTTCCATTCCTTAGGATCGGAGCTGATGGCCTGGCCATTTTCCACTCGGTTTCCAACCTTCGTGTCTTCTATTCAAATGGTGGTGGAGCTAGGTGGACATTGGGGCCAACAGGTCGAGACAGAGGTCTGTGGGTCAGGTTGGGGTTATCCCTCTCACTTAGTCTCTGCATTGGTACAGGGCAGGACAGCTCCAGAATGTCCTTCAAGAATGCAACTGCAGTCCTGATATATGGGTTGTCCTGCCTCAGGCAGCCCTCGGTCGGCCGGATTCCAAAGTCTGGGTCCGGCGTCGGCTGTTGTCCCCTCCTACCCGACGTCAGAGCGGCTGGGGTATAAAAGCATCCACCGACGCCATCTTCTTCAGTCTTTCTTGCTGTGCGGTGCCCGAAGCAGAAGCAGTTTGCAAGTGCCGGTCGGTCAGCTCCTGTGTTTTCAGTTACCGAAGTCATCAAAAAGCTAAGTACCCCGTTGGGGAACTTTTTTCTTGCCTCAGCCGATGTCAGAAAAAATTGAAAAAGTTAATAATTATTTGTCTTGTGATAAACAAATACCTCATAAGGACTTCCATTCTTACTGCCTTCCCTGCCTGGGCCCAGACCACGACGTCTCGACCTGTGCTGCCTGTGCTTGCTTTAATATGCGCACACTCAGGCGCCGGGCAGAATTTGCCGAAGACTTTTTTGGCGAAAAATACGCTTATATCATGCCGTCGGAACAACCGACAGCACATATTTCCAAAAAAACGTAAGGACCGGGACCGACATCCTCGGCCCGCGTCTTCCACCGATACCACGCCTAAGCCTTCCGCGAGTGCATCGGTCTCTTTGGAGGCGGTAATTCAACTGCTCCAGGCCGACGACACCGCTTTACCACGTACTTTGGTCCCGGAGCTTTCCCCGGTGCCGGTTGTTGATTTTCCTCCCGAATCCGAAGCTCAAGAATTACCCGACACCATTCCTGTGGATAAAGTTACTCCTGCACGTGGGGCAGCTAGGCCTCCGGTCTCCATGTCCATCAAGGCCTATACACGTGCTAAGGCCCATCCACCTAAATCTTTTTCCCAGGGCCCCTCTTCTGATAAACAGATTATGACTCTAGCTGCAGATTTAATCTCTCTAATCAGAGGTTCTCAGTCGCATCCTGACAGAGGTCCTCAGCCGCCTGCAGATAAAAGGCCTAGGACTGAGCAGGCAGATACCCTCTCTTCAGATGAATCCTCCAGGGATTCAGAGCACTCAGATACCCAGGAAGAATCCTTCCAGGCCTACGAGGACTCTGATGCTGAGGAATCAATCCCTTCTGCCTCTCCTCCAGAAGATATTTCTTTCGGAGAAGTTCTCCACTCCATGAGAGAACATTTCCAGTGGCAGGGTCAGGAATTCTCTGACTCCAGGAAAAGGCTACGTACCTTCATTAAGTTACCCCAGCACAGACCATTAGCTATCCCTCCAGTGTTGGATGTCTTGGATGATGTATACTCAGACTCCAGTGCTTCCCCTGATTCTCTCCCTCCTGCTCCTGTCAAGCCAGACAGATATTACAGGGTTCCTGAAACTCATAAGCATCTCTTTAAGGCCCACTCTGTGGACCTAGAAACTTTCTCAGGGGCCCAAAGGAGCAGCTACTTCCTCGGCCAAAAACCCTTTGCCCGCAGACAGGGAATCTAGATCCCTGGAGAGATGGGGCAAAAAAGTTTATACCTCTTCCACCCTTGCCATGAGGTCACTTAACTGTCTTTTTCATGTGTTTCAGTACCAAGATTACTTAATGGATGATTTGCAGAAAAAGTTAGCCACTCCTGAGCCTATAGATAGAAAGGCGTTGCAGGATTTGGTTCATAACACTCAGCAGGTTAGCAATCATTTTCTTCAGTGTGGTTATGATGCATTGGAAGCTTCATGTAGGGCAGCTATGACAGGGGCTGTTATTCGTACACATGCTTGGTTGAAAGAACAGCCACTGCCAGACCATGTTAAAGTAAAGCTCCTAGATGCACCTCTGGAAAAACAGAAGCTATTTGGTGCTAATGCACAGGATGTGTTGAAGTCTATTGAGGAAAAGGCTAAATCAATACAGACAGTCAAGGATTTCCTCCAGTTACAGCCACCCAGATTCAGCAGGAATTGGCCTTCAAAGAACTGGTCCTTTCCAGACACTGACAAGTTTCAAAGGGGAAAAAACAGGCGTGCTCGGGGGTAGAGGGCAATACCGAGGCTCCTACAGGGGCCGCCAATGGCAACCTCCAAATCAGAGAAGTGGCGCAGGGAGTTCAGCTGCACCACAGGGACAATCACAATGACTTGACTTTCACACCGCCGACCAAGGCTCAAAGAGAAGCACCTCTAGGTGGAAAATTATCCTTATTCTCAAAGAACTGGCACATTTTAACCAAGGACGAATGGATTCTGGACATAGTAGACAAAGGTTACAGATTCCACTTCCATACCTTACCAACGAGACAAGGCATGCCAAACCTGCCACTAAATCAAAGGGCAGCGGCACTCATACAAGTTTCAAAGCTGTTACAAATAAAAGCAATAGAGAAGGTTCCTCCTCAGGAACAAGGCCAGGGATTCTATTCAAAACTGTTCCTTGTTCCAAGAAAAGAAAAGCAATGGAGACCTATCCTGGACTTGTCCGCTCTAAACACTTTTCTCATTGTGCCAAAATTCAAAATGCTGACGTTACAGCAACTCCTTCCCATGCTGGGCAAGGGGTCTTGGCTGGTTACTCTGGACCTCAAGGAGGCATACCTGCATGTCCCAATCAGACACAGTTGCAGAAGATACCTCAGATTTCTTGCAGGATCAGAGCATTATCAATTCTCACCATTGCAGTTTGGCTTATCTACTGCGCCCAGAGTATTCACGAAATGCCTGGCATCAGTAGTTGCACATTGCAGGCTCCAGGGGATTCAAATATATCCTTACCTGGACGACTGCCCTATACAAGCAGACAACAAACAAATTTTGCTAAGAAACTTGGACTATGTCATTCAATTACTACAGGCTTTGAGATACACAGTCAACATGCAAAAATCAAGACTACTGCCATCCCAACAAATTATTTTTCTAGGAGCCAAACTGGACACACAATCACAAATGGCTTTCCTCACAGAGGAGAAACGAGAACATTTACCAAACTACTTCAAAAGCCTAGCAAAGCTCACCCGGCTGACTGCAAGGAAAATCCTGCAGGCCCTGGGGTTCATGGCATCTTGCATTCTTCTGATTCCACTGGCAAGACTACACATGAGAAAGCTACAATGGTACCTAAAAAGCTTATGGTCTCAACACAGCCACGATCTAGAAGCCGTAATACCACTCATTCCATGCCTACAAAGGGAATTTTTGTGGTGGGCTCAAGCAAGTCATTCAAACAAAGGCATGTCTTTCAACAAACCTCTAGCAAGTCAAACCATTACAACAGACGCCTCAGACCATGGATGGGGGGCGCACATGGATGGCAGATGCATTCAAGGGCAATAGACTCCCAGGGAAATGCATCTGCACATAAATCAAAAAGAGATGTTGGCAGTGATACATGCAATCGAGGCCTTCGGAAAATCCCTTCAACAAGGTCATCTACTAATAAGGACAGACAAACACCACTGTCATGTGGTATATAAACAAGCAGGGAGGCACTCATTCTTATCCCCTCTGCAGACTAACAATGACTCTTTGGGAAAAATCCCTGAATCTGAACATCCACTTGCAATCTCAGTTTGTTCCAGGCAAGGACAATGTTCTGGCGGACAGGCTGAGCAGAAATTTCTTGGATCCGCACGAATGGATGCTGCATCCACACATTTTCTCACAAATAACAAGTGCATGGGGAAGACCGGACATAGATCTCTTTGCTTCTCACCTCACTCATCACCTGGAGAAGTTCTGTTCAAGGACACACCATCATCTAGCCTGGAGAACGGATGCTCTCTCCTTCAGCTGGAACTCCCTAACAATTTATGCATTCCCTCCTCTACCATTACTGACCAAGGTGTTACTGAAGATCAAAGCAGAACAACCAAAAGGAATTTTGATAGCTCCAGACTGGCCAAGACAGCACTGGTATCCACTGCTGCTGAGCATAACTCACACCAAACCGTGGCCCTTTCCTCAATGGCCTCTGCTTCTAACTCAGCACAATTACAGGACTGTTCATCAAAACCTGCAAACATTGCAGCTGACAGCTTGGAGGGTTCCTTGACTTTCAACCATATCCCTCTTTCCGAAAGAGTTCAGGAAATCCTGCTGGAATCACGCAGACCTTCCACCAGAAAAACCTACTCAGCCAAATGGAAGAGATTCATCATCTGGAATGCCAACAAGGGTCAGGATGCATCAGTATTGAGCATACCACAGATATTAGAATACTTGGCGGAAATGTTTCATACTGGCCTCTCATATTCTTCCATAAAAATTCACGCTTCAGCAATCTCAGCAAAGTACAACTGTGACCCACCTGTGTTTTCGCATCCCTTGCTAAGACAGTTTCTAAGAGGGATAAAGAATATCAAACCTCCCAGAAAACCACCAGTGCCAGCATGGGACCTCAATTTCGTCTTGGAAAAATTAACTCTTCCTCCTTTTGAACCAGCAGCATCTTCAGAAATGCAATTTCTCTCCTGGAAAACGGCTTTCCTGTTGGCAGTTACATCAGCAAGAAGAGTCTCGGAGATACAGGCCCTCATGGCAGTACCTCCCTTTCTCATTTTTCATCAGGACAGAGTTTCTCTAAAAAACAATCCTTCATTCATGCCAAAAGTTATATCCAGGGTGTCTCAAAATCAAGCAATTCACCTGCCTACTTTCTTTCCCAATCCACAGAATAAGGGGGAAAAGCTGCTGCACACTTTGGACATAGACAGGCAATTACGCTACTACTTGGACAGAACAAAGACCACCAGAAAGTCTGACCAACTATTTGTAGCCTATGCTGCTGGAGCGCAAGGAAAGGCAATCTCCAAACAGACAATTTCAAAATGGATTGGACACTGCATCAGATTCTGTTACTCTTTCCATGGAAAAGGTGTGCCAGCCAATATTAGGCCACACTCCACCAGAGCTATAGCCACATCCACAGCTTTTCTAAGAGGAGTGGCTACAAAGGACATTCTAGAGGCTGCTACATGGAGCTCCATGCATACATTTACCAAACACTACAACCTGCCTTTATACTCCAGATCCCGAGCAGGCTTTACTTCGGCAGTCCTGCAGGGCATTTTAGCTACACCATCCTTTTCTTAGATCCTACCACCCCCACCTTGGCTATGGTATTCAACCCATATGTCAGGACTGCAGTTGCATTCTTGAAGGACATAGTACAGTTTTGTACCTACCATAAATGTAGATGTCCGATAGATATGCAACTGCAGTCAGGTTTTCCCTCCCACCTACCCCTCTGCATTTTTCCTTTAGGATCCATTCCCCCCTTTTTCTCTATTAGCTGGGGATATCTGTTATAGTGTATCTGTTTATTACTGTTGTGCATGTCTGGAATTTGTTATCCATTCACTAAATTTAGCCTTCTTTGGAGGGCACCTGGCATCTGGGGCAAGAAACACTGAAGAAGATGGCGTCGGCGGATGCTTTTATACCCCAGCCGCTCTGACGTCAGGGAGGAGGCGACAACAGCCGACGCCGGACCCAGACTTTGGAATCCGGCCGACCGATGGCTGCCTGAGGCAGGACAACCCATATGTCAGGACTGCAGTTGCATATCTATCGGACATCTACATTTATGGTAGGTACAAAACTGTACTTTCTGGTGCATCCTTAGAGTCTTTGGACTCTAGGTCTACTGGATCTGGTAGGCCCACTTCTGCTACTGACGTCATGGACAGGATGTTCTCCTGTCAGAAGAGAGAATGGTCTAGCATGACTGGTATCACCCCCTTCCAAGTCCATGACTATGCCTGCTTATCAGCTTGCTGTGAGAAAGCCTGCCCCTGTTGATCTCGAAGTTGCCCTCCCAGTAGGGTGCCTGGTCTCTTCTATTTCCCTTCTGTGGTATCCAGAAAAGGAAGTTTCTGATAAGAGGTGGTGCAAGAGGAAACAACTGGATTCATCTGAGGAGACCTTCACTGGGAACTCCAAACCTGAAAATGGAGAAGGGTCCTCCAAATACCCTATGTGAAGACATCTCTTTCAGTAATCATTTGGAGTTCCTTCTGCAGCATAGGGACTAGACTGCCAAAACCCCTTTGGTGGAAGAGTCATTGTTTTTGGAGGACTTCAGGTAGGGCCCATCACCGTCCTGGGTGGTTCTCTTCTGGACCCACTTATTGATCTGGTGTCTGGAAGGCATGGAAAGAGCCTGATTATAGTGGAACTGTTCCCCAAAATGCTGGCCATGATCCCCCACCAAAGGCTTGGCTACATTGGAGTAAGAGTTCTGACACTGATGCTGTCGTGGTGGTGGCGGCCAACAGAAAGGTAATTTCAGAGGAGAGATCCTCTGTCCATTCCCAAATCAAGAGTCTTTGACATTTGACTGCCTAGAAAAGCAAGCGTACACCTCAGCCACCGTTGTGTTAAGAGAGTTAAATTATATAGCTTATGACCAGCCTTTCACAGATCATTTTGTCAGAAGTATCAAGCACAGTGAAGACACAGCAGTCTTCAGAAGCTTAGACTCTGGTGACTCTGCTGTCCACCCTTCAGTCCATTTCTAACGTGTCTATATGTCTGCTTTCCAATGCAGCTGATGGCACATCCCAAGCTGCTCACACCAGCATTGCTGTGCCTTGCCGTGGTTTGCTGAGATTGTGTGACTTTGCAAACTGCTTTAAGATGTTCTTTGTTAATGGCCCACTTGATTCCTCACTTTTCAGGTCAAATGATAAGCATCTTAACCAGGAGTGAGCAAGTTGGGAAGACACTGTCTGCCATTGAAATGCATTTTAATACCTGTCCATAGACATTTTATCAGAACCAGAAAGGGGGGGAGGGTAAAAATTTGTCTTAAATAAGAAATTGCAGCAATCCTTTCAAGAGGCTCCTTCTGAAGGCTTTCTCTTTGGCTGGTTGGGCAGCCTCAGTGAACATTGCCTTCATGGCAGGGGTGGTCTGCAGAATCAGGGCTTCCATGGAGGGTTCTTCAGGATGACTTTCCAGCTACTGTGAAGGGTTGCCCACCTGTCCTGCTCTGGAGGCAGTTGGGTCTCAACTGGCTCTGCACCTGAAAGCTTTGGAGGCCATTACCTAGGATGCATGTTTGTTGAAGTGTATCCAGAGGTTATTCAATTCTGTTGTTACAAGTTCCCTGTATAACTCCCAAATGACTTCCAGACATTCCTCCCCATCTGAGAATCACGATAGCTATCAAAATCCAAAAGCTGCTAGCAAGTCGAGCCATTCATGAAGTCCCTTCAGCCCAGTGAGGATCCAGGGTCTATTCAGTGTTCATTTTGGTTCCAGAGAAGAACAACGACCTTGGGCCAATTTTGGATTTGAGCAAGTTGTCAGTCTGTAAAGCAGACCAAGTTCTGAATGGTTACGGTGCGGTCTATTTTACCTCTGAGGAAGGACAACTGGATGTTCTTGATCAATCTGAAGGATGCCTTCCAACATATAAAGATTGTGAGGTGGTCCAGAAAATTTCTGCACTTCTGGCTGGGGACTAATCATTATCAGTTCAGAGCACTGCTGTTTGGTCTCATCACCACCCCCTGTGTTTTTCACCAAGTGTAGCGCAATAGTAGCAACCTGGCTGAGGTTGCAGGGGTTCCAGGCCTTTCCCTACATGGACAATCTGCTTCCAACTGCCCCCACGAGAGCATCCTGGTCAGGGCAAGGAATACCTTATTTCAGCTGTGCAGTTACTTAGGGATCACAGTCAATTACCAAAAGTCCATCCTCCATCCATTTCAGCCCTTGGAATTTACTGGTTGCCATTTGGATACAGTTTCCCAGATTGCCAAACTTCTAGAGTACAGAGTATCAAACCTTCAGGATCTGGCAAAATCTGTAATTGCAGAAAACCTCCAGTATATATTTTTCTGTGACTTTTGGGTCACACGGAGCCTGCCATTTGTTTGGTTCCCTTGGTCAGGTATCACATGAGAGCATTACAGTGGACTCTGGTGGTCCAGTGGTTGTACTTAACACATCCAGTGGATTTTCCAATCTCCCTGGACAGAGTTTTTTGAGAGTAAATATTTTGTGGTTAGTCTCTTCTATTGATGTCCACTGGGAGGCCATTTTTTTTCGTTCCCATCCTCAGGCTACTGTCATGATAGACACCTTTCTTCTGGGAGGGGGAGACATTTCAAAGAGTGGACTATCCAGGGGACCTGGTTTGTGGCCAGGGCCAACCTACACATATTGGAAATGAAATGTGTCCTTCTGTCATTGCTGGCTTTTTTGGGAAGGTCTCCCCAAGGGTGTGATTTCTGTCCAGGCAGAGACTGTATGTCAATAGACTGGAATTTGAACAAACAGTGGAGGAACCAGGTCTTACCCCCATTGTTGGGAGGTCACGAGACTCTGGCAGTGGACGATTTTAACTCTGGTTTCTGATTGCAGTGCACGACCTGGGGAAATCCAGCATCATGGCAGACAGTTTGTGCAGAAGCTTTCTCCTTCCTTATGAGTGGTCCCTGAATCCAAGGGTTGCTGCTGATAATTTTCGATGATGGGGCACTCCATGTTGTAACTTTTAGTTTCTCCATCCAACATGAAGTGCAGTAGATACTATGCCTTGGTTCCATCTCAGGGACAGTCACCCAGGGATGCTCTCCTGTATGCTTGGCTTCAGGTCTTCTGTATGTGTATCCTCTGACCCCATTGATAAAAAAAAGCTTCTTCAGAAAGCGGCCCATTACAGAGTGATTATAAGCCTCATTGCTCCCCTTTGGCCTCTCTAGGTGTGGTTCCCTTTCTTTTAGCCTCTCCAGTGAGATACCCTCCTTGGGTCCTGGATCCCATTCTGGATCTTATTTCTCACAGACATGTATATGTATGTATGTATGTATGTATATGTATGTATGTATGTATGTATATGTATGTATGTATATGTGTGTGTGTGTGTGTGTATGTATATATATATATATATATATATATATATATATATATATATATATATATATATATATATATATACAATATGCATATGTGTGTGTGTGTGTGTATGTATGTATGTGTGTGTGTATAAATATATATATATATATA
>NC_056744.1:200392555-200577555 GCF_019279795.1 Protopterus annectens
GGGCCATTCGTTTAGGTGCAGTTTCGGTACAACACTTCTGTTTCGTACCAGTTTTTGTATAAATTTCGAGATATTGATAGTAAACCATTTGTTATACCCTGAATTCTCCTGATAAGGAACTTTTATGGGCATTCCAGCTGTTGCATATGTTTAGTCAGTTACATCCCGGTTGGGATATTATACTCAATGATGGATGCGATAAGGGTATGAATAAAGTGGCAGTATGACTTCTTGGACCCAGATGCCATGCACGTGCTTATAAGTTGAGTAACATAGAATAATTTTCTTACTACCTTGGTCATAGGTTGATCAAAGGAAAGTTTACTGTCTACATATGTTCCCAGATCCCTGACTAGTGCGTCAAAATGAAGAAATTCGTCTGGGTGGCAGTTTTTACAAAAGGTACTATATATTTCTTGGCATTGAGTTTTTTAGTCTGTGACTGACACCAGTCATTTGTCTGTATTAGACTCTCTCTTTTAAGAAGTTTGTGTCATGTTGGAACTTGTAAGAACTCCCAATTTGCAGTCATCTGTGAACTTGGTCAGCCAATGGCATTTAACATTAGCCTTTACCTCCAAGAAGTAGATTCCAAAATAGAGCGGTCCCAGCACAGAGCTTTGAGGTACTCTTCTGGTGACCGGTCTCTTAGTGGAGATGTTATCACCAATCCTGACTTCCTGGGTCCTGTCTGTGAGCCTGCTGGCAATCCAGCGAGTTATGTAGGGGTTTATGACCACTTAAGTAAGTTAGTCAACTATACCCAAGTGAGGTATTGTATTGAATGTCTTAGCCAGGTCCAGGTAGGTGGTATGCTCAGTTTTCCACTCATCCATTGCCTTGTTGACCTTCTCAAAAATATCCACCAGGTTTAGTAAACAAGGTCTTTCCTTGACAAAACTAAACTGGGTTGGGTCCAGTGTCTGAAGGTTGCCTATGTCTTTAATTATTTCCTTGATAAGTCTTCCCATGGCTTTACACATTAGACTAGTCAGACTAACAGGTCTGTAGTTTCTGGGATCAGTTGATGATCTACCCTTGTGAAGTAGAATGACTGTTGCAGACCTCCAGTCTCATAGTACAGAGTCTGTTTTGGGGCTGTAGTTGAAAAGTGATTTGTGGCCCTGACAGGTCATGTTTCCAGCTGTTTAGGAGGCATCTCATGATATTGTCGTGGCCCACTGAGGCTGTGTTTTTGGCCTTGGTGAATGCCCCAGGACCTGCTGCCTATTAATAGTTGGGGGGGGGGGTTATGCTAGTAGATATAAAGTGGAGAGAGGAATAGGGGAGGGTGGGTCAAGTTTTGAGCTTAATTTGTCAGCCAGCAAATTTGCTATGTCATGCTGCTCAGTGAAGGTGGCACCACTGACCACCAGTTTGCACACTGATGTGTGCCATCTTAGAGGCTTCAGACATAGCTGTAGAAGATGTTGTGGTTGTCTTTAGCCTGTGAGGTTATCTTGACCTCATAATTTGACTTGCTCTACTTTAGTCCTCTTATTTCCTGTCTAGCTGAGAGAGCTCCTGTCATGGGAGTTGCTCTTCCTGATTTTAGCCATGCATTTTTTTCTGTTATGTATCTTAAGGTTAGTATTCCACCAATGTGGTTTATTTTTAGTATTTATTTTGGGTTTACTTCTAGTAGGTACAGCAGTCTCTATACACCCATTTCCATGATTGCATAAGGTCTCTGTGAACAATTCCACATAGGTTGATACATTGTTGTGAACTCTGGGTTGGGAGGGGCATTGAATTTTGACACCCTATCACTTAATGGGGTTTGGTTTGCTTTGCTTTTGAAGAGTTCCTAACTGTTACAGGGTTTGCTAGGGTTACCCAGCTGATTTTTATTTCAAAGGCGACAGATTTATGGTTCAGCCTCACCAGTGAAGATGTGACATGGGGGGGGGTGGAGTGCTGTCCTGTATAAGTGTGGACCAGGTCCATTATGTTTGAACATGTGGTGGGTGTGCACACTGTCTGATCAAGGGTATTTGTATTAATAAAGTCCATGAATCATTGTGCCTTCGAGTTTGAGGCAGTGTATGTTTGCCAGTCTATAGAGTAGTAGTCTCCCATGAATAGGGCATTTTATTGTCATCTCCAGTAGGGCTTGGTACGAGCTGTTGGATTCTAAAGACATAGATGGTGATTTACAGCTTGCTATGATATGGTATGGGCCTGTGTCTATGGTGATTTATACATGGATGAATTCCAAGGCATCATCCTGTTTGACCAGTGTAGAATTATTCTTGTTGCTAATGTCTACTGAGACTCCTCCACCTTTTGTCCCATTCTCTGCAGTTGATGGTCTAAATGTGTGGAAAGCACTGAAGCCTTGCACTGCTGGAGTACCTTCTGTGGATTTAAACCATGTCTCATTAACGGCACAGATGTCTGTATTCTTCAAAGTGAGGAGAGCTTGTAGGGTTTGGAGTTTCTTGTTTAGACTCCTAGCATTAACAGTAACACCTGTAGGTTTCTTTGGGTATTTGCTATGTCTGTAGGTTTGTCAGTTTGACATTGGCTAAAATACTCTAAGGAGTGGATAGAGTTTTAGCCAATGTTCATAAGCCTAGGGAAAATGGGTGCAGATCATCCTTTGCAAAGCAACGTAGTCCGTTAACCATGTCTTCCCATTCTGACAAATGTTGAATCCCCCTGGAAAGACACCAGAAACTAAGCCAAATACTGAATCCATCATCTTTTGTTCCTACTCTGGCATCATCCTTTGTGAAGGTAGAATGCTGCTGAATGTGAGGCGCATACTTGTTTGAGACACATTTGAAGAGACCAACAATGTGTCTTTGTATGTATTCCAGGAAAGTACATTTCATGTTAACTCCCACATGGACTATAGGTTAATAAGTTACTACTAGGCTAACAGCCCTTGTGGGCCATTTTAAGCCTAGCCAACTACCCCATTTGAGAATCAAACTTTGGACCTCATGTTTGTAAAGTAAACACTTTAACCATTATGCCAACCTCCCTCATGATAAAATCATACTGGTCCCTGTGATGTAGTGACTTGAGTGCGTACTTAACTTGGTGGATCCTGGTTCAAGATAAGCAACTAACTGTTTTCTTCTCTTCTGCAGTCTGGTGAGTGGGCCATCTGTGGCACACAGTGGAGTCTTCTATGATAAGAGTCCTGATTAATGTGTTTGCTTGTCTTGTCGGCTTTGCTATTTGGGCTCCAGTGGGTGTAGGTGCAAGTATGGTGTTTGTTGCTTTTGATGATAGAGATTTGCTGAGGATAGGAGTTGCTATTTTATAGGCTTAGAGGCCATTGAGGTTTGGTAAGATTGCTTTTTAGTGCCTCAGCATAGTTTGGTCTGTGTGTGAAGTGGACACTGTGTGATGGATGTAGTGTGTGTTCTTGACAATCTTGTTTGTATGCAAGATTTTTTGCCTCCAGTGAAATTGTGCAAGTGCATCTCATGCATACTATTTTTTTTTTTTAAATGGTTGTATGTTAACATGAGACCATTGCTACATTGTCTCAGGATGCCCATATGTACCAAGCTGGCTACAGGGACCTTTGGAAATTGCATATCCATGTTGTCCAAGCCTGTACGTCGATGGGCAAATGTAGGTTGTGGACTGAATTGTACAGAAGTTTCCTTCAGTGGTGCCTATGGTTTGGCACTACAATAGGTTAGACTGTGCTGAAAATAGTTTATTATTGAAGTCAGTCAACTTTTGTTCATATTATGGCATCATCCTTGGTGAAGGTAGACTGCTGCTCAGTGCTAGGCACATAGAAACCTAGGACACACAGTCTGGGGGCTTTATGCCACCTCTCTTCATGTAGTCCAGGGAGATGCATCTGTGGCCATTTACACCTACATAGACTATGACTGAGTCATACTGGTGTTTGTGGTCGAATGATATGAGTGCATGGAGGATTTGGCAGATCTTGACCCCTGATAGACAACAGACCGTGGTTTTCTCCTTATTCGGCCTGGTGATACATGTCTCACAATGGAGTCTCCTATGATTAAAATATTGGGTGGTGTGTGCCTCATGGGCTTTGTAGTTGATGTTCCAAATGTATGGCTGTATGGGTTTGGTTGGGCTGGGTGTTGTTTTGGTGAAGTGCTTTTTGAGTTTCTGTGGATTCTTTCTACAAAGAATGTGTAGGAGGACTTTGGGGTTTAGGAAGGTTGCTTTTAAGGGCCTCCCCTTATTTTGGCCTATGTGTTGGGTTAGTACTATATGTGGTGGGTGTAATGCTTATGTTACTGACAACCTTGTTTGTTGTTTTGACTTCTTTTGTATGATAGGCTTGCCGGCAGTGGCATCGCATAATTACTTCTCTCACATACTGTATCCAGTTCTCTATGGATTAGTTGGTTGCCAGTAAACATGAGAGTATTCCTACATTGTCTCAGGATGCCCATATCTACCTAGCTGGTGGTGATGAAGTTGGAAAAGTAACCATCCATGTTGTCAGGTCTTAGGGGTGGTACATCAGGATTTTGTAGCAGGATAACTAAGGTGCTGCAAGGGTAGAAACTACAACTAGGCAGTGCATGACTGAATTTGTGCAGCAGTGCTCTTGTGTATGCAAACACGTTGCACTTTGCATAACTGAGTACTGTGTAAAGTTTTACAGGGGAAGTTTTATAGGGAAAATTAA
Organism: Protopterus annectens; assembly: GCF_019279795.1. Lineage (NCBI taxonomy): Eukaryota > Metazoa > Chordata > Ceratodontiformes > Protopteridae > Protopterus > Protopterus annectens. The sequence goes on from NC_056744.1 coordinate 200,397,198, forward strand.
GTTTCCAAGTGCCTGCATCTGTACAAGGCACTGCTAAATGCTGTTGTGCAGTGAGCAACGGAATTTATAGACTCGAAGCAAAGTGAATAAACTAACTAATAATCCCTCTGGGCAATGAAACAATCTCACTTTAAATCTCCTCCATGTGTTTCTCAACTCTCACAGACCAGGCTACCTTTCTAGTGCTGCTATAAGGTAGCAGTTCCTGTCTTCTTAATGTAAGAACATACTTTAGTTAGCCAGAATTGAGAAGGTACCACAAACAAATCAAACTAGCTTACAGCATGGTGATACTAAGGCAGACAAGGCAGCAATGAGGAACATACATTTTAAGGTGATTTCAAAGAACATTAGCAACAGCTAAACCAATAGTGACGAAATGCAGAAAAGTACAGTAATTTTGAAAATGCAGCAGTGGTCCTCAGAAATAACTTAGAAAACTTCAGTATTTCAATTTAAAGTACTTATCTTAGCATGGGTGTACTGCATCAGGTAATTTGTATTTTGTACAATGCCAAGTGAAAAGTAAGGAAATTTGGAAATTCTACTGTACTATCTTAATTTATTATTCACAATTCAAGGTCGCTCCATTGCCTAATGTACCAGTGGTTCTGAGAGACACTGACACAGGCTTGTATGACAGTTGACTTTACCAAAATACACATTAATCTTGCAAAGCCAGAAGTACAACAGTAAACAGCAGGGCCAGTCAAGTAATTTCATTCCCAAACAGCCCCACACCCCATTGCTGAACAAAAGTGTCTGCTTTGGCCATGCCAGGATTAAATTAACATACTTGCATTGGTTTCATTTAGTTAATGAAAATATTAGTCACAACTTGTGTGCCAGCTTGCCTTACACAAATACACTTAATTTTATTTCTTTTACTTTTGTTTACCCAGGATGTTCATCGTGTTTCACTGTTGCAGTCATTACACTTGGGTTATCCTGCTGGCAGGCCACCCGCAGTCGGCCAGAGTTCCAAAGTCTTGGTCTGGTGTCAGTTGCTGTCGCTTCTTCCCTGACGTCAGTGCGCCAGGGGTATATAAGATGCGAGGGGTATATAAGATGCGACCAACGCCATTTTCTTCAGTCTTTCTTGCCGCGTGGTGCCTGAAGCAAAAGCAGTTCGCAAGTGCCGGTCGGCCGACTCCTGAGATTTTCGAATTCGAATTTCAGAACCGAAATCTTCAATAAAGCTAAGTACCCTGTTGGGGGAACTTTTTCTTGCCTCAGACTGATGTCAGTAAAAGTTAATAATTGTATTTCTTGTGGAAAGCAAATACCTCATAAGGATTTTCATTCTTACTGTATTCCTTGCCTAGGCCCTGACCACAACGTCACTAGTTGTCGGTTTTGTGCTAGATTTAACAAACGCACTATTAAACGTCAGTTTTGATTTTGCTTTGCATTACTTTGGCCGAAGGTTCAATTATACAATGCCGTCAGAACACCCGATGAACATAATTCACAAAAAACGCAAAGACAAGGATAAGGACAGGCATTCGAGGTCCAAAACCGACAACAAAGCCTCTTCTAGGCCAGTCGCCGGTTCTCAGTGAGGCGCTTTCGCAGCCCCTGACACCCGCTACCTCAGAGCCTCAGGCCACCTCCAACTCCCACGTGGAGACAATCTAGGCCTCTGGAAACTCAAGGTATTGGGCCTACGGAAACTAATCCCTCAGATGGGTCCGGAGCCTCTGAGCAGGCACCGGCTTCTGAGGGTGTTTTCTGACCTTCACAGCTAACCTTCAAAACAGCAACCAGGCCTAAAGCACCATTAAAGACAAAGAAACAAGTACAGCATTCTCCTGGACAGTCCTCCATGCCTAAGAAACAGATGCTCAAAATGGCCGAAGACCTAATTACTCTGATCAGGGGTTCCCATCCCCCTCCTGATAAAAGGCCTAGGCAGGATACAGACTATGACTCCTCTGATCAGGTTTCCATTTCCTCTGACTCTTCAGACCAGGGATACTCTACCCCCCTATGAGGACTCTGATGCTGAAGAATCCATTCCTTCAGCCTGTCCTCCTGAGGATTACTCTTTTGGGGAAACTTTACATACTATGAGGGAGCATTTCCATTGGGAGAGCCAGGATTATTCAGAATCCAAGAAAAGGCTCCGAGATTTCCTTTTATTAGCTCAGCACAGGCCCCTTGCTTATTCCGCCTGTGTTAGATATTGTGGATGATGTGTTCTCTGAATCTAGTTTAACCCCTCATTCTTTGCCCCCTGGTCCAGTCAAGCCAGACAGGTACTACAGAGTCCCTGACTCTCACAAATTTCTTTATAAAAACCCTCGAGCTGACCCAGAAACCCAAAGGGGTAAAGGCTTCCACTGCTAAAAATCCAGTCCCCTCTGACAGGGATTCTAGAGTATTGGAAAGATGGGGGAAGAAAGTTTACACTTCTGCAACTTTAGCAGTAAGGGCTTTAAAGTGCCAGTTCCACATGCTTAAATACCAACAATATTTAATGTCTCTGTTAAAACAGAAAATGCTTACAAGCTCAGAAAGTCCTGATTATAAGGAAATGCAGGATTTATTGCATGCAGCTGAACAAGTGGGAAAACATACTCTGCAATGTGGTTTTGATTCATTAGAGGCGTCTTACAGAGCTGCAGTTACAGGATCTGTGATTCGAAGGCATGCTTGGTTAAAAGAACAAAGTTTACCTGATCATGTTAAGGCAAAAATTATTGGATGCACCTTTACAGCATGATATTTTGTTTGGTATTAAGGCAGAAGAGGTGTTAAAGAAAATGAAGGATAAAACAAAATCTATGCAAACAGTGAAGGATTTCTTACATGTACAGCCACCTAGATTTAGCAGAAATTGGCCTTCAAAAAATTGGTCCTTTCCAGTGTCAGACAGACCACAAAGAGGCAGATACAGACTCCCAAGAGGCAGATCTCAGCCCCAAGGCTCTTGTAGACCACGACAGTGGGGTGCTTCAACCCCAGAATGAGGAGAAGACAAGTCACAACCTTATAGGAAACAGTCCCAATGACTTCCCCTTCCAAATGCCAAGCACTTACCTTTTGGAAGCTCCCTTAGGGGGAAAACTAGCACTTTCAAAATTGGCATATAATCACCAAAGACAAATGGGTTCTGAATATTGTGTCTCAAGGTTACAGGTTCCACTTTCACACTCTACCAAGTCTAAAAGGAATGCCAGACCTGCCACAAAATCAATGGGCAGAGGCACAAAAACAAATTACAGCCCTCATGGTCATGAGAGCTATTCAAAAAGTGCCACAACAGGAACAAGGACAATGATTTTTCTCAGGACTTTTCTTGGTCCCCAGAAAGGACAAAACCTGGAGACCCATATTGGACCTATCTATTCTAAATACTTACCTGGATGTTCCGAAATTCAAAATGTTGACTCTACAGCAACTTCTTCCCATGATGGGCAAGAAGGCTTGGCTTGTTACTTTGGACCTCAAAGTGACATATCTGCATGTCCCAATCAGACAAAATTGCAGAAGATACCTCAGAGTCATAGCTGGTACAATGCATTACCAATTATCTGCACTGCCCTTTGGCTTATCTACTGAGCCCAGGGTCTTCACAAAATACCTGGCACCAGTAATAGCATTTTGCAGACAAAAAGGAATTCAAATATATCCCTACTTGGACGACTGCCTTATTCAAGCAGAGAGCAAGGACAGTCTACTAAATCATCTGGTGTTTGTAAAAAGATTACTGATGGGCCTAGGATACACTATAAATGAAAAGAAATCAAAACTAGTGCCCTCACAAGAGATAATATTCCCGGGTGCAAGCTTAAATACAACTGCCCAGATGGCTTATCTCACGCCAGACAAGCAAAGACAACTGACACAGTACTTTCAATTGATGGCAACAAAAACCCAACTCCCTGCAAGAAAAATTCTGCAGGCCTTGGGGTTCATAGCATCCTGTGTACTACTAATGCCATATGCCAGACTGCATATGAGGAGGTTACAGTGGTATCTAAAAAGTGTTTGGACTCAACACTGTCACAGTTTGGAAGCAATGATACCACTTATTCCCTGCCTACAACAGGAGTTTCGATGGTGGGCACAGGCATGTCACCACAACAAGGGACAGCCTTTCACTTTACCCACAGCCAGGCAGACACTAACAACAGATGCAGCAGATTACGCCTGGGGAGCACATATGGAAGGAAAATGTATTCAGGGCAAGTGGGCCGCAGACCAAATGCATCTTCACATCAATCAAAAAGAGATGCTAGCTGTACAAAATGCCCTGACAGCTTTCAAGGACCTTCTGCATCCAGGACAACTTTTACTAAAGACGGACAATACCACAGTTATGTGGTACATAAACAAGCAAGGGGGCACACACTCCTACCCCCTCTGCAGACAAGCCATAACTTTGTGGAATACAGCACTGACTTATCAAATTCATCTGCAAGCACAATTCCTGCCAGGAAAGAAAAATACTCTGGCAGACGACTTAAGCAGAAACGTCATGGATCCTCACGAGTGGAAATTAAATCCACAAGTATTCAGCATGATAGCACAAAAATGGGGGTGCCCAGACATAGATCTTTTTGCATCCCCTCTGAACTGCCAACTACAGAAATTCTGCACAAGGACTTACCACACACAAGCATGGAAAGTGGATGCTCTCTCATTCAGCTGGAAAAGCCTAAAAGTTTATGCCTTCCCACCACTGCCTCTCCTTTCAAAGGTACTCCTAAAAGACAGACAAGAGAGGCCAACAATGATCCTGATTGCTCCAGACTGGCCACGCCAGCACTGGTATCCAATCTTAAAGAACTTGACTCAAGGCCCATCATGGATTTTACCTCAAATTCCTCACCTGACTCAACAAAACCATCAGATCCTGCACAGTCAGCTCAAAACCTTAAATCTGGCGGCATGGCAGATATCCTAGCCAAGCAGCCAACCCCTCTCTCTAAAGCTGTTATGGATGTCATTTTGGAGGCCAGGAGGCCCAGAACCAGGAAAACCTACTCAGAAAAGTGGAAGAGATTCTGCGCCTGGAACCAGGCTCAAGGCTTTGACCCTCTTGTTCCAAATATTCCTCAGATATTTCAATACTTAACTGAGATGCTGGGCAACGGCCTATCTTTCTCATCAATTAAGATCCACGCCGCTGCAATTTCAGCTCATTATAACACAGAACCTCCAATTTTCTCTCATCCATTACTAAGACAGTACCTCAGAGGGGCTAAAAACATAAGACTGCCCCAGAGAGCACCAACACCAGCCTGGGACCTCAACTTTGTCTTGGAAAAACTAACTTTACCTCCTTTTGAGCCAGCCAATTCATCAGAATTAAAATTTTTGTCATGGAAAACTGCTCTGCTACTAGTAATAACTTCAGCACGAAGAGTCTTGGAGCTACAGGCATTAATGGCAGTGGAACCTTTCATAATTTTTCATCGACAGGGTTTCCTTAAGAACAAACCATACATTTATGCCGAAGGTGGTATCCAGTGTGGCCCTTAACCAAACTATTCACTTGCCAACATTTTATCCAACTCCCCAGAATAAAGGGGAGAGACCTCTGCATTCATTGGACATTCACAGGCAGTTACGTTTCTACTTGGACAAAACAAAAGCTTTCAGGAAAACTGAACAACTGTTTGTAGCATATGCTGCAGGATCACAGGTAAAACCTATTTCAAAGCAGACTATTTCAAAGTGGATAGGACACTGTATCCGTTTCTGTTACACACAACATGGAAAAACAGTGCCTAACAACATTAGGCCTCATTCTACCAGGGCGCCAGCCACTTCAGCAGCCTTTCTTAGAGGCGTACCAACCAAGGATATTTTGGAAGCTGCAACTTGGAGTTCAGTGCACACCTTTACCAAGCATTACCACTTGCCTCTTTACTCTAAATCCAGAGCAGGCTTTGCCACTGCAGTGCTGCAGGGCCTCATAGCCACTCCAAATCCTTTATAGACCCAGCCACCCAACCTCAGCTTTGGGATCCAACCAAAGTGTAATGACTGCAACAGTGAAACATGATGAACATAGTACAGTTTTGTACCTACCATAACTGTAGATGTTCGAGTGTATTCACTGTTTCAGTCCAGGTTACCCACTCTCCATCCCCACTTACTTTGCTGGGACTTGTCTATGCCTTTCTATCCTATACAACTTATATACAACCTATGTGGTGTATTTGCTTGTAAATAAGGGTATTGTTGTTTATTTACTGTATGTTTTGGTTAGCAATATGTACTGCCTATCTATTTGGGGGCACCTGACATCTGGGGCAAGAAAAACTGAAGAAAATGGCGTCGGTCGCATCTTGTATACCCTTGGCGCACTGACGTCAGGGAAGAAGCGACAGCAACCGACGCCGGACCAAGACTTTGGAACTCTGGCCGACTGCGGGTCACCTGCCAGCAGGATAACCCAAGTGTAATGACTGCAACAGTGAATACACTCACATCTACATTTATGGTAGGTACAAAACTGTACTTTTGTTCAACTATCTTTATTGAAAAAATCCCTTTTTAGCATATGTCCAGGGCAGGGAGAAAAGCTCTAATATATTTTAAACATTTTTAAACAGACATTCAGTATGCACATGAACAGATATGAAATAATATGCATTAAGAATGAAACATACACGTGATAATTAGATTGCATTCATCTGAAAATACAGACAACTATTACAGTCTTGCAAAGCCAGAGTTACAACAGCAGTATAAACAGCAGGGCCATTTGCTTAATTCACACGTAGCCCAATCCACCCACAGTATCTGATTGATCTTGCAAGGTTAAAAGACAAAAAAAAGGATAAAAGACAACACTGTTGATATATGTATTTTTTCACATAAACAATAGCCAGAGTTCAGAAGTTGTGGTTGATCTTACTTCATTCAAATGCACATTACTCATGCAAAGCAAGTCTCAAGTACAACAGTAAGACCAGTCATTTCATTCACTCATACTAAGCACAGCCCCCAGCCAGATTGCCTACCCACAATGTCTGCTTTGAGCCTACAAGGTTTAAAATAATGAAAAGTGAAGACAATGATTACGTTACTGTATATGTCCTTCAAGGATGCATCTGCAGTCATAACATATGGGTTGTCCTGCCTCAGGCAGCCCTTCGGTCGGCCGGATTCCAAAGTCTGGGTCTGGCCTCGGCTGATGTCGCAGTTCACCCGACGTCATAGCTGCTGGGGTATAAAGGCATCAGCCGACGCCATTTTCCTCAGTCTTTCTTGCCACGCGGTGCCCGAAGCAGAAGCTGTTCGCAAGTGCCGGTCGGTCAGATCCAGAGATTTCAGCTACCGAAGACTTCTAAAATAGCTAAGTACCCCGTTGGGGACTCTTTCTTGCCTAAGCCGATGTCAGACAAAGTAAATAATTGTTTAACTTGTGGGAAACAAATACCTCATAAGGATTTCCACTCTTACTGCCTTCCTTGCTTAGGCCCAGACCACGACGTATCAGCTTGTTTAGCCTGTGCTTCCTTCAACCGACGAACACTTAGACGTCGGTCGGAGTTTGCTGAAGAGTTTTTTGGCTCCGCTTTTGCATATAAAATGCCGTCGGAGACTCCGACTACTCATTTAGCTAAAAAACGCAAGGAAAAGGACCAACAATCGCGGCCCGCGGTTTCGGCTGAAACCACGGTTAGGCCTACCGCGAGTGTCTCGGTTTCGGCTGAAACCGAGACCTCGGTTCTCTCTTCGGCCGAAAGCATGCCTCCGACAACCGAGGCCACACAGGCCCCGGCTGAGTTGGCTACAGAATTTCCTACTGAAGAAGCAGGCACACAAGATTTGTCCGACACCATTCCGTTGGACATCTCTACTCCTGCACGTGGGGCAGCTAGACCCCCCTGCTTCTATGTCTATCAAGGCCTTCTCCAGGGCTAAAGCAGCTAAACTTTCCAAGGCCTTACCTACAAAAGCTCCCTCTCACAGACCTACCTCAAGTTCTCAGATTCTCAGCCTTGCTGAGGACCTTATTTCACTGATCAGGGGATCCCAACCTCACCCAGACAGGGCCTCACAACCCTCCTGAAAAGAGGCCTAGGTCTGAACCCCCTGAACCTCTCTCCTCTGATTATTCCTCGGATGGTTCAGATTTATCTGACCATCAGGAAGGACCATACTCACCTTATGAGGATTCTGATGCAGAAGACTCCATTCCTTCTGCCTCCCCTCCAGAAGAATTTTCATTTGGGGAAACTCTACACTCAATGAGGGAACACTTCCAATGGCAGGGTCAGGATTTTTCTGATTCTAGGAAAAGGCTAAGGACTTTTTTACACTTACCACAGCATAGGCCTTTAGCCATACCTCCTGTACTATCAGTTGTTGATGATGCATACAATGATGCCAGTACTGCCCCTGATTATCTTCCCCCGGCCCCTGCCAAACCTGACAGATCCTACAGGGTCCCGGATTCTCACTTCCACTTGTATAAGGCCCATGCTGCAGACCCAGAAACCATTTCTCAGGGCCCTAAAGGTGTTGCAGCTGCCTCTGCCAAGAACCCCCTACCCTCTGAAAGAGAATCAAGAGCATTAGAGAGATGGGGTAAAAAGGTTTATACATCTGCTACTCTTTCTGCCAGGGCTTTAAACTGTCAATTTCACATGATACAGTACCAGGAATTTTTGTTAGATCAGCTGAATAAAAAGCTTTCCTCTCCTGAACCTTTAGACCGTAAGTCCCTTCAGGAGTTGGTACACAATTCTCAGCAGGTCAGTAATCATTTTTTAAAATGTGGCTATGATGCACTGGAGGCTTCATTTAGATCAGCTATGACTGGAGCAGTGATTCGAAGGCATGCCTGGCTAAAAGAACAATCCTTGCCAGACCATGTTAAGTCTAAACTCCTAGATGCCCCTATGGAGAAACAAAGTTTATTTGGCTCCCCTGCACAGGAGGTTCTAAAGAAAGTGGAAGAAAAAGCAAAATCTGTCCAAACAGTCAAGGATTTTCTGCAGGTCCAACCTCTGAGGTTCAGCAGAAATTGGCCTTCAAAGAATTGGTCCTTTCCAGACGCCTCCAGAGCACAGAGAGGCAGAAATAGACGCCCAAGAGGCAGAGGTCAATCAAGGGGTGCCTACAGGGGTCGTCAATGGCAACCTGCCAACCAGAGAAGTACCGCCACAGCTGCGACTGCAACCACTTCCACAGGACAGACACAATGACTTGGCTCTGATTCCGCCTACCAGGGAACAACTAGAAGCACCCTTGGGCGGAAAGCTAGCTTTATTTTCAAAAAACTGGCATTGCATTACAGGAGACAAATGGACTTTGCAAACAATAGACAAAGGCTACAGGTTTCACTTCCACACTCTACCAAAAAAGAGAGGAATGCCAAACCTTCCACCAAGCCAGAAATCAGAGGCTCTAAAACAAATCATCAGCTTACTAAGGATGAGAGCAATAGAAAAGGTACCATCTATGGAACAAGGCCAAGGATTTTACTCCAGACTATTCCTTATACCAAGAAAAGAAAATCAATGGAGACCTATTCTCGACTTGTCCACACTGAACACATATCTCATTGTTCCAAAATTCAAGATGCTGACCCTACAGCAACTTTTTCCCATGTTGGGCAAGGAGTCTTGGCTGGTGACTCTAGATCTCAAGTAGGCATACCTGCACGTCCCTATACGACCAGATTGCAGAAGACACCTCAGATTTCTTGCAGGATCAGAGCATTATCAATTCTCGGCATTGCCCTTTGGCTTATCTACTGCGCCCAGAGTATTCACGAAATGCCTGGCATCAGTAATTGCACATTGCAGGCTTCAGGGAATTCAAATCTACCCAAATTTGGACGACTGCCTAATACAAGCGGACAACAAGACAAAAATAATAAAGGATTTGGCCTATGTCATACAACTGCTGCAAGCCTTGGGATACACAGTCAACATACAAAAGTCAAGACTAGTGCCATCCCAAAAGATAACATTTTTGGGTGCAGAACTGGACACAATAACTCAGATGGCTTTTCTCACAGAAGAAAAACAAAAGCAACTACCAGTCTACTTCATGGCATTAACAAGACAAACTCAGCTTACTGCAAGGAAAGTCCTGCAGGCCCTGGGTTACATGGCATCCTGCATAATCTTGATCCCGCATGCCAGGCTGCATATGAGAAAATTACAATGGTACCTAAGGAATGTATGGTCTCAACACAGACACAGTCTAGAAGCCCTGATACCAATCATTCCATGCCTGAAAAAAGAATTCCTGTGGTGGGCTCAGGCCTGCCAGATCAACAGAGGATTGCCTTTCCACAAACCACATCCAAGGCAAACCATCACCACGGACGCCTCAGACCTAGGCTGGGGGGCACACATGGAAGACAAGTGTATCCAAGGCCTATGGTCCCAAGACCAGCTGAATCTACACATAAATCTAAAGGAGATGCTGGCAGTGAAGCGTGCAATCGAGGCATTCAAATCATTCCTCCAGCAAGGACACCTGCTGATAAGGACGGACAATACCACAGTCATGTGGTACATCAACAAACAGTGAGGCACACATTCATACCCTCTATGCCGGATGGCAATGGACCTGTGGAACCTAGGCCTGAATCTCAACATCCAGCTGCAGGCCAGATTCGTACCAGGAAAACAGAATTCACTAGCAGACAGCTTAAGCAGAACTACCACGGATGCTCACAAATGGGTGCTGCATCCAGACATCTTCAAAACCATAACAAAGAAATGGGGAATGCCAGAGATAGACCTGTTCGCCTCCCCACTCAACCACCAACTGAAGAAATTCTGCTCAAGAGTATACCACCCACAAGCCTGGAGGGTGGACTCCCTTTCTTTCAGCTGGAAGGCCCTGACAGTATATGCCTTTCCACCTCTCCCATTAATGTACAAAGTTCTACTGAAGATCAGAGAGGAACAGCCAAAGGTAATTCTGATAGCTCCAGACTGGCCAAGGCAGCATTGGCACCCGCTACTGAGAAGCATGTCTCGGACGAACTCATGGCCTCTACCTCTATGTCCTTTACTTCTAATGCAGAACAACTACAAGACCCTGCATCCAAACTTAAAAACCCTGCAGCTAACTGCTTGGAAAATTGCATAAAACAAAACCAACCTGTTTTATCTCAGAGGGTTAAAGGAAAACTCCGGGCTTAAACACAGTTTAGCTCAACCGTGAGACGTGTTCCATCCTTGTAAACTCATCCCAGCCACCTACACTTACGAGAACGCAGAAACAGATTTGTCAATTCTACATTTCTGCCTTTCCAAAGCATAGGGCAGGAAAGCCCATCCCCCGTTCTTTAGTATCGCATCTTTTCGGTTGCAAATTGTCTCCCCCTTCCTGACGTACCTTCGACACAGTTAAATGAGTAGTTCCTGCTGCTGCAGATCCTCCCACACTGTGACATAGACATTTTCTAGGCCAGCCCATTCTCAGGTACCATAACTGCTTGTGGAACTCTTATACTACCACTGTTTCCTTCCGGACGAAAAACTGCATTGGAATACTCCCTTCTGCGAAGCTGCAGATAACATCCCTGGACACAGAAATGAGTAGCTGCTATTTAGTAAGTTTTGTTTAGTTTGTGATCCTGCATATTCTGCTTTTAAATAGTACTGTTGTTTTTGTTCTCCTGTTCTTCCATAATATGCCACCCGATATTTACATAAATCCGCAGTTTTGGTCTCATCGACTGTGATGTGGCTGCATGTGTGATAGTGTGTCAGCATGTAGATCCAGTGTTAGTCGTATCCATTTAGCCACTATTTACACTTCCTAAGGAGTGCTTTCGCTGCTTAATAAGTGTTTAATGGAAATTCACCAACGTAAATGTGATTAATTCTTATTGTGTGTGCTGCTGTCTGTGTGTGAGTGAATGCAGCGTGTCTGAATACAGAAGAGGCAGTTTGTTTGTGTGGCTGTCTGTGTGTGTGTGTGTGTGTGTGTGTGTGTGTGTGTATATGAGACAGAGGAGAAAGTGAAGTAAGCGCACACATTTTATCTGCTTGTGCATAGTCGCTTCTCATCTACTCAGCGAACCCAACCACGAGGCGCATACCGGTTCCGGGCAGTGGAATCCTTTAGTAACGGCCGCAAGATTGAACCGTTTTTGCTGCAACATGTATTTAATATTTCAAACTCCCAGTTGTTTCGTGTTACTGTAGGATGTCTGCAAGTGGGTAACATTTGGGGAATCATTTATATTTCAGTGTGTATGTATCCTTGTGATTAGACTCTTTCTGTTTGCAGGCCTAATTAATGCATTTTAGTTAGCAAAGCAGTGTTGTGTGAAATGTCTTTTTAGCCAGTGCTCCTTTAAGGGCGATGGAATCAAATGATAAGGTTATAAGAAATGCTTCAGTGTGCTACATCATTTAGAAAAACAAAATTAAAGTAGAAGATCTAGGGACAGAGTAAAATGCATAACATTAATAAAGACAGCAGAAGCAGTTATCCACCAAGCTGTAGATATTGTTAGTAATGTTTCATAAAGGATTAGATCCAAAAGAACAGATCTGTTTTTATGAGAACTTGCATTGTTTACTTTACTTTACTGTTACAGATTGCAAGTTATTTCTATTTAGAATTTGAGGCTGTTATGGGTTATTAATACTATTATCACAGTCTGATATTTTGTTTTATTTTAACCACTAAGCCTTTACATTCTGAAGTCGGCAGGTAAACCAATCAAATTAAGTATTGCTTTCTGGGATTTGGCTAAGATGCACTCTTCTCAATAAGTACTTTTCATATAGCTTTCATTTTTTTTCTTCTTTGTGTTTATTACCTTCTATTTTTTTAATCAGGACATATAATTTCTTTTAATCCTTTTTATAAAAAGGATTAAAAGAAATTATATGACTGATTTGCTACTGCCAGTGCAAATCAGTCATTAATATTTTGATATCCATCAGTATGCATTTTGCAGTAAGTTACATAGCTTTCTTCTATCAGCAACAACCTCTTCATATTGTGTACATGGTCAGGATACTTTCAACATGTTTTGATAGTTTTGTGTGCATAAACATGAATATGTATCCTGATATGTATTCCTCTAAGTATTAGGAGTTTTAGACATAAGAATCAAGTAAAATGACACAACGTATTTAGACTTCTGCCAAATCCATCTTCAGACACTACTGCACTGTTACTTAAGATGCTCATTTTCATGGTAAGGAGCATTCCAAGCGTAAGCTGCTTGACACGTCTATGAATCCTGCTCTGTGTTGTACCCTAAGGAGAAGTGTGGTTATAGTACTGGAATGCAGTCCGAGTCATTTAATTGTTTAGGGTTCACAAAATGATGGGTCTAGAAAGCCTAGTCTAGGACACCTTGTTGAGCAGAATATCTGTCCCTGCTGTTCATTCACAAAGCTTGCACACCATTCTCTTGGTATTACAGCAAGAATCAGAACAGGAGATTTTGGTATTGGCTGAAGACTGTAATCTCACCTGTAGTATAACAATAGTTCTAAGTCTAAATCTAGAGCTCAAGTCTCTGCTCCAGCAAAGTAGTTAGAACTTACTTTAAAAACAGCCTTGCTGGTGTGGCTGTGAAGATACAGATTTGAAATTTAATTTCACAACTAATTTATTTTTTATCTACTGTTTACGGTTCTGCTGCCACAATTGAGTGTCAAGCTGGCAGGGCATATATCTATTTGGCATTGTCTATACCTAGTAGTTATGGCACAGTAGATGTGCTTACACTGTTATCTTTACCTTCTGTTAACAGTAAGTCCCTACTGTATCACCCAGACAATTCTTTTTTTTTTTTTTTTTGTGAACCTCTAGATTTTGCAAAAGCCTTACAGTAATGTTGGATTCAGTACAGGCTTATTATTGCTTCTCTATTTTCCTCCCAATATTCATGGGTTCATAGTTTTATACTAGGCAAATGACCATTGATGGCTTTATAATCCTAGCCATGCAACCCAAATATATCCCACATGTTATTGTGCCTTATAGGTTATGTTAAGGGGGTATATGTTAGCTAGGCCATGATTTAATAGCTGCCTCTGTCCATCAGAGATACAGGTGTCAGAACAGGGTTGAAATTACAATTTCCCATCCACTAATCCAGTTTGCATTTGAATAGGGCTGAGGAAGGGCTTTCCTTCACATGGATGGGAAGCCTATTCTGTTGAATGGATATTCTCTGTGATACCTATCTGTCCATCAAATATGTCCTATTTAAGTTGCAAGTAAAGTTTAAATCCTTAGATCTAGTAGTTCTGATGATGTTCATTCTGTGGATATGCAAAAGGTACATTAGAGCAGAATCCAAGGATTCCTAGTATGCCAGACATAAACTGCCTCTCTGTAGTCTATAGGAAACAGAGTACAGAGATAGGGCTTTGAGGTGATCTGCAGAGGACATTGTGTTTATGCCCTGTATTATTTTGTGAGGAACCTCTGTGGACATTGCAGTTGTTGCATTTGCCTGGTCAGGTACATACCAAAGGGGGCATTATACTCAATGATGGATTTGATGAAGACTTAGTACAGTGACACGATGACTTTCCTGGACCTAGATGCCATTCCCTTACATATAAGTTGTGTGGCATAGCATGATTTTCTTACAGTGTTAGACACATTGGTCAAAAGTCTGAGTCCTAAAATCCCTTTCTACTGTAACAACTTTTGGGTGGTTATCAATGAGAGAGTTTCCTTGGGTGGCTGACTTCTCAAAAGGTACTATTATGCATTTCTTTGCATTTAGTTTTAAGCTGTGGCTTTGGAACCAGTCATTTGGCTGTGTTAGAGCTTCCAGTAAGATGTTAGTGTGTTGGGGGTTTCTATGATTGTTCCTAACTTGCAATCCTCTGAAAAGTCAGTAAACCAGAGCCTTGACATTGGCCTTAACTTCTAAAAAAATAGATGTCAAAAGAGGAGCCGACACAGCACAGAGCTCTGGGGGACTCCACTGGTTTTTGTGGAAATGGTCTCTCCAAATCCTAACTTCCTCTTTTCTGCCTGTGAGCCAGCTGGCGACCCAATAACTTACAAAATGGATTATGCCTAATTCCATTAATTTGTTTACAATGCCCAAGTGGAGTATTGTATAAAATCCCTTAGCTAGGTCAATTTTGCCTTCATCCATTCCCTTGGTGACCTTCTCAAAGAAGTGTACCAGGTTCAGTAGGCAGGAACTGCCATTGATGAAACCAAACTCGATAGGGTCCAGTATCTCAAGGTTTCCTATGGCACTATTAATCATTTCCATGATAATTCTTTCCATGTCTTTGTACATGAGACTAGTCAGACTAATGATTCTTTAGTTTCTGGGATCAGTTGATGGCCTACCCTTGTGCAGAGATGATTGTTGCAGTCTTCCATTGGAGGTAATGATTGAATAATGACAACCAGTGGCTGTGAAAGATCATATTTCAGCCTATTTAGGTGGATTTTTTTTTCCTGGGAGGTGGCTGAGGGTGGGGTGGGGGGTAAAGTTGGAGCTGAATTTGTCAGTTAGAAGATTTGCTATATCTCATGGACCCATGAATGTGGCTCCATTTATCAACAGTTTGGCACATTATTGTGTGCTGCCTTTGAGATTTCAAAACTAGCCAAAAAAGTTCTTATGGCTATCCTTGGACTGGAATGCCATCTTTACCACAGAATTTGCTTTCCTAGACTTAATCAGTCCTATTAGTTGTCTGTTCAGTTTGATGAGAGAGGTTTTATCTTTTTGGTGGTACACTTCATAATTTTAGCTATGACTTTGTTTATTTTGTTGTACAACCTTTGTAATTTTGGATTCCACAAGGGTTTTTTTTTGGTTTTGTTTTCTTTTGTTTTTTTAGTTAGTTTTAGGCTTCTGGTAGGTAAAGCAGTCTGTATGCAATCACTGACATGGGTTGTACAGAGCTTCTGTGAATAACTCATCATAGGCTACTGTGTTTTCTGACTTTGGAGGGGCTTAAAAATTTGAAAGGTTATTACTTTTTGTAATTTTTCATCCCAGCTGTCCAAGTTTGAGTCCAGTTTTAGGGAAGGCCCAAGAGCACTGCCTGATTATATGCCTTTTTCAGATCTTACAGTAGACAACTGAAGGGGTTAAAGCCAATGCATAATTGATTGATAGAAAATAGGTAACAGGCAACATCTTTAAAAAGCTATCAGAAGGCAAAGAAAAGGCTGTAGGTAGAAACTTCAAACCTTCAGCAGTTGAGAAATTTGAGTTGAATCATTAGAAAAGTAATCTATCTAACTCAGCTGAGATTAAGCT
Source organism: Protopterus annectens (assembly GCF_019279795.1). Taxonomy (NCBI): domain Eukaryota; kingdom Metazoa; phylum Chordata; order Ceratodontiformes; family Protopteridae; genus Protopterus; species Protopterus annectens. The sequence continues at coordinate 200,413,408 of NC_056744.1, forward strand.
GGTATGATACTGAATTTAAAGGTTAAAAAGTACACTAAGGATGGGATTCAAAGGTAAGTACTGCATACCTGCATAGTGCTAAATATTTTTGGGTGGGAGGTCACTGGGCAAAGTGGGTAGTAGCTAATCAAACATATGTTAGCCATTGAATAGCACCGTCTTGCTGATGAAACAACTGCAAAGAAAAGCAAGGTGATGACATGGGGAGCAAATGGTCCTAGGCTGTTCTCTGGCCCTATAGTTGGGGGATGTGACTGAAGTGACAGCTATGGGCAATTATGTGTGCAATCCAGCATCACAATGATGAACCTGAATGATGAATAACAACAGAGTAGTTATCATATAGAAGAAAGTAGGTGTGTACAGCAAAGGACAATCTTGTTGGTTATATAAATGGTGAGGAAATGAGGTATATAGGTGAGTAGGAACATGAAAAACAACACGTACTGGGCAAAACACAAAAGTCAACATAAGGTATAATAAGTGGGAGAGGAGGGGTTTTGTTGGTCAGGATAAAAAATATTTTGAAAGATGTGCATGAATGCTATGCTGCATAATTGTCATTGTGTGACTGATAATAGTAGTATCTGTTTAGAATGGGCCCATTAAGGCATTTGACTTAACCAAGTGATAGCTTACTGAACAGTTGGAGAGGCTTGTGGTCATAGGATCATAGGAGGTTACTAGGCTATTGGCTTTGACCCCCTTATAAGCCTAGCCAATACTTTACCCAATGTTTAGACAAGTCAGCACCCAAAGCCCCTGTCCAGTGGGGACATAGGTGGAATCCCAGGGGAAATTTTTCTGTTTCCCATCCAGTTATCCAGGCTGTGCTTAAAAAGGGATAATGACATACTCTGCTTGATGTGGAGAGGGAGTCATTTCACAGATGGGGAGTCTCTGGGGCAGAAATCTGTCTTGCCAACAAGTCCTATTCATATCATAGACCAGGTTGAGGTCGCGCATAAGGGTTGCTCGAGTGGAGCTTAACATGCTTGATATGCAGTAGTCCCATCAAGGTGTGATTTGAGATTGCTCTGAGGATTATGTATGAAACTGAGTAGAGGGACAGGGCTTTTAACCTATCTGTGTAGGGTAGCTGTTTGAGGCCCTGGATTTTCCTGTTGAGGAACCTTGGTGGTCTCTCCAGCTGCTGCATGTGCTTTGTGAGGTGCATGCTGAAGGGGGTGCTATAATCACGACTTGTCCTTATAAAGAAACAATACAGGGATGTCATCATCTTTGTCTCTGGATGAGATGCTCTTACTTACAAGGTGGGCCAAAAGTCAGGTTGCTGTCAACCTGGGTTTCCAAATCCCTCACAACTGTTTGTGTACTTAGGATGTGGTTATTAATGTGATATGTAGAGACGTCACTCTCCCCAAAGATGATGATCATGCATTTTTTAGGCATTCAGCTTGAGACCATGCTTCTGTCACTAGTCATTTGGGTGATACCTTCTTGGAGGACATCCACATCACATGGTGAATTGATGACTATTCCCAGCTTGGAGTCACCAGGAAACTTGGTCAGCCATAGGCCAGTGGATTTGCCCTGCACCTCAGAGAAGTATATCCCTAATAAGAGTCCCCAAGAGCAATCACTGGGGTATGTCACTCATTACGGGTCTACTGCTTCAGGTGGCTTCCTCTGTTTTGATTAGGTGAGTTCTAGCAGTGAGCCAGTTTACTACCCATCTGGTAACACATGGATTGATGCATACCTGAGAGACTTTATCTGTTATGCCCGAGTGTGGAACAGTGTCAAAGGCTTTGGACAGTTCAAAGTAGGCAGTGTGCACCATCTTCGCCTCATCCATGGCTTGTGAATCTGTCCTTCCAGCATGTCCTATTTATATTTGTGCTGAGGTTCAAATCTTTAGCTCTCGTGGTTCTGGTAGATTTGGATTTTTTGAGGTGGAGCATGTCCATCAATTCCTGATTGGACATGGCCTTGTATGTCAGGCACAGGTCACCTCACAGGCGGTATGCTACAGAATAGAGCTGGAGTTTCTTTAGTCTGGAAGCATATAACATATGTTTTAGACCCTTGATCCTCTTGGTGAGGTACTTTTGGGGTCTCTCCAGCTGTTGCAAGTGCCGGGTGAGGTACATACCAAATGGGGCATTGTATTCAATCATGGGCCTGATAAGGGAGGAGTATAGGAGTACAATGACCTCTTTTGATCTGGATGAAAAACCCTTGATGATAAGGTGGGCAAGATAGAAAGTCTTTCTAACCACTTTGGCAACGTGGGTGTCAAAAGAGTGGTCACTATCGACTTGGGTCCCCAGGTCTCAGATTTCTTTTTCCATGCTCAGTGGGTTGCTGTCTTTGTGGTAATTTGTGGGTACTGTGTTTCTCCCAAAGGGGATGACTACACATTTCTTGGCATTCAGTTTCAGGCCATGATTCTGGCACCAGCTGTCCATTTCTGTGAGGGCATTCTGTAGAATGTGCGTGTCGGCTGGTGTATCGACTATGGCGCCTAGTTTGCAGTCATCTGCAAACTTTGTCAGCCATAACCCTCCTATGTTTGCTTTCACATCTGAGAAGTAAATGCGGAACAAGAGGGGTCCCAGGACAGAGCCCTGGGGGACACCACTTGTGACTGGCTTTGAATCTGACATGGCACCTGCAATTTTGACTTTATGGGTTCTGTTTTTTAGCCAGTTTGCAACCCATCTTGTGATATATGGATTTATATTTAAGCTGTTGAGCTTGTCTATGATGTCTGAGTGGGGTATTGTGTGAAAGACCTCAGCCAAGTCCAGGTAGGCTGTGTGGACTGCTTTGCCCTCATCAATGACTCTAGTGACTTTTTCGAAAAAGTCAACTAGGTTCAAAAGGCAGGATCTACCCTTTACAAAGCCGAACTGGGTGGGATCAAGTGTCTGTAGGTCCCCAATGTCTCTGTTTATGAGTTCCATAATGATTCTTTCCATAGCTTTGCAGACAAGGCTGGTTAAGCTTATGGGGCGGTAGTTCCCAGGGTCTGTAGAGGCACCTCCTTTGTGGAGTCGGACCACTGTTGCTGTACGCCAGTGTTCAGGTACATATCCTGTAGCAAGGCTAAGGTTAAATAGCATTTTTATATGCGGGTTTAGCTCGTCTTGGAGTTCACGTAGCATGCAACCGGGGATGCCATCAGGTCCCATTGACACTGTGTTTTTTGCTTTGCTGAGGGTGGCTCTCACCTGGACATCTGAGATGACAGCGGTGTTACATTCAGCTGGGATAAGTATTTCTTCTTTTGGGGGTGAGGGAGGGGAGAAATTTGCACTGAATCTGTCTGCCAGAATGTTGGCAATATCTGTGGGTTCAGTGAATTTTTTCTCGTGGTTTACTAACTCTGAGCATATCTGAGGGTTTCCGCCCAGGTTTCTGACATAACTGAAGATGGCCTTGTGGTTATCTTTAGTGTCTTTGGCGATTTTTCTCTCAAAGTTGGCCTTGGATGTTTTTATGAGAGAACGTAGCTTTTTACTGGTGCTGATCAGAGCTGCCTTCCCTTTATGGGATTTAGCTCTGTCTTGCAGTAGTTTCCTTCTTTTGTTATACAGTTTGTTTATGGCTGGGGTCCACCAGACAGGGTGCTTTCCCTTGGTGGAGAGGGTCTTGGTTTTATTTGGGATTGCATGATCCATGCATTCTTGGAGATGTCCGTAGAAGGTGTTTGTAAAGGATTCAGCATTGTGGGTTGTGGTTTCCACTGACCCAGTGGGCTTAAAGGATACCATCTCAGTCTTAAGAAGTGTGAAGTCGGCTTTTGAGAAGTTTTTCCCTATACTCTTTTTTGCTGGGGGTGGAGGTGGGATATGTATATCCAGGGTGATTAGTTTGTGGTGAGATCTCACTAGTGAGAGGTATACTTCCGGTGTGGAGCATTTTGACCCCATGTTAGTGATGATCAGGTCTAGTATGTTATATCCCCTTGTGAGAGAGGTGACTAGCTGTTCCAATGCATTTGAGTTTACGAATTCCAGGAACCTTTGGGCTAGGGTGTTTGGGCTAGAATAGTGTACCCAGTCTATGTTAGGGTAGTTGAAGTCTCCCAATATGATGGTATTTGGTGAGACATTCATATCCTCCAGTGTCTTCAGGAAGGCTGAATGGGGTTCTTGAGATTGGGAGAGTGGTCTGTAACATGCAACCAGTTGTATAGCAGATGTCCTTCAAGAATGCAACTGCAGTCATAACATGTGGGTTGTCCTGCCTCAGGCAGCCCTCGGTCGGTCGGATTCCAAAGTCTGGGTCCGACGTCGGCTGATGTCGCATTTCTCTCCAACGTCAGAGCGGCTGGAGTACATAAGCATCAGCCGACCCCATTTTCTTCAGTCTTTCTTGCCGCGCGGTGCCCGAAGCAGAAGCGGTTCGCAAGTGCCGGTCGGTCAGCTCCTGTATTCTACAATACCGAAGTCATCAAAAAAGCTAAGTACCCCGTTGGGGACCTTTTCTTGCCTCAGCCGATGTCAGAAATTACTGAAAAAGTTAACAATTGTCTTTTTTGTGGTAAACAAATACCTCATAAGGATTTCCACTCTTACTGCCTCCCTTGCCTGGGCCCAGACCACGATGTCTCGGCCTGTGTAGCCTGTGCTCGCTTCAACATGCGCACTCTCAGGCGCCGGGCGGAGTTCGCTGAAGATTTTTTCAGCGACAATTTTGCTTACACCATGCCGTCAGATCTTCCGACATCGCAAACTCCCAAAAAGCGAAAAGACCGGGACCGACATCCTCGGCCCGCGTCTACCACCGACTCCACGCCAAAACCTAGCACGAGTGCTCCGGTTCCCTCTGAGACGGTCTCTCCACCGCTCCGAACCGAAGACACCGCATTACCGACGACTCCGATTCCAGACATTACTCCGACGCCAGTTATAGATTTTCCTCCGGATACCGAAAACGAGGAAATGCCCGAGACCATTGCTGTAGACAAAGTCACTCCTGCACGTGGAGCTGCCAGGCCCCCTATGACCATGTCTATTAAGGCCTACACTAGGGCTAAGGCAGCCAGCAAAACAAAGCATACTACTTCTAAATCCTTACCTCAGCCGACTCCGGAGACACAAATTATGTCCATGGCTGCTGATTTAATTTCTATGATTAGAGGTTCACAGGCCCATCCTGAGAGAGCATCCCAGCCTCCTCCTCCTGATAAAAGGCCCCGGGTTGAACCCTCTGACCCTACTCCTTCTGATGAAGATTTTGAGGGCTCTGTCCACTCTGATAGCCAGGAAGAGCTTTTCCAGACCTATGAGGACTCGGATGCAGAAGATTCCATCCCTTCGGCCTCCCCTCCTGAGGATATTTCTTTTGGGGAAGTTCTGCACACCATGAGGGAACATTTCAAGTGGCAAGGTCAGGAATATTCTGATTCTAGGAAACGCCTTAGGACTTTCCTTAAGAAGCCTCAGCACAGGCCCTTAGCTATTCCTCCTGTACTTGATGTTCTGGATGATTTGTATTCTGACTCTAGTGCTACCCCTGATTCTCTTCCTCCTGCTCCAGCCAAGCCAGACAGGTATTACAGGGTCCCAGAAACTCATTCCCATTTATTCAGGGCCCATACTGCTGATTTGGAAACTATTTCACAGGGGCCTAAAGGAGTTTCAGCCTCCACCTCAAAAAATCCTTTGCCCTCCAACAGGGCAGCTAGGTCATTAGAGTGATGGGGCAAACAGGTTTACACATCCACTACCTTATCTATGAGAGCTTTAAATTGCCTTTTTCATATGTTACAATATCAGGATCATCTCTTAGAAGATTTACAAAAAACATTAGCTTCTCCTCATCCTTTAGACAGGAAGGCTTTGCAGGAAGCTGTACATAACACTCAGCAAGTAAGCAATCACTTCCTGCAGTGTGGATATGATGCACTGGAAGCTTCATGTAGGGCAGCTATGACAGGGGCAGTGATTCGTAGACATGCTTGGTTAAAAGATCAACCTCTACCAGATCAGGTAAAAGCAAAACTTCTGGATGCACCTTTGGAAAAGAACAAGCTTTTTGGTGCAAATGCTAAGGATGTGTTAAAGACCATCGAAGAAAAAGCAAAATCAGTGCAGACTGGGTAATATTTCCTCCGGGTGCAACCCCCCAGATTCAGTAGGAATTGGCCTTCAAAAACTGGTCCTTTCCATATCCACAAAAGTTTCAAAGGGGTAAGACCAGACGTGGCCGAGGAAGAGGCCGATACAGAGTCCCTTACAGGGGCGACAATGGCAGCCAGGAAACCAAAGAAGTGACGCAGGGTTTCACCTGCCCAACAACCACAAACTCAATGACTTTCCTCTACTACCACCTACCAGGGAACAACTAGAAGCTCCCTTGGGCGGAAATTATCTCTGTTTGCAGAAAACTGGCAGAGACTGACAAAGGACAAATGGATTTTGGACATTATAGACCGAGGGTACAGGTTTCATTTTCATACCTTACCAAGAAAACAAGGCATGCCAAACCTACCACAAAATCAGAGGGCAGAGGCTATCAAGCAAATCACTCTGCTGACTCGAATGAAAGCAATAGAAAGAGTTCCACAACAAGAACAAGACCAGGGGTTTTACTCAAGACTGTTCCTTGTTCCAAGAAAAGAATCTCAATGGAGACCAATACTGGACTTGTCCGCATTAAACACCTTTCTCATAGTACCAAAGTTCAAAATGCTGACTCTACAGCAACTCCTTCCCATGCTGGGCAAGGAGTCGTGGCTGATTACTCTGGATCTCAAGGAGGCATACCTGCATGTCCCTATCAGACACTGCTGCAGAAGATACCTCAGATTTCTTGCAGGGCCAGAGCATTATCAATTCTCAGCATTGCCATTTGGCTTATCTACTGCACCCAGAGTATTTTCAAAATGCCTGGCTTCAGTAATTGCTCATTGCAGGCTCCAGGGTATACAAATTTACCCGTACCTGGACGACTCCCTCATACAAGCGGACGACAAATTGCTGTTGACAAAAAACCTGGATTATGTCATACGATTACTTCAAGCTCTGGGATACACAGTCAACTTCCAAAAGTCAAGACTGCAGCCATCCCAGCAAATAATCTTCTTAGGAGCCAAACTAGACACAGCCTCTCAGATGGCTTACCTGACAGAAGACAAGCAAGAGAAGTTAACTCATTACTTCAAAGGTTTAGCAAAACTCACCCAGATGACTGCAAGGAGATTCCTACAGACCCTGGGTTACATGGCATCCAGCATTCTACTGGTTCCATTAGCAAAACTACACATGAGAAAGCTTCAATGGTACCTAAAAAGCATTTGGTCTCAACGCAGCAACAACTTGGAGACAATCATACCACTCATTCCATGCCTACAAAAGGAATTCCTATGGTGGGCCTCGGTGAGCCAGGAAAACACAGGTATGTCATTCAAAAAACCACAGATAACACAGACCATGACTACAGACGCCTCAGACCTTGGATGGGGGCGCACATGGAAGGCAGGTGTATACAAGGACAATGGTCTCCAAAGGAAACACATCTGCATATAAACCAAAAGGAAATGCTGGCAGTAATGCATGCCATCGAGGTTTTTCAACACCAACTCCAGCAAGGCCATTTAATGATACGGACAGACAACACCACTGTGATGTGGTACATAAACAAGCAGGGGCACCCACTCTTACCCCTTTGCAGACTGACAATGCAGCTTTGGGAGAAATCACTGAGCCTAAACATCCAGTTACGATCCCAGTTTGTTCCAGGAAAAGACAATGTGTTGGCGGACAGCCTAAGTAGGAATTTCACAGATCCACACGAGTGGAGGTTACATCCGAAGGCCTTCAGACAACTCACTTCGACATGGGGCAAGCCAGAAGTGGACCTATTTGCCTCTCACCTCAACCATCTTCTACCAAAATTTTGCACAAGGACATACCATCCAAAAGCTTGGAAAATAGATGCCCTCTCATTCAACTGGAACTCCCTAGCAATCTATGCATTCCCACCTCTGCCACTGATGACCTCAGTATTACTGAAGATCAAAGCAGAGAAGCCCAAGGGAATCATAATAGCTCCGGATTGGCCAAGACAACACTGGTACCCACTACTACGGAGCATATGTCACACCAGGAGGTGGGCCCTCCCCCCAGTGGCCTCTACTTTTGACTCAACACAATTTCGAAACACTGCATCCAAATCTTCAGACACTGCAGCTAACAGCCTGGGAGATCCCATAAATAACTTCAGCTTATCTCTCTCCAAGGAAGTTCAGCGGATACTAACAGAGGCTCGAAGACCATCCACCAGAAAGGTTTACTTAGCAAAGTGGAAAAGATTCAGCAATTGGAATACCAGCAAGGGACATGATGCATCATTGTTGAACATCCCACTCCTCTTGGAATATTTGGCAGATATGTTAAAGAACGGCCTCTCATATTCTTCCATAAAGATACATGCATCTGCTATTTCAGCTAGATACAACACTGATCCTCCTGTTTTTTCTCACCCCTTACTAAGACAATTCCTCAGGGGAATCAAGAACATTAAGCCACCAAGAAAGGCCCCAGTGCCAGCCTGGGACCTCAATTTTGTCTTAGAAAAACTGACTCTACCTCCATTTGAGCCAGCAGCTTCAGTTGACTTGCAATTTCTCTCATGGAAGACAGCTTTCCTGTTGGCAATTACCTCAGCAAGAAGGGTTTCGGAGCTACAGGCCCTAATGGCAATACCACCCTTTATTATTTTTCAAGTTTCATTAAGGACCAACCCTACTTTTATGCCAAAGGTGGTATCTAGAGTTTCTTTAAATCAAGCCATTCATCTGCCTGCTTTCTTCCCCAATCCTGAGAATAAGGGGGAAAGACTGTTGCATACCTTGGACATTCACAGACAACTTCGATACTACCTGGACAGAACCAAGGCCAGTAGGAAGTCTGAACAACTTTTTGTAGCTTACGCCCCTGCAGTCCAAGGAAAAGCAATTTCAAAACAGACTATTTCTAAATGGATTGGACATTGCATCAGATTCTGTTATTCCTTTCATGGAAAGACTGTTCCAGCCAATGTCAGACCACATTCCACCAGAGCTACAGCCACCTCTACAGCATTCTTAAGAGGGGTGCCTACCAAGGACATTCTAGAAGCTGCTACATGGAGCTCCATGCATACATTCTCCAAACACTACAATCTCCCTCTATATTCCAGATCCAGAGCAGGCTTTGCTTCGGCAGTCCTGCAGGGCTTGATTGCCACACCATCTCTTTCCTAGAGCATACCTCCTCCCCCAGCTAAGCTATGGTATTCTACCCACATGTTATGACTGCAGTTGCATTCTTGAAGGACATAGTACAGTTTTGTACCTACCATAAATGTAGATGTCCGATAGACATGCAACTGCAGTCTGATTTTCCCTCCCTCCATACCCCTCTATGCCTAGGGTCCACTCCTATCCCTGTTTCTCTTAGCTGGGGATATCTGTTATGGTGTATTTGTTTTACTGCTCATTTATTTGTTTGGAATCCTGTTTTTGTCTTCCAATTTGATTACAGCCTTCCTAGGAGGGCACCTGGCATCTGGGGCAAGAAACACTGAAGAAAATGGCGTCGGCTGATGCTTATGTACTCCAGCCGCTCTGACGTCGGAGAGAAATGCGACATCAGCCGACGTCGGACCCAGACTTTGGAATCCGGCCGACCGAGGGCTGCCTGAGGCAGGACAACCCACATGTTATGACTGCAGTTGCATGTCTATCGGACATCTACATTTATGGTAGGTACAAAACTGTACTTTTTGCCTATGGTTAGTTGCACTTGGATGGTCTCCGATGATTCATGTGTTGCCACTAACCTGGAGGTGTGGGTGTCCTTGATGAATATGGACACTCCCCCTCCTTTTGTGGTTCTGCCCGGATTTTGGGGCCGAAAAGCATGATACGAGGTGAAGCCTGGTAGCGCTGGGGTGCTCTCAGGAGCCTTGAACCAGGTTTCAGTTACTGCACAGACATCGATGTTCTCCATACTGAGGAGTGCTTCGAGCATGTCATCCCAAGCAGACAGACATTGGATCCCCCTAGAATGACACCAGTAATTGAGCCAATTATTAAAGCTAATCATCTTGTCTTTGTATTGTGGCATCATTCTTGGTGTGGGCAGGTTACTATGTTGAGTTGTAGGGATGCTTTTTGTTTGAGTAATTTATTTGATAGAATATGTGTGAGGTGCATAGGGATGGTTCTTGAATTGGTGGGAGGGGAGCGGAGTGAGGGTGAGACAGGAGTGGTGGTGTGAGTAGTAGTACGGTGGTAGTGGTTGAGTGGGGGAATGATGGAGTTTTGGTAGTATATAAGATCTGTGTGTGTGTGTGTGTGTGTGTGTGTGTGTGTGTGTGTGTGTGTGTGCGTGTGTGTGTGTGTGTGTGTGTGTGTGCGTGCGTGGTGGGGGTGAGGGGCTGCTTACAAGCCAAAGCAGAGTGCTCTCCAGGGGATAATGAATATTCGCTCATACAGGTAGACACATACTGAAAGTCAACTTTAGCTGTTTGTGTTTGCAGACAGTTTAGACCCGGACTGATCTTTTCTTATAACAAAGTAACCACCGGTTAGATAAAAGATAAAGGTGGTACCACAGCTGAATATTTAGAGTGGTGTTAGGTTGGAGAGACTCTGCTTTGCGTCAAGGGGCATCCTGTTACAGAGCATGCAGATACTGTGAGACACATCTATCTCGCCAACATGTCTCATTCATGTCACCCCTTTGGAGGCATTTCAACTGTTGCATAAGTCTGATCAGATACATGTCACATCCTTGTATTGAAGCAGAGTTAGTGGGAATAACACTCTTAGGCCTTCTTTCCTGGTGACTCTTCGGTGAACTGCATGGACTTTCGGTATGTGGGAGAGGAGAAGTATGTGCTGTCTTGTCTGTACTGAAGGCTGAGATATTTTTCAAAAGACTTGGACAAAATGTATATGCATGGTATTTTAGACAGTATGTGCACTAGTGAGTGCATTTCAAAACTATAACACATTTACATGACTACAACAAAAAAGGTTCATCACCCAAAATGCTTTTATGTTTCAGGCCATCTTGAGATGCCAGTATCTATACGCTTAAACCAACTCATACATTTATAGGTTTTGGTTCTTGCAGGGGGAACACATCATTAAATTGAATGTGTTTCTTCTCTTGCCAACCTCTCTTTCTCAACTCTCCTCTTGGGCAACTATTTGTTTTCACTGAAATTTTTTTTTGACATTTCTTGTAAGTGTTACAAGCCTATGAATAGGGCTCTCTCAACTGTATACATAGCTTTATTATCATTTGCTGAAGATATCAGTTTCCACTGAAAATTGGTTCTTAAATTTTATGTTCATTACAACATTAATTAAATATATAAAAATGAGAACACTGGAAAATATGAAGGTCTCTCCGAACACCATTATATTGGGCGACTTCAACTACCCAAACATAGATTGGGAGCATTACTCTAGCTCCAACACCCTTGCCCAAAGGTTCCTAGAATTCATAAACTCAAATGCTATGGAACAACTTGTTACCACTCCCACAAGAGGGGAAAACATACTGGACCTGATCATCACCAACATGGGGACTCTATGCTCCAGACCAGAAGTGTATCCCTCACGGGTAAGATCAGACCATAAACTGATCTCACTGGATATTCACATCCCGACCCCACCCCCTGCCCAGAAAACCACAGTGAAAAACTTCTCTAAAGCAAATTTCACACTCCTCAAAACCGAGGTGGAATCCTTCAAAGCCCCGGCCTGTGGAAAGTCTGCCCAGACCGCAGAATCCTTTATAAATGCATTCTATGAACGCCTTCAGGACTGCATGGATCATGCAATCCCAAATAAAACCAAGACCCAATCCTCCAAAGGCAGACGACCTGTCTGGTGGACCCCAGCCATAAACAAACTGTACAATAGAAGGAGGAAGCTACTACATGATAGAGCAAAATCCCAAAAAGGGAAGGCATCTCTGATCAGTATTAGCAAAAAACTAAGGGCACTCATAAAATCGTCAAAGGCCAGCTTCGAGAGAAAAATTGCACAGGGCACTAAGGATAATCACAAGGCTTTCTTTAGTTATGTTAGGAACCTGGGTGGGAATTCCCAGATATGCTCAGAATTAGTCCAAAATGACAAAAAACACACTGATCCCACGGCCATTGCCAACATCCTAGCTGACAGGTTCAGCGCAAACTTCTCCCCCTCCCACCAAAAGGGCAAATATCTATCCCAGCAGAGTGCTGCCCCCCTGACATCTCAGATGCTCAGGTGGGAGCCGCCCTCTCCAAAGCAAAAAACACAGCATCAATGGGACCAGACTGTGTCCCAGGCTGCGTCCTACATGAACTCCAAGAAGAGCTAAACCCAAACATAAAACTACTGTTCAATCTCAGCCTTACTACAGGATATGTACCCAAAGAGTGGCGACAGCAACAGTGGTCCCTCTCCACAAAGGTGGTGCCTCAACGGACCCTGGAAACTATCGCCCCATAAGCCTGACTAGCTTGGTCTGCAAAGCTATGGAAAGGATCATCATGGACCTCATAAATAATGATATTGGGGACCTACAGACACTGGATCCTACCCAGTTTGGCTTTGTTAAGGGCAGATCCTGCCTCTTAAACCTGGTTGACTTCTTTGAAACAGTCACCAAGGCCATTGACGAAGGGAAGGTGGTCCACACAGCCTATCTGGACCTCGCAAAAGCCTTCGATACAATACCCCACTCAGGCATTATAGATAAGCTCACCAGCTTAAATATAAACCCCTATGTCACTAGATGGGTTGCAAACTGGCTCAAGGACAGAACCCACATGGTTGGAATTGCTGGAGCCATGTCAGACTCCAAACCAGTTACAAGTGGCGTCCCACAAGGCTCAGTCCTGGGACCTCTTTTGTTTGGTATATATTTCTCGGAGGTACAGGCAAACACGGAAGGACTGTGGCTGACCAAGTTCGCAGATGACTGCAAACTGGGCGCCATAATCGACTCTCCAGCCGACACAAGCATCCTCCAAAAGGGCCTCATAGAAACAGACAACTGGTGCCAGAGCCATGGCCTCAAGCTAAACGCCAAAAAGTGTATAGTCATCCCTTTGGCAAAACAAAGTGCCCACAAATTACCACATAGGTGGTAATCCATTAAGTACAGAAGAAGTAATTAGGGACCTGGGGACCCAAGTTGATAGCAATCTCTCATTTGACAACCACGTGGCCAAAGTGGTTAGAAAAACATTTTATATAGCCCACCTAATCATGAAGGGATTCACATCTAGATTAGGGGAGGTCATCGTGCCTCTTTACTCATCCCTCATCAGGCCCATAATTGAGTACAATGCCCTTTGGGATGTACCTTACCAAACACCTGCAGCAACTGGAAAGACCCCAAAAGTACCTCACCAAGAGGATCAAAGGGCTCAAACAGATGCCATATGCTGCCCGGTTAAGGAAACTCCAGCTCTACTCAGTGGCATACCGCCTGCTCAGAGGTGACCTGTGCCTGACGTATAAGGCCATGTCCAACCCGAATTAAGGGACATGCTGCACCTCAAAAAATCCAAATCCCATCGAGCTACACGCTCGAGAGACTTGAACCTCAGCACTGAAATAAATAGGACATGCTGGAGGGACAGATTCTTAACCCAGAGGCTCCCTTCACTCTGGAATAAAATCCCAGTCCAGGTTAGGCATAGTCCCTCATTGACTCTTTTCAAGAGGAATCTTGATGAGTGGATGGGAGATCGTAGGTTTACCCCGGGTATCACTTCTGTGTCATTGTTAGACAGAGGCACAGTATACTAACCTCGAAAAAGGGCATAGCAAAATTAATTTAAAATGGGTGGCGAAAGCCAAACATACTCTGGCTAGGCTTATAAATGCCCTAGGGCAGATAGCCTATTATGAACCTATGAACCTATAGCCACATAATTCTCAGTTTGTGATAAGAGAAGCCTGAGTCAACTGGTTTGCATGTTAATTGTTCTAAAATTGCTACAGTCATCCTTGAATTTCTGTTAAGTGTTTGTGATCTTGGACATACTGGATTAAACAATGGGTGCCAGCAGAGGTGAAAATTGTCATATCCAACTTGATGAGGTGATAAGTGCATTGGTTTCTGGCGTGGTATTGACTTTCATTTCACTGAATGAGATGTTTAAATGCTGAGCTGTTTAAGATGTCTCATGCATTTAATGTATGAATTTATCTGGATGTGTTAACCAGTGTAATCTATTCATGAATTAAGTACAAAGTAGTAAAGTCAGATATTGTGTAGGTGCATCATGTGGAGAGACAAGGTTTGGCTTAATTGTTTGGGGTGGCTATGCTGTTTTATAAAATATGTGTGTCGCTGTCTATAGGCTTCTGATCAGTTGTGGAACTCATAATCATAAGGGAAGGCAGGGGAAGCAGTTACTGCAGTCTTTTTAAATTAAATTACTACTTTTTTAAAGAATTCTAGTTTCATGTGGCTTATTAGCTATTTTTTTATACAATATTTATAGTGTTTTCCTTTTGTGGATAGTGACAGTATGTTTATAATTAGTTTTGTTGAGTGGTTGTGAAATCAGAGTTGTCACTTCACCTCTTGTGATGTATGTGATAGTGATTATGGCCATGCTTTATTGCTCAGATACTGGGTAGGTTTCCCCTGCTGGCTCAATTGAAACAACAGTCTGCTTGCACACGACAACATGGCTGTAGTGAGACATTCTGGTACATGGTTACAAGCCTGCTGAATGATGCTACAGGTTAGTGCATGTATTTATCTATGACATCATTTAAATTCTCTTTCATTGTTTATGTCAAATATTGAATTTGGAGTATATGTTGTAGGAAGAGGCAAGTATGAATGATGCATTCAGTATATAGTTGCGCCATGTTTTGTGCATAACTAGCACCACATTGGAGCCTTTACAAGTCCAAAATCAGGTATAACTTTTATGTATTACCCTAATTCACATTAGTAAGAGAATAACCTGACTGGCAATTAACTGTGACTGTCGTTATCCAGCCTGGTGATAGGCACAGCTGTGTGTCTCATCGTGGAGTCTCCTATGACTAATATGTTGTGTTTATGGTAAACCCTTAGTGGTTGAGAGGTATGGGTGTGTGGACTATGTGTGGTATGTGGTGTTAAGGGCTGCGGAGATCGCATGTATTTTTGCCATGGAGGTCTCCTTTGTTTGGGTATGTTTATGTGGAGGACCTCCGCATATGTAGGTGTGTGTTGTGTAGGTGCAGGTGGTGTTTGAAGTGTAGTGATTGTGTTGAGAACCTTTTCAGTGCCAGTTATACTGGCTTGAGGTGGAGATAGCTTGGACTGTACATTCCTAATGTAAATGTATCTCTCACAAATTGTGTTCCTAGCTGGTAGTAGTAGATGGTTGTCCGTATATGTGAGGCAGTTGCTGCATTGTCTCAGGATGCCCATATCAACCAGACTGGCAGTAGAAACTGTAGGAAATTGTCCATCCATATTTGGCAGAATCTGAGGAAGAAAGGCCAGCGAGAGCTAAGGGGTGGGCCTAAAGCCCAAGTGCTTAAACCAAAACTAAGAGCTTAGAATAACACTTACAAATAATTTAGACAGGCTATAAACAAGCAGTAATAAATGCAACAGAAAATATGCAGTTGAACACTTTAGAGAACAGGCAGCAAGTAGGAAAAAAGCAAAGTAAGATGAAGTAACTGAATAGTGGGAAGAAACACAAATTAGAAAAATATAAGCAGCTGAATAAAGTGTTTTTTTTTTTTTTTTGAGAGTTTTTGGATCAGTAAGAGATTCCAAGTATTTGTTGATTTTTTTTTTTATGCATTATTTGTATGTGCATGATAAATGTAAGATTATAGGTTCATAGGTAAGGTAAGTACTAGGATAGTTTCTCTTGCTGGCCATTTTATCTAGCTAATTTCCACTTTTGTGTTTGAAATAACCTATCCCAATAGGTTATTAATTGCCATTACCTGTCCCATGGTTGATATTTTAAATATTACCCCTAAAGAGAATAACTGGGATCACACCATAGATAGGGATAGGGTCCATAGATAGGGAATCTTGAGACAATGGTACAACTGCCTTATGTACACAGACCACCCTATCCTCCTCCCAACAAGCTCAAACATATGTGAGAGATGCAACTATATAGCCAAATTGGAGGCTGAGCTCTCTCAACCCAGTACTGGCACAGCCGGACAGGAGGAAAAGGTAACCACACACACCACAAATCCAGTCTCACATAGTCCCATCGCATCAGCAAACCAAACACACAAAAACATACTCGGAGGCTGTAAACAAAAATCTGCCTAAGCCGCAGAGACCTCCAAAGCAGACATCCAAGCAACCCCCACCATGCAACAATACCCACATAACACATAACTCACAAAGTCAGTGTGCCACATAGTCACAGCCCTTAAGGCTAAACAACACACCAGATACACTTGTAATAGGTGACTCTATTGTCAGACACTGACGTCCCACTCACCAGACTGAATAAGGAGAAGATCACTGTAAGCTGCCTGTCTGGTGCCAGGATCCGCCACATAACACATGCACTCAGGTCACTCCAAAGCAAGTACAAATATGACTCTGTCATTGTCCATGTTGGTGTGAATGACCTGAGACGTACCTCCCTGGACTACATGAAAAGAGACAGAGGAGCTCTCTGATCATGTAGCCCAGGCCAGTATGACCCTGACGTTGAGTAGCATCTTGCCCTCACCAAGAATGATGCCACAGTATAAAGACAAAATGATCAGTTTTAACAATTGGCTAAAGTATAGGTGTCATTCAAATGGGATCCAGTATCTGTCAGCCTGGGATGACATGGTCGACAAGCCACGTTGCTTTACAAGGGACAGCTTGCACCTGTCACCCCTGGGTTTTCGAATATTGGCAAAGGCTTTTGCCTCTTCCATAGTTCCCTTTTTAGGCAAGGCTCAAAAGACAAACCCACCTCCATAGAAAACACAAAGAAAAAAACTAAGGGTAATGTTGCTCAACGCCAGAAGTCTAAAGCTCAAGATGCACTCTCACTGGACATCCATATTCCATCCCCACCCCCAGCCAAGGAAACCACGGTGAAGAACTTCTCAAAAGCAAACCTCACACTTCTCAAAACCAAGGTGGAATCTTTCAAAGGCCCCGGGCCAGTGGAAACTGTGGTCCAAAACGCAGAATCCTTTACAAAAGCATTCTATGGACACCTACAGGAATGCATGGAGTATGCTATCCCAAATAAAACCAAGACTCACTCCTCCAAAGGCAGGAGACCTGTCTGGTGGACCCCAGCCATAAATAAGTTATATAACAGAAGGAGGAAGCTACTACATGATAGAGCAAAATCCCAAAAAGGGAAGGTGTCTCTGATCAGTACTAGCAAGAAACTACAAGCCTGGGTAGTAGTTTAGCCAAAAAGCACTATATTGCACTTCTTGCCAATGAGTTATAGTACATGGCTTTGGAACGAGTTAGTTGTGGTAAACCTGCTTGTAAGATGTTTGTGTCATGGGAGAATCTGTTATATGTCCCAATTATCCAGTCATCTGCAAACTTGCTTAGACTTTACGTCTCAGAAGTATACGACAAATAGGAGTGATCTCAACATGGAGCCCTGAGGTACCTAGCTTGTGAATGGTCATGATAACAACAATCGTGATTTCCTGAGTCCTGTCTGTGAGAACTCTTGCAATCCAGTGTTGAGATCTGTGGTTCCATTGTCGGTGTTGCTGTATCTCCAGAGGGATTCTGAAAAAATCAGGATGCTACATAAGGAACCTGCATACTTTGTCATGACTGGCAACATGTGAACAAATGCCAGGTCTGAAATTGATGTTCACCCAGGTGAAATCAAACATGTGGTAGTCACAGGTATGTGCAGTTGTACAGACCTTGATGTACCACTCGCCCGGCCAAACAATAGGGCCACGATCGGCTGTATGCACACTGCCAACATGTGTCACATCGCAAACATAGTCAAGTGTCTCACCAGCAGGCAGTGTTATGAGGTGAACGATGAAGTGAGCACAGAAACTACAAGCCTATGAGTCTGAGTAGTCTAATATGAAAAGCAAAAGACTGAATTCACAGGGAAATGTTCTGTTCAAAGACACTTGGACACAAATTGAATTTTCCTTAGTTGAGAGAAGGCTATGTCTAGTGCCTGGCACAGTGACCTGTAATAATGTAGACAGGAAAATTATGGAGTCAAAATTGTCATTCTGTACTCGTGACACTGACAGTAGTGTGCTTACTGCCTGACTTGACAAGTTTAGTTAGTACAACTGCAAACTGGATGCTGCAATCCGTATTTGACTGAAGGGCGTAAACCCTCTTACGTGGTGTTTTCTGCGAATGGCACATCTCTTTTGTTGTTTTAAAAAGACCAAAGTCACATTAGTAATGTGAAAAATATGAATAACTGTGTTTGGCTGAGTAGTGTCTGCTGCCAATTAACAGCTCGATATATGACCAGTGGAGCAGTAAGATTTGAAATATGCACAAAGAAAGGCAGAGAGGGCCTCAAAGTAAATTTACTAATATGAATAAAAGACTAAAGGATTGCTAAATAGTTTCAGCTGAATTAGAGGAGATCGCATTAAGATCCCAAATGCCTCAGTTATATGCATTATGCAAGTGATACATACATGCACAAAATAATTAGTTGCCCCCCCCCAAAAAAAAAATTCACTGCGTGGAGTATAGAAAACAGTGAGTTTTCAGTACATAATTTTACTGTGCCAGCATCATAGACACAGGTTTGCTATCTACTGTTTTACAGTCCTTCAAAAATGTGTGGAGATGATGAAAACATCATGCAAAATACAAAAACATGTCACTAGGCTAATGTCCCTCAAAGAGATTGTAAAACAAACTTAAGTGAACATAATAATGTCTTGTAGAAATAAGGCGGAAACAAAAAAAATGTACACAATGAAATAATCAAAAATTATCCTCCACTCTTTCACGAAATTTAATTTGAATTTTTTTACGTAAATCTTTCTGCTGCTGCCTAACAAATGATTCTGCGGGCAGAGGGGAAGACATTTGAAATGGCACTCCCTTCCTTTCAATTGTGAGCTGTCAGTTGCAGTGGCAGTTTTCACACCTTTGCAGTAGTATGGGAGGAGGGGACTGTCAATTCAGGCAGGACTACAAAAGAACACTTAGAACAAAGGCATCCAATTTAGCTACAACTCTGTCTGCTGCTAGATAACTTCAAATTATACTGTAAAGCTAGCTGTGATCTAAACATAAATGAGGGTGATTAGCAACAGAAAAGAAGCAGGCCTAACACAGACGAAATCCAAACTGACAGTGAGTCACAGATTTCCCATTATATGTCAATGGCATGGGAATTCACAGTTACTTCCTTATGTCTGGCATGAGTCACAGAAAGGAGACTTGAAATGCTTTATGGGAAAGAGAAAGTCTTGAAGGAGAAGAAGGTCACGTTGATATAGCAAGCCCCATCGGTAGCCATGTTGTGGTAAAATAGCTAAAATTACTAATAAAGCACTTAGAGTCAATTTTAGGTGTTAAAATAGGTCTGGAAACAAAGATAGACTGAAAAAAACATATTTTTTTAGTTCTAGGGTGGAGTGTTCCTTTAAGATTCATGCATCAGCAATTTCAGCAGAGTACAACATGGATCCTCCTGTCTTCTCTCATCCTCTCCTCAGGCAATTTTTGAGAGGGATCAAAAATGTTAAACCTCCAAGGAAACCACCTCTGCCTGCATGGGATCTCAATTTTGTGCTAGAAAAATTAACACTTCCCCCTTTTGAACCAGCAGCAACAGCAGACTTACAGTTCTTATCTTGGAAAACTGCATTCCTGCTAGCAATCACTTCTGCAAGAAGGGTATCCGAGTTACAGGCATTAATGGCAGTGCAGCCTTTCCTTTTCTTTCACCAGGATAGAGTGTCTCTGAGAACCAATCCTACTTTTATGCCAAAGGTGGTATCCAGGGTATCCTTGAACCAAGCTATTCATTTGCCTACATTCTTCCCTAACCCACAGAACAGGGGGGAAAAACTACTACACACCTTGGATGTACACAGACAACTGCGCTACTATCTGGACAGAACTAAGGCCAGCAGAAAAACTGACCAGCTTCTGGTAGCATATGCAACAGGAGTGCAAGGAAAAGCAATTTCAAAACAGACAATCTCAAAATGGATAGGAAATTGCATTTGATTCTGCTACTCATTTCCTGGATAGACAACTCCTGAAAATATCAGGCCTCACTCCACAAGAGCTACAGCCACCACTACAGCTTTCTTACGAGGAGTGGCTACCAAAGACATTTTAGAAGCTGCTACTTGGAGCTCCGTACATACATTTGCCACGCATTACAATCTTCCTTTATACTCCAGATCCCGAGCAGGTTTTGCAACTGCAGTTCTACAAGGGATCTTAACTACACCATCATTATCTTAGTGCCTCCTCCCCCAGTTTGGCTATGGTATTCTACCCATATGTTATAACTGCAGATGCATCCTTGAAGGACATAGTACAGTTTTGTACCTACCATAAATGTAGATGTCCGATAGGTATGCATCTGCAGTCAGGATTACCCACCCTCCTTCCCCTCTGTGGTATTCCTAGGGTACTTGCCCCTCTCTTAGCTAGCTGGGGGAATCTATTATGGTGTATTTGTTTGTATGTATATATGTATATATATATATACTTTTTGATTTCTACTGTTTGGAATTTTCTACTTTTATACAAATTTAGCCTTCCTAGAGGGCACCTGGCATCTGGGGCAAGAAACACTGAGGAAAATGGCGTCGGCTGATGCCTTTATACCCCAGCAGCTATGACGTCGGGTGAAGTGCGACATCAGCCGAGGCCAGACCCAGACTTTGGAATCCGATTAGGCCGAAGGGCTGCCTGAGGCAGGACAACCCATATGTTATGACTGCAGATGCATACCTATCGGACATCTACATTTATGGTAGGTACAAGACTGTACTTTCTTTCACATCACATAATCAAGAGCTTGTAGGTGATCTTACTTCAGTTCACTCATACACATTTCAGTCATGCAAGGCTAGAGTTTCAACAACAAAACATTCATGAACCATCCTAATCTATCTTGATTGACCCAGCAAAACAATCAGGTTAAAAAAAAAATCAGCTACAGGTAGCTTCCAAAACACACTGTGTACCTAGTGTCTGTATGACCCAGGCAGGATATTATATTAAAAAAGCATTAACAGCTAGTCCCTAGTATCCAATTAACCCTGCCAGGTTATTATTTAAAAAAAAAATCATGAACAGCCCCCAAAGCACACAGACCACTAATATCTGGTTGACCGTGCCAGTGTATTATATTAGAAAAAAAAACATCAACAGTCCCCAAAACAGTTCCTCCCTAGTATCTGGTTAACCCTGCCAGTATATTATATCAAAAAAAGGTCATCAACGGCCCCCAAAATACATAGCTCACCTACTAGTATCTAATTGACCATGCCAGGATATTGTTCGACATCACAAACAGGCCCCAAAACTCACAGCTCATTGCAGATTCAGGCTTTTACTGTCTGGTTGACCCTGCCAGCCTACATGCCCAGGATGTCAGAAAAAAAAATAATAAATTATATAGGAGACTGAATCACTGCACCAAGATTTAATAAGTATTTGGTCGACCCTGCCAGGAAAAAAAACTGAACTTAAAGTTTAAACACTAATCTCTGATTGGTTTGCTGATTTTCTCTTTTAACTCGTCGCTCGTTTCTCCTCTCTTTCACTATCTCCCTCTCAACTAAAGCATGGGAAGAGAACACGAGTAACGGGACTAATCAGCAGCCACGTCACGTAGTCCGATTACATGACCTGCTGTTGACTTCACAGTCTTGTCAGCTTCCTATTTCTTGTGGTAAAACCGCAATGACTTGAGGGCATCTTCATTGATGCCTGCGGTCTTACCAATCTGGACTGTTTTTAAAACAGTCTGGAGACAAAAAAGATAATTTTTTTTTCTTTATGCAGAACTTGAGCACACGTGCGCTGCAGCAAGTTCCTTGTAGAGAATTGCATTTGACTTTATACACTAGCTTGCAGTTCAAACTGCTACTAGTGTGTAAAGTTTAATAAATAAACTTTTTTCTTTTTTTGTTTACTGTGCAATTTTGGCACCAGTCCACCCTGGGAACAACAAAACTAATTTAAATGGTAAGACAAATGCAGTGTTAGTTCCCTGGGTCCAAAACTGAGTTCAAACACTTTGTTTGGAATTAGCTTGATGAAAGCTTTTCAGCTTCCAAAAGTCCATGTAATGTAAAATGCTACAAGGCTTTAACTAGCTAAAAGCTCTAGCCACCAGTGCTTATTTTCCCAGAAATTTCTCACTTCCACTGATTTTAATTACCACAAGCTCTTATCACAACTCACACAGCTGGCTTTTTGTTTTAAGTCTGAAAAGTGACAAAAACACAGAATTAAACGAGCAATGCTAGTAATCCATGTAAGATCTCAGAAAAATATCAATGGATACTGTACAACCTAAATCAATTTATAACTGTAGCTTCAGAGGAGAGTAATAATTCTGAAAAATGAGAGCTTGATCGTAACTGACTGGAATACCTAGGCACATGACAAAAAAACATGAAAAGCACTGCAAGCTGTAAAAATGCATTCACTTAATAGGTGTAACTTCAGATTCAGAACAAACACAAAACAAGAACCACACAAAACTGATTTAAATGGTAAGATAAGTGCAGTAGTTTAAATGTCCTTCCCTAGATACAAAATGGAGTCAGAATGCTTTGTTTGATATTAGCTTGAGGAGGGCTTTTCAGCATCCCAGTTTCTATGACTCCAGAGACAAAGATGACCACTTGTATTGCTCTTTGCTGAGTTGTCTGCAACTGAGACGTTCGTTATTGAACCGTTTTGCTTAGACCTTTCTTTATATTAAACTGTCTGTTAGACATTTCTGGCTGCTTTGTCTACTCGTTTTTGATCTTGAAAAGTGCTTGCTACCAAATTGTTTTGGCTCTTAGACCATTTTTGCAAATACTTCTGTACTCTCACGTTGTAATCACCAATCCCTAGCCTGCTTGATCTCATACCTGCTGGGTTTGACTAGTTTTGCTTTTACACTGCTTTGCTGTTATCTTTCGGGGAAGGGGGGCTATTTAACTGTTTTGCTGTTACACTGCTTTAGTTACTACACTGTTATTCTGTACTTTTCTTTGACCCTGCTTTGTGTCAGACTGTACATAGTAGTACTGTTTTCTGTTAAGCTAATGTTAGTTTCTTTTGCAGATTGCTGATGTTGTAACCTTGATAGTGAAGTTACCACTTGGCTGTTATTAACCTTGCCTTAACCTGTTCTCTGTTAATTTTTTACCCTGAAATAATTGTGCTTTTCTTGACATCAGCCCTCCATATTCAGTATCTAACTAACCCTAGCAATACCATTCTTGGTACCTGTGTTTAGTTCAATATTCATTACCAAGTTTACCATCTACAATACCATTCTTGGCACTTAACTCAGTATTAGTACCCAGTTTTATCTGCTGTTACAAATTTCAGAATTTTTAACTGTTAGGATAAATTTTACTAGGTCAGGATAATTGTGTTGATCTCAGCACTTACTGTAACTGTATTATCATTATGCTAATAAAACAAACCAGTAAAAAATCTCTGCACTTGAAATCGTATCAGTACTGTGTTATACCTAAAATGACTTGACTCCTTTCACGGATCTGTGAGCTGATCATATTCCTCAACTGACCAGTCTGTTGGTACAAGGCATAATGAGGTAGCTCAGGAACAGGGTAATGTTTACTGATGACTCTTGTGGGTGGTAGTAGGGTTTTCAGCTCTACCTGTGACATGCATCTAACTACTTGGTTTGGAGATGTGTCTCTCTGCTTTTACCATTCAGTATTAAACAGCCACACACCATTCAACCTTCTTTCACTGAGGTAAATCAAGAAATTAGTGCCTTAGCCTCCCATTTACCCACTTAGTCTGCCATCTAGAGATGCACTTACTTCTGCACCCTTGCATACCTCTACAGGAAATCACATGGACTGTAAGCCTAAACCCCTATGAACATACGGGCCTTCTTTTAAATGTCGAGTCCTGGTTATAAATTAATTCCTTCAAAAGGCCCGTATCATGCTCGGACTCTGTAAGCAGAGAGTTATAGTTGTTTTGTCTGTGGTAGTAGGATTGTGCACATTACAATGATCTTCAGGACCCTTCACCATCCTAAATGAGTGCAAATTTGTCATCCATGTGGGGGGAGAAAAATCTGTTTGTCTGCTATGGGAGATACAGCAAGACTCTTCTTACCACCTATGTCTCCGAGGTTGAAGAACCACTAATGCCAAAAAATATTCTTCCCTCTCCAGAAATTATGCCTAAATTCAAATTTAAAGTTGTTTTCACTGATTGACTTAACTGGTGTCATTTGAGGGGGGGTTCCAGTGTGCGGCTATGTGGCACCGAATAATCAAACTCTTCTGCTTTGCAGGGGATGGCTTGCACCTTTCACACACTGCCTAGAACTTTTGCTTCCCCCATAGCACAACTCATGAAAATATCCACCTAGCAAATTGTAACTCAAACAATATCAGGGTTGTTGTACTCTGCACTACAAGCCTAAACAAAATGTCTGTTTCCTGCCTACTTCTCCCTGAAGTATATATCCATATATGTTTAGGTGTGAAGACTTTGTTTCACAACAAGGACACTACTCCCTACTTACCAAATTACTGTGTCTACCATGCATTCTGTACCACTGGGAACTGTGGGAGGATATTTATTTTATTTATTTATTTGACATTTGTTTACTGGGATGTTTTGACTGAGTCTACAGAACCCATTTTCAGCAGAGGCCTGGGGAGAAAAGCTACACATACAGTGCAATACAAATACAGTATAATTCTATACAATAAAGATTGCATTAGAATTACTATAAAACAATAAGTTGAACAAACTGCTACAAGATGTAATACATTACTATACATCTAGACAATTATATACAGTTAAAACATTACAGATGATAATAGTCACTCTCTTCATACATGATGTAGATGGTGTCAAAAAAAAAGTACGTAGGTAGTGCAATGTGTGACATTGACTGTTGTAGTACATGCAAAATAGAATGTTAGTTTGTTAGGAAAATAGCAGCCAGAAAGTTAGTGATGCAGACATAAAACGAGAGAGAGTTAAGAAGAATGGAAGCAATAAAGCCTGAGCAGTAGCTTAAGGATACAGTATAGAAGCAGAGAAGGAGTTAGAAGAGCTTTAGGATCTTGCAGTCTGTGAGGGATTGAAATGTGACAGAAGAGGAAGACCTGAGCACTAGGCAGGCTTTATTCAGGAGCAGAGCCATGTATTTTTGAGATAATTTTTTAAAGAGGCTTTGAAATGGGTTAGGCCAGGCATAGACCTGGTAGCTAGAGGTAGTGAATTCCAATGTATAGAGAAAGAGAGTGACCAGGTTTTCTTGTGGGTTTTGAGATGACCAAGATATTTTTGTCTTTTGATCGTAGGGATCAATTTGGTGTGTAAGGTGTGACTAGATTGGCTAGCGCAGGGCAGGCAGTAGGCGTGAAAAGAAGGTTGTGCAAGGTGGATAGCTGAATAAAGGTAAGTTGGTTGGGTAGTTCAAGCCAGTTTAATTCTAGGAGTGGTTTACAGTGGTGTGTGTGATATTTAGAATTTATGGCAAACTTTGCAACTTTGTTGTAGCACTGTTCCAACTTGCTTAGGGTAGAATTTTGTAAGTTAGTTAAGATAGGGGCACCATAAAGAAGAGAGTGAAGTAAAAATGTTTTTGCCAGGATAGTTTTAGTTGCTGCAGTAAAGAAATGTTTGTTTCTATGTAAAAGTCCCATTTTTTGTTGAGTTTTCTTTATATTTTGCTGTGTATGGGGTCAAATGAAAGTTTATTGTCAATGATAACACCTAAAAGTTTGGTTTCCTGCACTATTTCCATGGCAGTGTTGTCAGATACAAGGATGTTGAAATGATCAGTGACAAGGGAGGTGTTTTGGGGATGAAAGAGTACTAGTTTTGTCTTCTTTGGAATAAGAAAGAGTTGGGCATTTCTTAGCCAGGATTGTACTGCTGAAAAGGACTGTTGAGTTTTGAATGTAGTTCTGGTAGTGATTGAGCAGTGCAGATTATGGTGGAATCATCAGCATATTGAATGAGGATCCCAGGGTGAGAGGCAGTGTGATGGTTGTTTGTGAAAATGTTGAAGAGTAGGAGTCCTAGGATGGAGTGCTGGGGGACTCCAGTAGGGTTGTGGGGAAAGGGTGAGAGTTTGTTGGACCATTTCAATGCTTGTTTACGATCCTTGAGGTAGCTATGAAACCATTTTTACTGTGTTATGTGAGAAGCCTAGGTTAGACAGTGTGTTCAAAAGTAAGGGATGAGACTCTGTGTCAAAGGCCTTGGAGAGATCAAGGAATACTGAGGCTGTATAGCATCCTGAATCTCTGGCCTTGTTCACAGTGTCTGTAAAAGATAATAGGGCTGTAGCTGTGCTGTGGCTAGGTCAGAAGCCGTGTTGGGTTTTGGTTAAAAGATTATTTTGCAATAGATATTGCATTACCTGCTGATGGATACCACTCTCGAGAATTTTGAATATGGGTGACAAGATGGATATAGGACGGAAATTGGATAGATCAAGAGAATTGTCTCCTTTGTGGATGGGGGTGATGTGAGATTGTTTCCATATAGTAGGTACTTCTGATTCGGCTAAAGAACTATTTATAAGGATACTGATTGGGTAGGCAACTGAGTTAGCAGCCAGTTTGAGGTAGTGTGGGGGGAAGAGTGTCAGCTGAAGTAGAGCTTTTAGTTTTTTTTTTTTTTTTAGTTTTTGTAGCAGTTTCTTAATGGTGTCAGTGGGTATGGGCTGAAATGAGAATGGGGTTTGTATGACATGTTGAGTTTGGGGGTTAGTAATGACAGGATTAGAAGTAGTTGATGGCTTTGGGTCAGTGTCTGAATAGGTTGAAGGGTGGGGGGGTCTGATATAAGGAGTGTTAGTTAGTAGGTCTGAAATTGATTTTATGAAGTGTTTGTTAAAGTTTTTGGCTATTTGTGATGGAGGGGTATCAGATGATAGGGTGTGCTCTCCATTTCTTCCAGGATTAAGTAGAGAAGATATGGAGTGCCAAAATTTACTGGGGTTGATTTTATGCTGGAGATGTAGCTGGGAATAATATGACTTCTTATCTTGGTTGATTAGTTTTATCACTTTGTTACTTAGTGTTTTGAAATGAACATGCTTTTGTTCATTTTTGCTTTTTTTCCAGGTTGACCAGTCTAGGTCCCTTTGCTTCATCGTGTGTTTACATTCCTTAGAGAGCCATGGTGGGTTATTTTTGATTCTTTTCATATGAATGGGAGCTAGTGTATTAAGTATGTGAAGGAAGGTGTTACTAAAGTATAGTACAGCATCATTAAGGGGTAGTTGTTTAAGGGGGTGTCCAGTCTATTTCCTGTAGGAGATTGTTGAATTTGAGTTCCTAACTGATTTTGTAGTGTGTACTCTTAGTTGTTTGGAAGTTTGTTCTAAGGGTGTAAGCTGGTAGATGATTGCTTGGGGAGCTAGACAGTGTAACAGAAGAGGGGTAATTAGCAAGGTGGGATACTAGAATCCAGTCTAAGGTGGATTGGCAGGTAAGATCTTTGCTGTATCTTGGTGGAGCATTGATAAGCTGAGAAAAAACATACAGATTTATACTATTTGTGGGGGAGTTGGAAGCTATGGTTTGCCGTATCTTGGTGGAGTATTGATAAGCTGAGAAAAAACATACAGATTTATACTATTTGTGGGGGAGTTGGAAGCTATGGTTTGCCGATCTATATGTACGTCTCGTAATATTATTGTTTCAAGGTTTATTGTTTGGGATGTCCAGGATAATATATTTTCCAACACTGGTATATTACCTGGTGGGATATATATTACTATTATGCAAATTCTTTTTGATATATTGAGGTTCAAAAAGGAGATTAGTACCTCAGCATTGGAAAATATGGGTATATTACTGGTGTAGGGTGTGATGTTGAGTGTAGAGGGATATAGAAGTGCTGTCCCCCCCCCCCCCACTTTTTTTAGATCCATCTCTTCTGGTTATTGCAAAGTTTGGAGATATTATTTCTGAGTCTTTTACATTGGAATGTAGCCACGTTTCAGTAAGGGCTAGTATGTCATATTTATTTTGATCAATCCAGTCATGCAGTGGGGCTATTTTATTACATATACTTCTAAGGTTAAGTGTGCAAGTATGTTTACATTTTTGGGGTTACTCTTGTGGTTAGGATTAGAGGGTGGACACATTTGGGTAGATAGGTAATGATGAATGCGTACCATGGGAAGTGTTTTTTTATTCCTAGATGAGGGTAGTGGTGTAAGTGTGTTTTCATAGGAGGTGAGGAGGCCAGTTTGTGGCTTGAATAGAATGGTAGGGTATAGGTGAAAATCAGGGAAGAGATACATGAGAAGCTGTGTTGTTTATTGGGGAGAGGGTTGGAGGAGGTTGTCTGTTGGTGTGTGGGAGTATGCAAAGACTTTAAATGTCGTAAAAATCCTAATGCCGATCACATCACAGAACCGGTAAAGTAGGAAAGTCGACAACTCAGGAATGTCAACTTTTACCGAAACTACCTGGATTTCTGGTTATGTCCGATAAACATTTTGCAGGGGAGCAAGCCCCCCCTGCACCCCCCCACCCTCTGCTGCTTGTATATACAAACTCAGAGATTGCACTACCATGAGGGAAAGGGTAAATTTCCCGATCCTCACTATAGTGTAATCTCCATTCAAAATGACAAATCCACAACAGCAATGCTAGTGTGTATTCGCTGTTCTGGATTCGGACTTTAAAAATTGACGTTGTGAATCCTTGGAAGAGTGACATTCGACCTTACAAGTTCACGTAACCGTATTTTGACATTTTAATGGCAAACCCTTGAAGTTTAACTCCCTCGTGAACAGATGCATCGAAGAGGCTGTTACAATCTGCTACAAGAATAGTGGTTAATTCAGATGTAAGCCAGTATAGTAGAACTCTCATATAAATCAGCTGTATAGGAAAAATAAAAAGCTTAGACTGACTAGAAAAGTGATATAAAGTATTAAAAACACATGGATAAACAATTATGGCCTGTAAAAGTGTGAACTTTCCACCACCACCAGGGTTAACCTCTTTGCTTTTTTCAGCTACATTAAGAAACTCAGAATTAATATCTAGTTAAGCACTGAAATTATCTCCAGTGGTATAGCCCTTTCCAATCCAGAAAATGTAGCTAATATCCTTGCTTACAAATTCAGCTCCAATTTAACACATCCTGTCATCAGTAACATTGTTTCTGCCCTGGCTGTCCCAAAAGTTATCACCATAAATCAAGTTGCATTAGCATTCCAGAAACACTAGTTCCAGGTGTCCTAACACTACTTTAGATTGTATGCGTGTAAGAATCACCCAAGACTTTTAAATCTTTATGCTTAGTCTGTCCACAAGTTATTTAACCAAAGTTTGGAGAATAGTCACATTTGTATCTCGGTACAAGGATGGCTGCACAACAGACCCTGATAACTATAGGCCTATTCATCTTGCTGACATTAGATGTAAAGTCAGGGAGTGCATTATTGAACTAATTATGAGTGAGACAGTCTACATCCAGATCCTCAACCTTAATCAGTTTGGATTTGTAAGACAGATCATATCTACTTAATCTGTTTCTTTGACAAGAAGTCTTTAGATGAGGGTTAGACTGTCCACACTTCCTTCCTAGACTCTTGAGGCCTTTAAATCATTTTATTTTTATTTTTATATATGTTAACATGAGTTTGTACTCTGGTCCAGTGACCCTTTTCAGGCACAACCCATGCAACATGCAGTCAATCTATCAATAAATAAACCGATTTAACACTGGTACTATGCCAACTGAAACTTTATCTGTGTTATAAGACTATTCCATCCCTTTAGCAAGCCTCATAGGGTCAAGATAGTCTACTATTCTGTCCCTTTAACAAGCCCCATCTGAATCTTCACTTCCTACCACTAAGCGCATTATTTCTCCAGTTCCATTGAGAGCCAGAGACGCTGTCTGTCCATTAGTTCAGATCTCACATTTACAGAGAGGCTGTGTACTAAAATACCTTTGAGTAACTGAGGCACACTTTTCCATTTGTGCTTCATCTAGGAGCCTGGACCTCTCTACTTCTGTAGCTTCAGTAGCAGATGACCTGTCACACATCTTTGACAGAGGTCAGCAACTGGTCTGTAAAATTACACTTGGCTGCAATATCAGACTTCAGCCACTGTTCAATCACTATGTCTTTAGCTTTTATTAAAGTACACAGAGCCTTATATAAAGGATACCTTTTCCCCTTATATGACCTCTAAAGGATCCTGTTCCACTGCTGAATTTGCATTTTTGATGAAGGAAAAACATTGTTGTCTTTTGAATCTGCATCTCCTGTTAATTTGTCATTTAAGACTTTGAAAACTCTTTTCCTAATAGTCATAATGCCAACCTGAAGAGTTTGAATCATTTGCCTTGTGCGCATACCCTACCAATTTTAAATACCAGTCCTCTTTTCTTGTCTAAGGTTCCTATCCTGTTGAGTCTTACCTCAGTCAATACATTAGCCAGTCTTCTTGTTCAGCTGTTCTAATAGAGAAGAATATTAACACTGTACGGATGTTCATTTCTATGTAGCCATAATAAAACCATTCAGAATGGATCCACAGCCTTTTCTGTACTTCTGAAAGGACACTTGGTTGTAAAATATCAAGAGTGACCCTAGCTAATTGATAGACTGACTTCATTAGGTTTTTGCTGTAGGGCACACATTTAAACTCTTATCCTAAGTCATGTACTGCTTCAGCAGTGGCTACTATTCAGGCACTCTTTTTCTCAGTGCAGCCTCAGATTTTGTGCAGCTTCTTGGTCTACACTGAATAATTTTGCAAGACGGTGTAAACTTTAAAGTGATTGCCAGGTTTAGGTATTTCTTCGTGGTCTGTGTAATCGGGGGGGGGGGGGGTATATTCCTGGGAACGAGACCACTCAGAGGAGATGAGCTTGGGTCTCTGTTGTGCTGTTAATGATGATGGATGTTGTTATTCCAGATACAAAAGTTATGTATATGGATGAACAGGTCCATCCACCTTAATGTGCACTCCTACATCACCACTTCTCTTATTGACTTTGTTTATAGACATTGCATTTTTTGGCCTGCATTTCATAGCACAGCGGAGATCTGGAGGGGAAGGTATCCATGGGGAGCATTATGGGTAAGAAGGGTTTAATACCCTGGAAAGTTTTATATGCCAAGTTGCATTGTGGTTTGCAATATCCATGATGTTAACAAGGATGGTCCTGCTATAGCTCTGTTATGATAAGTGCATAACTTTGCCAGGTTGTAGAAAAACTTTAGCATCAGTTGTTAAAAGGAGTGCATCAAATTATATAAGCATTCAAGTTTGTCAAAATTACAATGTTTTAAGTGTTATTTAGAACATCTACAAAACTTTTGGTTTTTATAACACAAGGTTTATCAAGTTGCACACAAATGTCATCATCAATGTGTTAAGAACCTCATTGAGATCTTAATTTTAACTCACAAGTACTGCAGGAGAAATCATGTGATATGAAGATGCAGTCGTATTAACTCTGTTTTGTAAAGAATAGTAACATGATGCATTTCTTTTATTAAAAAAAAAAGTAGTAGTCATTCTTTATAAAATGAGTGGTCATTAATATTCCAAAACGAGCACACTGATTGCATATACCAATGTTTTTTTTTTTTTTTTTTCAACAAAAAAAAAAAAAAAAAAAAAAAAAAAAAACTGTAATCCGGACTCTGGACATAGCAGAGACAGGATGGAAAAAATACTAGGAAAAGCCGGTACGTTATTCAAAATTAAAGATATGTACCTGATTTTCCTTGCATTTCCTCCATTCTGCTTTTCTCCTACCCATAAACTCCATGAAACTTTATTTATTTATTTTTTTTATATATTTAAAAAAAAAAAAAAAAAAAAAAAAGAAAACAAAAAACAAAGATGGAGCAATATAGACCCTCAAAAAAGCAACAGGATATATACCAGCTGCAGAATGACAGCACGGCACCATTATACAAAGACATTATTTAAGAAAAGTAAAGTACGTATTTTTCCTTAAATAGTGTCATTGTATAACAGCAGTAACCAACTCCGTGGTGTGGTATATTATAGCAATAACCCACGCCTGGGTGTGGGTAATGCTGGATATACCCACGGTTGGTGTGGTTTGGTCATGAGGGCGAAGCCTGAGTGGCCAAACAAAGCCAACCATGGGTAAATCCAGCATTACCCACACCTAGAAGTGGGTTATTGCTATTATACAATGACATTGTTTAAGAAAAAAAATAATTACTTTTCTTAAATAGTGGTATTGTATAATGCCTCCTTGCTGCCCTTCCGCAGCTGTCTGGTATTCTGCGGCAGTTCTGATGTACTGCGCATGCGTATGCCTACGCAGTACATCAGAGCTGTGGGCAAAAGAAATGGAGAAAGCAAGATCTCCGTTGCTTTTTACAAACTGTTTCGCTATGTTAAATGGGTTTAACATAGCGAGACAGTGTGAAGCAACGGAGATCTTGCATTCTCCGTTGCTGTAAAAAAAGAGTTATAGTAATGGAAAACAATAGGGCGACTGGACCTTTTTCCATTACTATAGCTCTGATTTACAATGTGCGCGCTGACCAATCAGCGTGCACGTTTTTGAATGTTAATGGGGGGGGTTGTTGTATAATAAGAGATCTGAAGTAGTTACTTCATTTGCTCTGCAACCTGTGGGTATCGGATCCGATCTCGGATCCGAGCCGGCAGCATTCCAAGCTACAAGATCCGAGCTCCTAGCTCCTCCCCCTACCCATAATCCCCTGCTATGTGCTACATTACCCCAGATCGTTTTTTGCCGCGGCTGAAGCAGCTACTTTTGAAGAGCTCCTTGGCTTTTGGTGAGATTGAACCTTTTTCTTTTTCTGTCAAAAAAAAAAATCTTTTTTCTAGTTGTGAGAGTGTGTAGTTCCTGGGTTAGTTATCTATAGTGTAGTTTAGTTAGATATCTTTGTTTTCCCTTTCTAACTAGTTTCTGGTAGTTCCCGCCTTTCACCCTCCCCCCTCTTAGGGTTTGGGTGTGTTCTTGGTGTGAGTGGTGTTATGGCTGAAGGGCCTAAGGGGGTGTTCTCGAAATGTACTGAGTGTGGCCATAAGCTTTCGCCGGCGGATGGCCACACTCAGTGCGTTTTATGCTTAGGGGCGGCCCACTTGTCATCGGCCTGCACAATCTGCGTGGCCTTTAATCCCCGAGCTATCATGGACAGGAAGAACAAGCTGATCCTGGCAGGCTTGTTGCCTCAGGAATTGGCTTCTTCTTCCTCCCCCTCTCAGGCACAGGCTGTCTCGGCAGCCCTCGTGCCTTCTGTGCCCCCGACTCAACCTGGGACTCAACCTCCCTCTTTGGTTGTGAGTTCGGGGGATTCAGGTACCTCCACTACGGTGGAGAAAAGGCATAAGGACAAGGGACATAAGTCCCACAAAAGGCGGGCTGAGACTCAACCTTCAGCCCCGCCGTCTAAACTGGCTAGGTCTCCCTCGAGGGTCTCCGGATCCTCCCCCTCTCGGCTCCGTTTGCCTCATTTTTCTCCGGAGCTGGAGGAGAAGGATCGGTCTCCCTCGAGGTCATCGAGGCGGCCCTCTCAGCCCGCCTCGACGACTTCTTCAAGATCAAGCAGAAGCCTCACTGAAGCAGATATGGATCGGATGATGCGCCGATTCATCCAGACCCAGATACAGATGGGGGTGCTCTTGCCTCCCCCCCCCCCTCTGGGGGGGAGCGCAGCCCCCATGTTTGCTCCGATTACTCCTTCTCCAACCTGTTTTCGGGTCTCGGAGTTATCGGATCAGGGCCCCTTTGGAGCCGGGGATTCGTCAGCGCCGATAGCTCCGGTCGCTTCGCCGACTGTGCCTTTGAGTCTGTCGGATCCAAGCTCTCGGGGCCGAGGGCTGAGCATCGGATCCGGGGGAGCTGGTGTGTCTTCGGCTCTGTTGGGTTCGGAGCACACCTCTCTCTCGGCTCCGGCTGCATCGGCTCCGACCCCGATCCCTACCTCGGAGCTGTGGAGATTGCTCTCGGAGCCTGGCGAGAGTAGCTCTCCTTCGGCTTTTGAGGTTGTGGAGAGGGTACTGTCGAGGACCTCCAGGTCCCCGGATCGGGTGTCAGGTCCTCCCGTACCCCTGCTGCATGTGGGTCTATCCTCCATCATCCGACCATCGGGATCCTGCTCAAGCCCTCCAGTTGGTTCCCTTGGAGGAACAGGACCCCGTTGACGAGCCCTCTTCGGACAGTCCCACTGAGGAGGTCCCTCGTAAACGTCGGTGCAAGAGGAGGCACCTGGACTCCCCCGAGTCCGTTACAACCGACATGGATTTAGATGAAGGGGAAGGTTCCCCAAGGTCACCCCCCGAGGAAGTCTCCTTCGGAGACATCATGGAAATGTTGCATATTAGAGGGGGGTGGTCTGCCCAAAAACCTTCCGCGGATGAATCAGTGTTCCTGGATGCGTTTGAGGCAGGCCCTTCTACCTCCTGGGTGTCCCCTCCGGCTGACCCCCCTGGTAGACCTCATTACTACCAGGGCGTGGAAGAAGCCCGACACCGTGGAGCCTATCCCGAAGCGACCCGACAAGATCCTTAGCCCCCCAGTGGATAGACTGCCTTGGGCCAAGGGAACCCCCGTGGATGCCATGTTAGTGGCGGCTGCCACCAAGAGAGAACTCGCGCAGGAGAGTTCTTCGGTTCACCCACCAGATAAGGAATCTCGGGCACTGGACTGCATTGGGAAGCGGATGTTTAGTTCAGCGACCTTTTCTGTAAGGGCGCTGAACTATATGGCACATACCATTAGGCTGCAATGAGACTTAATTAAGGAATACGCTGCAGCCCCCCCGGAGTCCATGTCGGTCGAGGACAAAAAAGTGTTCTCGACTCGTATGGCCACTCTGAAATCCATCTCTAACACGTCCATGCATCGACTCTCCCATGCCACGAAGGGAGCCGCTAGGGCCAGCGGAGCCGGGGTCATCTTGCGATGTCACTCCTGGCTCCATCTTTGCAATTTCGCGGATCCCTTCAAGGCGTCCTTCGCGAATGCACCCTTTGACAGATCTTCCCTCTTCGGCAAGACCGTTCGCGAGACGCTGGTCCAAAGTGAGAAGGATGGGAAGACGCTGTCTGCCATCGGGGTCCGCTTCTCTAATCCCCAACGATCCTTTTCTAGGAATCAGAGAGGACAAAAGAAGCTGTGGTTCCGTAAGTCCCAGCAATCCCATCCAGCTTCAGACCCCTCGTCCTCTAGAGGCAGAGGAGGACAAAGGAGGACGCCGGCCCAGAGGCAGAGGGGGACCGCGTAACTTCGGGTCCAGGGAACCCTTCCTGGATAGACCCGCGCAGCAGCCCTGAGGGCTTACCCGGCTGTCCCTCTCTGGAGGCAGTTGGGGGGGCGGTTGTCGGAGCACCTGTCAAACTGGGAGTCCATTACGACAGATTGATGGGTGCTCCGCATCATATCCAGAGGTTATACCATCCCCTACATAAACCACCCTCCCTCGACCAGACACCTCCCCGATGTTCCACCCGATCGAAGGGAGGCAGCAGCTTCAGAAGTCCTGAAGTTGCTAGAAAAAAGAGCCATCCAGCCCGTCCCCCGAGACCAGTCTGGATTGGGTTATTACTCCAGGTTCTTTTTAGTGCCAAAAAAGACGGGGGACCTAAGACCCATTCTAGACCTCTCCGCTTTGAACCTGTTCATTCCAAAGAAAAATTCCGGATGGTCACCCTCCAATCTATTCTCCCCCTTCTGCGGCAGAACGACTGGATGTGCTCTATAGACCTCAAGGATGTGTACTACCACATCTTGATGGACAGATGATCCAGAAGGTTTCTCTGCTTCCGGCTGGGAGCCAGTCATTACCAGTTCAGGGTTCTCCCGTTCGGCCTCACCTCAGCACCCAGGGTGTTCACCAAGGTCATGGCAGTGGTTGCAGTCCAGCTGAGACTTCAGGGCATTCAGGTCTTCCCGTACCTAGACGACTGGCTCCTTACCGCCACCAACAGGCATCAGCTCTGTGTGGCAAGAGATTATGCTCTTACCCTTGCCCAGAGCTTAGGCATCTCTGTAAACCCCCAGAAATTCTCTCTTTGCCCCGTACAGGTCCTAGAGTTCATAGGGGCCAAGTTAGATACCAGCATCTCTCGAGCTATGCTAACTGCGGACAGGCTAAACAGCTTGTCGTGTCAGGTGCTAATTCTTCTTCAAAGTCCGACCCCGGTGGCGGAATTAGTCCTGAGGGCACTCGGATCTATGGCAGCAGCGATCAGTCTCTCCCTTCACACGCGTCTGTGAATGAGGATTCTGCAGTGGACCCTTCAAGTTCAGTGGTCCCTGCTACTCCATCCGTTGAATACTCTGATTCCTCTGAGCAGAGTTTGCAGGCACTCCCTTCTTTGGTGGCTTCACGCCCCAGAGCTGAGGGAAGGGAGGCCTTTTGTTGTCCCTCCACCCCCAAGCCACGCTGACCACGGACGCTTCTCGCCTCGGGTGGGGGGGCATTGTTCGGGCAGAACCGTCCAAGGCACGTGGACTCCCCTGGAGGCCGCTTTGCATATCAATGTCCTAGAGATGAGGGCGGTGCTTCTAGCGTTGCAAGCTCTCCACAACCTTCTACCTCTGGGGACTATTGCAATCCAGACAGACAACATGTCAGTTGTCTGGTACATAAGCAAGGAGGAACCAGGTCCTACCCACTTTGCCAGGAGGCTATGAGAGTGTGGGAATGGGCGATATCCACCAACCGTTTTCTGGTAGCAACGCACATTCCGGGTCGGTCCAACATTTTGGCGGACAAACTTAGCAGAGTGATTTTCACTCCGTACGAGTGGTCTCTCAATCCATCAGTTGCGAAGCAGATCTTCCGCAAATGGGGTTGGCCTTGCTGCGATCTTTTTGCTTCTCCCTTAAACACAAAATGCAGCGAGTACTTCGCAATACTTCCCCCCGAAGGGGAGAATCCCAGAGATGCTCTAGTCCATGCTTGGCCGCCCGGTCTACTTTATGCTTATCCCCCCCTTCCGCTCATGACGAAGTTCATACAGAAAGCCCGTCGGTTGGGGAGCATAGTTATCCTCATAGCCCCATTCTGGCCTTGCCAGATCTGGTTCCCTTACCTGCGGTCTCGCAGTGTATCTCCACCATGGATACTGGATCCCATTCCAGACCTGATTTCGCATCCGGCGGGATACCAACCCCCAAACCTGGTGAACCTCAAGCTTGCGGCTTGGTTGCTCCAGTTCCACTGATGGCTAGGACTCCTGGTATCTCATCTCCTGTTAAGGCCATTCTAGTCGCAGCACATAAGCTGACTACTAGGAAGATTCACTACAGCAAATGGAAACGTTTCTCTGTCTGGGCTAAAGATAGAGGCCTGGATCCATTTACAGTTCCTATTCCTACTATTCTAGACTTCCTGTCGCTGATATTTAGACAAGGAGCAAGTGCTTCTACAGTTAAAGTGCAATTGGCAGCCATCTCCCATTTCCATGTGGGAGACTGACTAGGATCTTTGGCTTCTACAAAATTATGTAAAACCTTCTTCTTGCGGGGCATTTTCCTCTTGAAGCCTCCGGTGAAAGTGGTGGTGCCTCCATGGGATTTGACCTTAGTCTTACAAGCCTTGACAGGAACCACCCTTTGAACCCGCGGCTTCGATTCCATTAAAATTCTTGTCCTAGAAAACAGCCTTTTTGGTGGCCATTACTTCAGCCAAAAGGGTGTCAGAACTTCAAGCTTTATGCATGAAGCATCCTTATCTCATTTTTCACAAGGATAGAGTGTTCCTCAGGACTAATCCATCATTCTTACCTAAGGTGGCTTCGGAGTCAAATATCAATCAATCAATAAACTTACCCGTGTTCTTCCCAAATTTTCAGAATAGAGGAGAATACAAATTGCATAAATTGGATGTGCACAGACAACTGCGTTTTTACCTGCACAGGACTAAAGATTTTCGCAAGTCGGACCAGTTGTTCGTGTCATTTGCTAAATCGACCATGGGTAAGGCCATTTCCAAAGTGAATGTAGCAAATTGGATTTGTCAATGCATAGTCCACGGGTATTTACCTGCAGGCAAACTGGTTCCTACCGGAATTCGCGCTCACTCTACGAGGGCTGTGGCCACCTCTGCAGCCTTCTGGTCCAGGATCCCCTTGGATGACATATGCTCAGCAGCTACCTGGTCCTCTTCACATATGTTTATTTCTCATTATAAGTTGGATATGGTATCAAGAGGTAGGGCTTCCTTTGGCTCTGCGGTGCTTCGGAATATCCTTCCATAAGGCCGCCCAAGGTTTTTTTCCCTAGGTAGCTGGGGACTCTGTCCCACAGGTTGCAGAGCAAATGAAGTAACTACTTCAGATAAAGAAGTTATGTACTCACCATAACGTTCCATCTGAGTAGGTACTTCATTTGTCTGCAACTGACCCCCCATGCCATCCCCCGAACCTTTTGGGATTCCTGATCACCAAAGAAATCTTTGTTCTGCTTTAGGACAGTTATCTGGTGTTACTTCCTCTATCTAAGGTAGGAGTTGTGTAAGAGGCAAAAAAATTCGATCTGAGGTAATGTAGCACATAGCAGGGGGTTATGGGTAGGGGGGAGGAGCTAGGAGCTCGGATCTTGTAGCTTGGAAAGCTGCCGGCTCGGATCTGAGATCGGATCCGATACCCACAGGTTGCAGAAAAATGAAGTACCTACTCAGATGGAACGTTATGGTGAGTACATAACTTCTTTTTACCCACAGTTGGCTTTATTTAATCACTTGCAGATCGCCCTTGTGATTAAACCACACCAACCAAGGGTAAATATTAATATACCACACCGACGTTGTCGGTTATTGCTTAAGTAAGGTACAGTTAGCATTACTTCTCTGTTTAACACATCTTTGATCAACTTTGCACCCTAAAAGTCAAATATCAGTTTTTGCAACTTTTTCAGTTTTTAAAGTCAGTATGGACTGTGCTAGAACTGTGAACTGTCTTTGTATCTGGCTGGTTGATGACTCTTTCATGTAGGACTTTTGTATTTGTGTCTTTCTTCATGTCATATCGTTCTTTCATGGTTCAACTTGACTTCTTGGTGAGAAACTACTGATGTTATGTGATCCTATCTCGCCTACATTCTGACTGATGGGTTCGGAGCCGATCCCTCGGCTCCGACTCGGCACGCTTATGCCAAAGAGCGAAGTCTCTTATTGGCTGAGCTTATTATATCCCAGGATGCACCACTACCAGTCCCCCAGATCTCGTTTGCCGCTAACAAGTGAAGACGTGGTCTCGAGCTGGCTGAGCTAAGTAGTGATTAATTTCACTAGTTTTTCTGTCAGGAATTTCTATTTTTCTTCAACAAAAGCTGTTTTAACAGCTATTCTTGTGTTTTGAGTGAGTTTGGTGGAATTTACTTAGTAAATTCTTGTGTTGTGAGTGTTGACTAGGAGTACCTCTTGTGTGTAAAGGCCTTTTCTGGCCTTTTTGATTGTAGGTGTCTTCTGTTTTGTTAGGGATCTCGGATCCTTTATACTGTGGATAGTTTATCTTTCTTGTTAAAAAGGTCAAAGAAGAGAATTTCTTAATAATTTACAGTGTTTGTACTGTGTTTTGGACTTTAATTCACCGGAATGTCTCAGGTACCTAGGCCTTCAGGCTTTAAAAAGTGCACCAAGTGCAACTTTAAAATGTCGATCACAGATGACCACTCTCTCTGTGTTTATTGTTTGGGTGCAAAGCATTTGCAGGAGTCCTGCAGCGTGTGTCACGCTTTTTCCTCGAGGGTCCTCCAAGAGAGGAAAAATAAGCTCATATTAAAGGTCTTGTAAAACCCTCCTTCGAAGAAGCTTTAGCATCCTCTCCTTCTCCCGCTAAAGAAAGGGCGGCTCCGACCAGTCCGTCGGATCCGACCGCCAAAAGACATAGGCAGGCTTCTCCTTGGCTCCAAGGACTTGAGCCGAGGGAACGTCTGCCTCGATGCCACCAGTCTCGACTCCTCTGGCTTCGGAGCCGATGGCTGGGGCATCGAGGCGGGTCACCTTCGGCTCCACTGGTCTCGGGCCGACAAAGGTTGTCCGCTCAGACACTTCCTCCTCGGCGCGAAGTCCTCCTCGGCACCGATGGAAACTAGTGTGGTATTCCTTGGCGCCGATAGTCATCGAGTCGCCTCGAGCCGGTCCCCTAGCCCCTTGGGGTCGTTGGAGAGGCCATCTCGAACCCGTTCAGTATCCTCTAGGTCATCGAGGATGTCAGATTCGGACATAGACAGGGTGCTCCAAAGACTGTTCCAGTCCCCAGTCTTTCAAAATTTGTTTCGGCTCTGACCCAGTTGGCTTGAGCCAATGGCCCATGCCCATGTCATTGCTATTCCTCCTCCGACCGCTTGGCTCCGTGAGCAGGTGCTGTTGGAGCCGGTGGAGATCTTAGGGTCGGCTCCGACCCTTACTCCAACCCCGGCCTTCGGGTCCGAGTTAGGTACACGGACTTCTTCGGCTGGACCTGGGGTGATGTTTGGGACCTATGCTGTCGGTTCGAGCCTCCTCTCGGTGCTTGCCGGGACTTCCGTCTGCTATCATGGCTCGGGGACGGACACTCCCAGGATTCTGGGGTCCGGCTTTCAGAGCTATGAGGAGTGCCTTGGCCAAGTCTTCTTGGCCATCTCTCCGGCTTTACCGGCACCTTCCTGGGCGTGGAGACTGGGTCTTTGGCAGTTCCCCTGTCCTTAGGCAGCGGAGCCCTGGGCCTGAGGTTACCCCCATTGGGGTTCCCTCCTCCTGAGGGTTCTTCGGAGTTGTCTTCAGAGGAACCCCCAAGGAAGAGATTGTGCAAGAGGAAGCACGTGGACTCCCCCGAGTCTATTACATCGGACACTGATCTTGATGATGCGGAGGGGTCCCCCGAGGCGTCCTCGGATGATGTCTCATTTGCAGACATCTTAGAGATCCTCAAACAACGAGGCGGCTGGATATCCAAACCCCCCTCTGCTGATGAGTCAGTGCTCCTCAAGGCCTTCGGGGCTCAGCCTTCCGCCTCCTGGGTGTCTCCGCCCTTTGACGAGCTCCTGGATTTAGTTTGTCGGAGGGCGTGGGAACATCCAGATACCGTGGAACCGGTCCCTTCTCGTCCTAACAAATTTTTGTCTGCCCCACCCGAGAAGGAGTTCCTCACTAAAGGCGTGGCTGTAGATGCCATGGTGGTGGCATCTGCTACACAACAGGACGTGGCAGAGGCTTCAACGTCCGTCCATCCTCCTAATAAGGAGTCTAGGAGCATGGACCTGTACGGGAAGCGTACCCTGACTTCAGCGGCCTTTACTTTAAGGTTCCTGAATTATTTGGCACATTTTACCAGGCTTCAGAGGGATCTGGTCAAGGAGCTGTCAGATTCCCTCTCAGGTAACCTACCTGAGCAGCTAGCCCAGTCGGTTAGCTCTCAGTTGGCTATCCTTGCTT
Organism: Protopterus annectens; assembly: GCF_019279795.1. Taxonomy (NCBI): domain Eukaryota; kingdom Metazoa; phylum Chordata; order Ceratodontiformes; family Protopteridae; genus Protopterus; species Protopterus annectens. The sequence goes on from NC_056744.1 coordinate 200,454,970, forward strand.
CAATTTCTAACTCGTCCATGAGGCTCATTTCAGTATGCGGCAAGGGGCGGGTAGACGGCAGGCACAGGCGTGGCTCTCACGGAGACAAGCCTGGCTCCGTTTAATGTCGTTTTGGAGGCCTTCAAGTCTTCCTTCGCCGACGCTCCTTTGATGGGTCCTCTTTATTTGGACCTAAGGTTAAAGACACTCTTACCCGCTGTGAGCAAGAAGGAAAAACTTTATCTGCCGTAGGTGCACGTTATTCCACTCCCTTTCGGCCTTATCCCAAGGCTAAAGGAGGAGGGAAGATGTGGTTCCGCAAATCACGTAAGTTTTTCCATCAACAGCAGGAAGATTCCCTTCCAGAGGCAGAGGACGGGAAATTTTTCTGGGAGACGCCGTCCCAGAGGCGGCAGAGGGCCCCGCAATTCTGGAGACCGCGAGTCCTTTCGTGGCTCTTCAGCCTCCCACACTTCATGAGGGATTGCCCGGCTGTGCTGCTCCGGAGCCAGTCGGGTGCCGTTGCCAAGCACCTAAAAGCCTGGGAGTCAATCACTCAGGACAGATGGGTGCCGGATTATTGCCGGAGGTTACACCATCCCCTTCACACACTCACCCCACCGTCCAAAAATCCCGGACCCACCACCCAGTCAAAGGAAATTGCAGCCGCAGAAGCTTTAAAGCTGCTAGAAAAAGGAGTCATCCAACCGGTCCCCACAGACCAGATCGGATCCGAAATTACTCAAGGTTCTTTTTAGTGCCAAAAGACAGGGGACCTGAGACCAATATTGGATCTCAGCAGACTAAACCAATCCGTCACGAAATCCAAATTCCAATGGTCACGTTACAATCCATTCTCCCATTGTTGGAGAAGGATGTTTGGATGTGCTCCATAGATCTCAAGGACGCCTATTATCACATACCGATACATCGGCGTCCAGGAAGTATCTGCGCTTCAGCCTGGGAGACAGTCATTTCCAATTTTGTGCTCTGCCCTTTGGTCTCACCACAGCCCCAGGGTGTTCACCAAATGTTTGGCAGTAGTAACGGCTCACCTGAGGAGTCTTGGATTCCAAGTGTTTCCCTATCTGGACGACTGGCTCCTGACTGCCACCACCAGTCATCTACTAATGGACAACCTCAAAGCCACCATCTCCCTGGGTGCTACCCTGGGAATTACATTCAATTGGTCAAAGTCTGTCTTGCTGCCCTCTCAGCGCATAAGGTTCGTAGGAGCAGAGATAGACTCAAAATTGATGCGTTTTTCTTCCTACCGAAAGCATCCAAACTTTACAAGGCCAAGTTCAAGCCCTGATTTCAAGATCCAAGGCCCCAGCCAGGATGGTCCTACAAGTTTTAGGTTCGATGTCTGCCACGGTTCTTCTAGTTCCTCTGGCAAGATTGCACATGAGGATTCTTCAGTGGCTATTATCGACTCAATGGTCCTTTCAGGATCTTCCCTCAATCACCCCATTATGATTACAGAAACATGCAAGCGGGACCTTCGCTGGTGGCTTCAGACATCCAATCTAAATCAGGGAAGTCCTTTGTTATTCCCTCTCCAGTGGTCACCCTGACGACAGATGCCTCCCAGACAGGGTGGGGGGGGCATTGTCTGGGCAGGTTAGTTCAGGGCTCCTGGCTTCCAGGCGAAACTTTTCTCCACATCAATGTATTGGAGATGAGGGCTGTACTTCTGTCCCTACAGGCCTTACACAAGTTTCTCCCTCAGGGCATAATCGCCATCCACACAGACAACATGTCGGTGGTCTGGTATCTAAACAAACAAGGAGGGACCAGATCTTACCCCCTTTGCAGAGAGGCCATGAGGGTGTGGGAATGGGCTGTAGCTACCAGCCGTTTCTTGGTAGTGACCCACATTCCGGGGAAATCAAATATATTGGCAGACAGATTAAGCAGGACAATTCTCTCTCCTCACGAGTGGTCCCTAAACGAAACAGTAGCAGCTCAGGTTTTCAGGAAATGGGGGACGCCGTGCTGCGACCTGTTTGCAACACCACAAAACACAAAGTGCAAAAGGTTCTTCTCCTTGACTCCACATCAGGGGGAAGCAGCTATGGATGCTCTAGCACAACCTTGGCCAACAGGGCTACTTTATGCCTTTCCTCGATTCCACTTCTCTCCAAAGTCATTCAGAAAGCTTCTCAATTGGGGTCCACAATGATACTGATTGCTCCGCACTGGCCTCGTCAGGTATGGTTTCCTACCTGAAGAAACATGTGGGCGATCCTTGGACTTTAGATCTAACTCCGGATCTGCTAATTCATCAGTCGGGACGACAACATCAGTCCCTTCACTCCTTGAAGTTGACAGCTTGGCTCCTCCACTTCCGACTTTAGTCAGAAATCACACATTAGACCCGGAAGTTATTCACATTTTATCTTCGGCCCACAAACCCACCACTAAGAAATTGTACCTCAGTAAGTGGAAGAGGTTTGCTATCTGGGCTCAACTCAGGGGCTTAGACCCTATCACTGCTCCAATCCCAGAGGTTTTGAAATTCTTAACATCCCTGTTTAATCAAGGATCTTCTGTCTCTACTATTAAAGTCCAACTAGCGGCTATCTCTAAATTTCATGAATCCATGGATCCTCCATTGATGAGCAGCAGATTATGCAAAACTTTCATTAAAGGTGCGGGCCTTTTAAGACCCCCAGTTTTTCATCCTGCGCCTCCGTGGGATCTTGATTTGGTGCTTGCATTAACATCTTCCCCTTTCGAACCGGCTGCTACATGTGAGTTAAAATATCTGTCTTGGAAAACTGCCTTCTTAGTTGCAATTACCTCTGCAAGAAGAGTTTCAGAGCTTCAAGCCCTATCTATCAAACCACCATACTTGATTTTTCACAAGGATAGAGTATCACTTAGGCCTAATCCATCTTTTGTCCCAAAGGTCTGTTCTAATCTCTGTCTCCAACAATCTCTAGAGCTACCAGTTTTCTTTCCAAAATTCTCCAATGAAGCAGAATACACTCTCCATAAATTGGATGTTCACAGGCAATTGCGCTTCTATTTAGACAGGACTCCGCAAATTCGTAAATCAGACCAGTTGTTTGTGTCCTTCTCAGACAATAAATTGGGTAAAACCATCACAAAAGCTACTATCTCCAAATGGATTAGAGATTGTATAACTCAGGTGTATTCCTCTTCGAATAAGCCACTTACAACATCTATCAAAGCTCACTCTACCAGAGCTATGGCGACTTCTATAGCTTTTCATTCCAAGCTCGCTATTTCTGAGATTTGTGCTGCGGCTACTTGGTCCAATCCGCACACTTTCATTTCCCACTATAAATTGGATGTGGCATCTAAAGGGCGAGCATCATTTGGTTCCACGGTACTCAGGAGTGTTTTCCAGTGAGCCACCCAGGATTCAGGTGCTAGGGACGCTGTCCCATCAGTCAGAATGTAGGCGAGATAGGATCACATAACATCTTTTAGTTATGTACTCACCATAACTTCAGATGTTTGGGATCCATCTCGCCACATTCCTAATACCCACCCTCCTTCCCCTGCCTTGGAGATCAGAAGAGATTGAACGGTTTGAGTTCTACTGTTTTTATCTTGTTTCATCTGACGATGTTATATAATCAGTGCGTGCATGTGTGCATGTATGCGGACAAACTAGATCTGGGGGACTGGTAGTGGTGCATCCTGGGATATAATAAGCTCAGCCAATAAGAGACTTCGCTCTTTGGCATAAGCGTGCCGAGTCGGAGCCGAGGGATCGGCTCCGAACCCATCAGTCAGAATGTAGGCGAGATGGATCCCAAACATCTGAAGTTATGGTGAGTACATAACTAAAAGTTTAATTGCCTCCTGGATTCTTGCACATTGTACATCTTTATACTTTTATGTTGTCTGATGACAGATAAATCTTTATGTTGAATAGATGCCTTTTGTTCCTTCTATGCACTTTTTCTGTAGACAAATTTAGAACTGAGCTCAACTGCTTTACCAACCCTTGTACTTCAGTCAGATCTTCTCATGGACACTAAATTCTGACTTTGTTTTTAACAGATTATATAGTCTACTCTGCGGATTTCCTTTTCAGCATTTCTTTGGCTTTATTCTCAGGTATCAGCAAAGATGCTGAAATAGGTAATGTAGTTTACCTTGTTTCCATCAACAGTTGAACTTGTGGTTAGCATAGTCTAAAAATATAAGAGGCATGAAGTCCTGGCAATAATCCAGGTGATCCAAAGGTGCCAGGTGAGAAGGAATGCCCTTTAGATGTCCTTCAAGAATGCAACTGCAGTCATAACATGTGGGTTGTCCTGCCTCAGGCAGCCCTCGGGCAGCCGGATTCCAAAGTCTGGGTCCGATGTCGGCTGATGTCGCATTTCTCTCCGACGTCAGAGCGGCTGGAGTATATAAGCATCAGCTGACGCCATTTTCTTCAGTCTTTCTTGCCGCGCGGTGCCCGAAGCAGAAGCGGTTCACAAGTGCCGGTTGGTCAGCTCCTGTATTCTACGATACCGAAGTCATCAAAAAAGCTAAGTACCCCGTTGGGGACCTTTTCTTGCCTCAGCCGATGTCAGAAATTACTGAAAAAGTTAACAGTTGTCTTTTTTGTGGTAAACAAATACCTCATAAGGATTTCCACTCTTACTGCCTCCCTTGCCTGGGCCCAGACCACGACACTCGGCCTGTGTAGCCTGTACTCGCTTCAACAACCGCACTCTCAGGCGCCGGGCGGAGTTTGCTGAAGATTTTTTCGGCAATAAATTTGCTTACACCATGCCGTCGGATCTTCTGACATCGCAAACTCCCAAAAAGCGAAAAGACCGGGACCGACATCCTCGGCCCGCGTCTACCACCGACTCCACGCCAAAACCTAGCGCGAGTGCTCCGGTTCCCTCTGAGACGGTCTCTCCACCGCTCCGAACCCAAGACACCGCATTACCGACGACTCCGATTCCAGACATTACTCCGACGCCAGTTATAGACTTTCCTCCGGATACCGAAACCGAGGAAATGCCCGAGACCATTGCTGTAGACAAGATCACTCCTGCACGTGGAGCTGCCAGGCCTCCTATGGCCATGTCTATTAAGGCCTACACTAGGGCTAAGGCAGCCAGCAAAACAAAGCATATTACTTCTAAATCCTTACCTCAGCCGACTCCGGAGACACAAATTATGTCCATGGCTGCTGATTTAATTTCCATGATTAGAGGTTCACAGGCCCATCCTGAGAGAGCATCCCAGCCTCCTCCTGATAAAAGGCCCCGGGTTGAACCCTCTGACCCTACTCCCTCAGATGAAGACTCTGAGGGCTCTGTCCACTCTGATAGCCAGGAAGAGCTCTTCCAGACCTATGAGGACTCGGATGCAGAAGATTCCATCCCTTCGGCCTCCCCTCCTGAGGATTTTTCTTTTGGGGAAGTTCTGCACACCATGAGGGAACATTTCAAGTGGCAGGGTCAGGAATATTCTGATTCTAGGAAACGCCTTAGGACTTTCCTTAAGAAGCCTCAGCACAGGCCCTTAGCTATTCCTCCTGTACTTGATGTTCTGGATGATTTGTATTCTGACTCTAGTGCTACCCCTGATTCTCTTCCTCCTGCTCCAGCCAAGCCAGACAGGTATTACAGGGTCCCTGAAACTCATTCCCATTTATTCAGGGCCCATACAGCTGATTTGGAAACTATTTCACAGGGGCATAAAGGAGTTTCAGCCTCCACCTCAAAAAATCCTTTGCCATCCAACAGGGAAGCAAGGTCATTAGAGATGGGGCAAAAAGGTTTACACTTCCACTACCTTATCTATGAGAGCTTTAAATTGCCTTTTTCATATGTTACAATATCAGGATTATCTCTTAGAAGATTTACAAAAAACATTAGCTTCTCCTGATCCTTTAGACAGGAAGACTTTGCAGGAAGCTGTACATAACACTCAGCAAGTAAGCAATCACTTCCTGCAGTGTGGATATGATGCACTGGAAGCTTCATGTAGGGCAGCTATGACAGGGGCAGTGATTCGTAGGCATGCTTGGTTAAAAGATCAACCTCTACCAGATCATGTAAAAGCAAAACTTCTGGATGCTCCTTTGGAAAAGAACAAGCTTTTTGGTGCAAATGCTAAGGATGTGTTAAAGACCATCGAAGAAAAAGCAAAATCAGTTCAGACTGTGAAAGATTTCCTCCAGGTTCAACCCCCCAGATTCAGTAGGAATTGGCCTTCAAAAACTGGTCCTTTCCTAATCCAGAAAAGTTTCAAAGGGGTAAGAACAGGCGTGGCGAGGAAGAGGCCAATACAGAGGCCCTTACAGGGGACGACAATGGCAGCCAGGAAACCAAAGAAGTGACGCAGGGGTTTCACTTGCCCAACAACCACAAACTCAATGACTTTCCTCTACTACCGCCTACCAGGGAACAACTAGAAGCTCCCTTGGGCGGGAAATTATCTCTGTTTGCAGAAAACTGGCAGAGACTGACAAAGGACAAATGGATTTTGGACATTATAGACCGAGGGTACAGGTTTCATTTTCATACCTTACCAAGAAAACAAGGCATGCCAAACCTACCACAAAATCAAAGGGCAGAGGCTATCAAGCAAATCACTCTGCTGACTCAGATGAAAGCAATAGAAAGAGTTCCACAACAAGAACAAGAACAGGGGTTTTACTCAAGGCTGTTCCTTGTTCCAAGAAAAGAATCTCAATGGAGACCAATACTGGACTTGTCCGCATTAAACACCTTTCTCATAGTACCAAAGTTCAAAATGCTGACTCTACAGCAACTCCTTCCCATGCTGGGCAAGGAGTCATGGCTGATTACTCTGGACCTCAAGGAGGCATACCTGCATGTCCCTATCAGACACAGCTGCAGAAGATACCTCAGATTTCTTGCAGGGCCAGAGCATTATCAATTCACAGCATTGACATTTGGCTTATGTACTGCGCCCAGAGTATTTACAAAATGCCTGGCTTCAGTAATTGCTCATTGCAGGCTCCAGGGTATACAAATTTACCCGTACCTGGACGATTGCCTCATATAAGCGGACGACAAATTGATGTTGACAAAAAATCTGGATTATGTCATACGATTACTTCAAGCTCTGGGATACACAGTCAACTTCCAAAAGTCAAGACTGCAGCCATCCAAGCAAATAATCTTCTTAGGAGCCAAACTAGACACAGCCTCTCAGATGGCTTACCTGACAGAAGACAAGCAAGAGAAGTTAACTCATTACTTCAAAGGTTTAGCAAAACTCACCCAGATGACTGCAAGGAGATTCCTACAGGCCCTGGGTTACATGGCATCCTGCATTCTATTGGTTCCATTAGCAAAACTACACATGAGAAAGCTTCAATGGTACCTAAAAAGCATTTGGTCTCAGTACAGCAACAACTTGGAGACAATCATACCACTCTTTCCATGCCTACAAAAGGAATTCCTATGGTGGGCCTCGGTGAGCCAGGAAAACACAGGTATGTCATTCAAAAAACCATAGATAACACAGACCATGACTACAGACGCCTCAGACCTTGGATGGGGGGCGCACATGGAAGGCAGGTGTATACAAGGACAATGGTCTCCAAAGGAAACACATCTGCATATAAACCAAAAGGAAATGCTGGCAGTAATGCATGCCATCGAGGCTTTTCAACACCATCTCCAGCAAGGCCATTTAATGATACGGACAGACAACACCACTGTGATGTGGTACATAAACAAGCAGGGGGGCACCCACTCTTACCTCCTTTGCAGACTGACAATGCAGCTTTGGGAGAAATCACTGAGCCTAAACATCCAGCTACAATCCCAGTTTGTTCCAGGAAAAGACAATGTGTTGGCGGACAGCCTAAGCAGGAATTTCACAGATCCACACGAGTGGAGGTTACATCCGAAGGCCTTCAGACAACTCACTTCGACATGGGGCAAGCCAGAAGTGGACCTATTTGCCTCTCACCTCAACCATCTTCTACCAAAATTTTGCACAAGGACATACCATCCAAGAGCTTGGAAAATAGATGCCCTCTCATTCAAATGGAACTCCCTAGCAATCTATGCATTCCCACCTCTGCCACTGATGACCTCAGTATTACTAAAGATCAAAGCAGAGAAGCTCAAGGGAATCATAATAGCTCCGGATTGGCCAAGACAACACTGGTACCCACTACTACGGAGCATATGTCACACCAGGAGGTGGGCCCTCCCTCAGTGGCCTCTACTTTTGACTCAACACAATTTCGAAACACTGCATCCAAACCTTCAGACACTGCAGCTAACAGCCTGGGAGATCCCACAAATAACTTCAGCTTATCTCTCTCCAAGGAAGTGCAGCGGATACTAACAGAGGCTCGAAGACCATCCACCAGAAAGGTTTACTTAGCAAAGTGGAAAAGATTCAGCAATTGGAAAACCAGCAAGGGACATGATGCATCATTGCTGAACATCCCACTTATTTTGGAATATTTGGCAGATATGTTAAAGAACGGCCTCTCATATTCTTCCATAAAGATACATGCATCTGCTATTTCAGCTAGATACAACACTGATCCTCCTGTTTTCTCTCACCCCTTACTAAGACAATTCCTCAGGGGAATCAAGAACATTAAGCCACCACGAAAGGCCCCAGTGCCAGCCTGGGACCTCAATTTTGTCTTAGAAAAACTGACTCTACCTCCTTTTGAGACAGCAGCTTCAGTTGACTTGCAATTTCTCTCATGGGAGACAGCTTTCCTGTTGGCAATTACCTCAGCAAGAAGGGTTTCGGAGCTGCAGTCCCTAATGGCAATACCACCCTTTATTATTTTCCATAGAGACAGGGTTTCATTAAGGACCAACCCTACTTTTATGCCAAAGGTGGTATCAAGGGTTTCTCTAAATCAAGCCATTCATCTGCCTGCTTTCTTCCCCAATCCTGAGAATAAGGGGAAAGACTTTTGCATACCTTGGACATTCACAGACAACTTCGATACTACCTGGACAGAACCAAGGCCAGTAGGATGTCTGAACAACTTTTTGTAGCTTACGCCCCTGCAGTCCAAGGAAAAGCAATTTCAAAACAGACTATTTCAAAATGGATTGGACATTGCATCAGATTCTGTTATTCCTTTCATGGAAAGACTGTTCCAGCCAATGTCAGACCACATTCCACCAGAGCTACAGCCACCTCTACAGCATTTTTAAGAGGGGTGCCTACCAAGGACATTCTAGAAGCTGCTACATGGAGCTCCGTGCATACATTCTCCAAACACTCCAATCTCCCTCTATATTCCAGATCCAGAGCAGGCTTTGCTTCGGCAGTCCTGCAGGGTTTGATTGCCACACCATCTCTTTCCTAGAGCATACCTCCTCCCCAGCTAAGCTATGGTATTCTACCCACATGTTATGACTGCAGTTGCATTCTTGAAGGACATAGTACAGTTTTGTACCTACCATAAATGTAGATGTCCGATAGACATGCAACTGCAGTCATCCCTCCCTCCATACCCCTCTATGCCTAGGGTCCACTCCTATCCCTGTTTCTCTTAGCTGGGGATTTCTGTTATGGTGTATTTGTTTTATTGCTCATTTATTTGTTTGGAATCCTGTTTTTGTCTTCCAATTTGATTACAGCCTTCCTTGGAGGGCACCTGGCATCTGGGGCAAGAAACACTGAAGAAAATGGCGTCGGCTGATGCTGATATACTCCAGCCGCTCTGACGTCGGAGAGAAATGCGACATCAGCCGACGTCGGACCCAGACTTTGGAATCCGGCCGACCGAGGGCCGCCTGAGGCAGGACAACCCACATGTTATGACTGCAGTTGCATGTCTATCGGACATCTACATTTATGGTAGGTACAAAACTGTACTTTTCCAGTGCCAGTTCACCCATCTGGGTGAGAGAAAGGTGCCTAGTCCTTCAATATTGCTAATACCTACAAGTGGATGGATGATTGCCCGTAGAGGAAACGGGCAGGCTAGCAGCATTGTAGTAATGTATGTACCTGCTGATTATGGCAGTTAGGCATGTGTGGAAGCATGCATAACTGTCTTACTCCAAGCTGCGATTGTAGAGTCTATCAGAAACCTGCTGGTGGGGGTTGGTCCAAGGAGGACATCACGTTGGGTCTAGAATCTGGCCTACTCTGTTATGTCTTACTCTCACCTTCTAGGGGAGCAGGTAGGCCATTGAGGCTTCCTGATGGGAAGAAATAGGTTTGTAGGGCTCTTCCCCAGTCCAGGAATGCCTGTCTCAATTGAGAAGTACCTATATCCCAAAACTGCATAATGGCAGTAACAGTAACTCTAACTAACTACTGCTAGTACTCTTTTCAGCCTGAATGGGTGATTGTACTTGTATTAATGGCTGTGGGTAAAGTACACTTGGAGTAATGTACTTAAAATTCCCCATTCTTATTTAAAAACTCATAAACTTCCAGGTTTCTCTGCTGTGGATCATTTCCTGATATGAAACTTTGGTACACTTGTCACTTTGAAAATTTTAGTATTTGTTAGTTTGGTCATTTCAAGGTGATTAATATTAATAGTAATCCTCATTAGATACATTGCTTCTTTGAAATGAAACAGATTTTTGCCCACTCTGCTCCACAGGCAGCTTGGTTTTGTATATCCTAACATTTATTCTTAGATTGTATGATCTGAGTTGCATACACTAGTTCCGCACCCTTGTTCTGTGTTGTCATTTGCAACTCTTGCCTTGCATTTCATTAGTCCAAGGTATAACTTGCATATTTTCTTAAGCAACCGTCCCCTTTGCTGGTGAAGTACATTAATCTTGTCTGCTTCAAACAATAAGCCTTCAACTCAACTCATTTCATGAAGGAAGATTTGGACTGTGTTCCTTTTCTGCCTAATGATTTCTGCTATGGTAAATGTCTTCTTGTGATGTGTTAGTAACTGCATTGCTAAATCTGTTTTGGTACATGTCTCAAATTTACTTTTTTTCTGTCCCTGGTAGTTGTTGTATCACCCAAAAAATCTGTATTTTTTTTCATTCTGTTCTAGTAAATATGTTCTTAAAATTATCTGCTATGTCCAGTCCCCCCAATTCTGTATCTCACTCTGTTCACTTTTCTGTAGATAGAGTAGCATCTCTCAGCTGTGCCTTGTGTGATGAATTTCTAATTGTACTTTGCAGTGGTTATTTGTATTTCTACTTGTATGTGTCATAAATCTAGCCAAGACATTTCATACACCTATACAGTATTACTAGTATTTCAGGAAATATCTCTTACATCTTTAAATGCTCTTGACCCCATAGGCAATTGACTGGTCTGTTTTCCTGCAAGGTCCCGGCTCCTGTACTATTCTGGCTTGCATCCGCTCATATGAAAACTGGCTTACTCACATAACTGTATTTCATCTGATTTAAGATTTAATATGTTGTATTATTCAATACACAATTTATTATAATGTATTGGGTTTTTTTTTCTTACAAAGTTTGAACATTTATTGGATGTATTTTTTTCTGAGTATTTCATAACAAGTTTGACAGTTTATTTTTTAAGTAAGTTTTTGCATGTTTTTTTTTATGGTTTCTTGTGGCTTCAGAAGGGATTCAAAGGTAGATGCAGGTGGGTTTTTATGAAGTCCTGTATGCTTTTCTGACAAGGATGAAAACACACTTCTGTAAATTCTAATAGGATAAATTCTAATTGGACTGATTACTACTGTAGTCATTTGATGTCTTCCATTTCATGCTGGTTGCAATGCATATTTCTTGATGTTTGTCATTAGTTTCAAAACGTTTTCTTGGTTCTATTCCCAAGCTACCTTTTGTACAAACAGGTCTCAGAGGCAATTGTCTCAGACATATTAAGCACTAACTTTGTAAGGCACTGCACCATTCCATTGAATCTGTAGAATGTGTGTTTGCCTTTTAGCTTTGGCATTTGAACTGTTTCTCTTTCTTCGAGTCTGGTTTTAGGCCTTCTGATAAGTTATAACCTATATATTTTGGATGAGTCACTCTTAGTTCAGTTTTAAGTAAGAGTAACTATAAAATATGTTTGTCAGCTTTTTTAGTCTTGTGCTGTTCTTGTGTCTGACCCAGTATTAGCAGATCACTTAAGTTCACACCTTGTAAGTCTTCTGTTGTTCGTACAACAGCTCTGAAATATTTTTGGTAGTGCTGACATAATACATTTATACCCATTTCAAATGTAAAAGTCAGCACTGAAGCCAGACTGGCAAGAGAAGCTCAGAATTATCTTGCCATACTACTTTGTTTTGTGATTTTACAATATCAGCTTTTACATCTTTAACACTGTTGTGCAGTTGTTCTTTTGTTAGATCAGTAAACGGTAATTTCTTTTGAACACTTAATTTTTTGTTTTACACATCTTTGCAAAATGTAGCATTTTTCCACAGTTTCTGTAATGTGGGATGTTCCCTTCTTTCATATGTCTAGCCTCACCTAGTTCAGAAGGTTTGGATTTCAATTGTGCCACTTTTGTTGGGCACCTCTTGGCTTTCTTGTTACCGTTACTCGTACTACACATTTTCACTTTACATACTCTTCCACGGTATTAACTCACCTTTTTGTATTACATGTTTCATCGGATTATTCGTTTGTGTGAATTTGTGATTTCATTCTGCATACATCTACAGTATTTAATAAGGCAGAGTATGCACTTATGCAAAATATATCCCTCCTTTGATTATTTCTTGTATGACAGAATATACTGCTATCAGTGAACCTTTCAGTTCACCAAGTTAAACAGTCTTTTTGATTCTAAGTCAGTAAGGCAAGTGTCAGCAGATTCCTTTGAGTCCCAATTTCTTGTAAAGAATGAATGATAAATAGAAGGGAAGATTTTTTTTCTGGACTTTCAGTAACTCTGGACTTTTTCCCTTATTGCTGTTTCATTTTGCTCCTCTTATTGAAAAAGACAAGTACTAAATACCTTCAAGGCTTTGTCCTCTGTGAAATGGTTGCTGTGAAGCAGTCTGTTGTTCTGTCTGCCTCTTTAATGCTCATTTAGTCTGAACTGTAACATCACATTGAAGAAATGTCCAAACAATAGCACCCTTTAGGAGTTACAACCATTGGCCATTGTAACTTTGTCATACACTGGGACTTCAGGGCCAACATTATATTTGAACTCAAACCTTAGTTTCTTGGCATTTTGTGTTGCTTGACATGGGTATTTGTTTTATTTATTGACTGGGGTAAAGCACACTTCCATCTCAACCATTTTCAGGTTCGGTTTAGGGTTACAAAATTGTACACCATGAATAATAAACAGTAGGAGTGTTTTTTATTTATTATATATATATATATATATATATATATATATATATATATATATATATATATATATTTTTGTGACAAAACATTGTTACAGAGGTTGTACTGAAGGGGTACTTTACAAAATGCAGCTGATTACAGTATATACAGAAGAGGAATACATGAAGGTAGATAGGTGTGAGAGTAAAGTGAGAATGAGGAAGTACAGGAGTGGTAAAGAAGCGCTATATATATATATATATATAGGGTCTACTTCACATGACCTAAAATTCATTTGACAGAATTTTATTTGACTGAGACCAAATTACCTAATTTTCAAAATACTGAAAACTCATTTGACTGAATCTCATTTCACCGAAAGCTTACAATGGTGAATTTCAAAATACTAAATTGTAAACCATAGACATGCACGCTTACAACACCAGTAACTAACTCTTTCCAGAACTTTAAAACTACTTACTTTACCCTCTTAACAGAAACTGGACATATAAAATTAGGTGGGGGGGGGTTGCGCCCCCCCCATCTAGATATACTAACTCCAGGATCGCACTACAGTGGAGAAAAGGGCATATATCTTTTACTTGCCTTATAGTACTCTACACGCTGCCACTACTGCTAGGAATGCATAAAACATCCGCCATATTACTTTAGATACTTCCCATAAAAATGTAGAGAGACATAGAAACACTACAACACTACTTTCTACATGACTATAGGTATTCTGACAGCACTTTAAGTTACAGTAATTCTTTTTATTACAAGCAAGTCACAGGTGAAGGAAAACCCACATCATGTCTACGGCTTAACATTCAGTGACATGAGATTCAGTCAAATGAGTTTTCAGTATTTTGAAAATTGGGTAATTTGGTCTCGGTCAAATGAAATTGTCAGATGAGTTTTAGGTCATGTGAAGTAGACCTATATATATATATATATATATATATATATGTATATATATATATATATATATATATATATATATATATATATATGTATATATATATATATATATATATATATATATATATATATATATAGATAGATAGATATATATAGATATATATATAGATATATGTGTGTGTGTGTGTGTATATATATATATATATATATATATATATATATATATATATATATATATATATATATATATATATTCTTCCTCTTCATGCTTTCATATTAAAGTGGGTTTTATATGAGTGGGTAGTGAGAAAAAGATGTACATTCGTTGATGAGGTAGCATAGGAAGCAGAGTTTATAGGAATTTTTGAGTGAAATTTAAAGGTGGGAACTGATTTTAAGTGTGGTAGGATAGAAAACCAAATTTTAGAAGAGAGCTTGAAGAAGGAGTGAATGTAATGTGGAGTTTAGGGTTGTAAATTGGTAGATGTATATAGATGGAATGTCCCTCTCATGCTCCTACCTAAAGTACTTCTCAACCGACTGTCTTCCTAGCCCCCCCCCTTTTTTTTTTGTTCTGTTAAACATGTAACTAATTCAGTTTTCTCTCTGTCAACCTGGTTTATCCTGTTGCACTGATTTAAATACTGTTCATTAAGTAACATAATGTAACCATACACATATGTAAATATTATAATGTAATGTAAAATATGTTCTTGAGGAGCTTTATGTAACACATGTTCTTCTGGAGCTTTTCTCCCTGGGCCTCCACTGAAAATGGGCCATCTCGACCCAGTGGACTATCCCGGTCAACAAATGCAAATAAATAAATAATAAATAAATAAATGTTGGTAGGCATTTTAGATTGGAGTGGGTTTAATTTTTCATATAGTCTGCTTGTTTGGAAGGGAAGTTTAGTTAAGGTTGTTTAAAGATTAGTCCTACTGTCAGTAGGGTGGTTCTGAGATATAATGGAGCCATTAGGCTTTGGAAATTGTATAGTGATAGGGTGGTTCTGAGATATAATGGAGCCATTAGGCTTTGGAAAGTGTATAGTAATAGGGTGGTTCTGAAATATAATGGAGCCATTAGGCTTTGGAAAGTGTATAGTGATGGTATTCTGTTTTTGGGACAAAGGAGATAAATCCACAAATGCATCGTCTTGGCATAAGATTATTTGAGCGCGATCAGGTTGATGTGCTAATGAGCAAATTCTGTCAACATGCAGAACATTTATGGAATTTGCATCCACAAAATTTCCTGTCGTTGGGAAGTTCATCAAGTGAATATAAAATGTGTGTGTATTTGTACAACTTCTCAACTGGAGTAAACACTAATCCCATTGTACCAATTTCAGTCTTGGCCCAGAATTGGACAGTGTACATTGAGTGCACTTGAATAAAGTGTTGTGGGTTGTCCAAGACTAAATGTGTTGAATTGTGTTAAGATTTTGCTTTGTTCATCTAAAATTAAAGGGTAGTTTGCTGAATTGTTTGGCTCCTTTGGTTACCTAAAATTAGAGCCTAAGGAAGAACAGAAAGGAAGATGAATTAATAATAAAGGATGAATAATGAAACATCATTTGGTTTATTTTGTCAGGTAAAATCCTCACACCGCCCTATGATTTTTTTGTCACCTTTAATGTGACTGATTTTGTTAAATGACACAAGTGATGTGTTTTGTCTTGAGTGCTTTATTATGATTTCATAAACTTATTTGAGTTTGGGGTCTGCTGCTAAACTCTGCACTCTAGGTGAATTCTGCATAATTTTAAAATATTGGTTTTATTTTAGTGCCATAACTTCACTGCCAAGTTTATATACAGCTTACAGATTTCCAAATGGCACTGGTGCTGAGATTTTTTTTTACTAATGCTGCCCAATATGTGATCTGAAGTAGTTTACTTCATTTTACTTCATTTGGTCTTCAACCTGTGGGATACCAGATCCATATCGGATCCGAGCCTGCAGTTTCACTAGCATCTGCTCCGAGCTCCAAGCACCTCCCCTTTACCCATAATACACCTCCACTACCTTCCAACCCCCAGATCTCATTTGCCGCGGCTTGCTGAAGCATTGTGATGATCTGAGCTTCGAGTAGTAAGTGGGTTTTTGAAAGCTTTTTAGAAGCGTTTTCTCTCTAAATATTAGTATAGTGTGTTAGTATAGGTTCCCTCTTCTCCTCCCCTCACTGGTGCATCATGAAATTGAACTCATAGTTTAGCATAGTTTGTTAGTGTGCTTGCTCCCCCCCCCCTCGGTGTGTTCTGTGTGCTTGAGTGTGGTGAGTGGTTTTAAGTGGGAAAACTAGTAATTTTTTTCTCTCCTTGTTTTCCCTTCTCTTGTCTGAGTGGCTGATAGAAGCATGACTGATAAGCCTGTGTTTAAAAAGTGCACTGAGTGTGGCCATAAATTGTCTTCAGCAGATGACCACACTCTTTGTGTATTGTGCTTGGGCATTGCCCATCTAAGTACTGACTTCTCTATATGTGCGGGTTTTAACCCTGCGGGCAATCAAGGACATGAAGGCTAAGTTGACCCTGAAAAGCATTCTTCCCACTTCTGAGGTGGTTGCCTCATCCTCGGCTTTGGTCACAGTGGCTGCTGTGGCCACCTCTCCTTCCTCTCTTGCCCTTGCTTCTCCTTCCTCCCAGGCTGGGACTTAACCTCCCGTTTCAAAGCCTGGAGAAGTGAAGCGGAAAAGGGGCAGAGAGAAGGAAAAAGAGCCAAAATCCAGACCTGAGACCTGACTTCCCTTCTCCTGCCAAAAATCAGCATAGGATCTGTGACTGCCCATGGCTTCAATCTCCGAGATTTTCCCCGGAGCCGGAGGAGACGCACTCTCCATCTAGGGCCTCGGTTCCTCGACCCGCAAAGCTGGAGTTCATGGCCTCGTCGAGGTCCATGCGGTACTTATCAGAAGTTGAGATGGATAAAATAATGAGGAGGTTAATTCGTACTCGGATCCAGATGCTGGTCTTGCTAGCCACCTCTCCCTCTGGAGGGGGGAGCTCACTTCCCTTTTTTACACCGATTTCTCCTTCTCTGATCCAAGCACCGGGTTCGGAGTACTCTGATCCGAGGATGGCCTTAGTCAGGGGGTCGGCACTGACTGTACCTGCTTCCTTGATGCCGACAGCTGCGTGGAGCATATCAGATCGACCAGCTCGGATCTGAGCTGGAGCCTGGGTGTCTGATCCGTGGGAGTGGAACTTTTTTCATCGGCTCTGGCTTTGTCGGGCCAAGTTCCCTCCCTCGGAGCTCCATCCACTTTGGGCCTGGCTCCAATTATCACGTCAGATCTGTGGAGACCGGCTTCCTTATTGGTTCACCAGGAGGTTCATTCTCCCTCTGCATTCGACGTGGTAGAAACGGTTCTCTCCGCTGGATTGAGACCCCTTGACTATCCCCTCGGACTCCAGCCCAACCCCCCCCCCGGCTCTTTTTGTGAATCCCATCATTTTACCAGAGGGACAGCCGTGTTCAAGGAGCCCCAGACGGATACCCCTGAGGAACAAGTGGCTTGCGAGTTCCCCCCTGGAGAGCCTCACTGGAGATGTGCTTCGCAAGCGTACTTGTAAGAGGAGGCACTTGGACTCCCCCGAGTCCCTGACCAAGATACGGATTTGGATGATGGGGAAGGTTCCCTCAGGTCACCTCCCGAGTATGTCTTCTTTGGAGACATCATGGAAATCCTACGCCAGTGGGGAGGTTGGTCCGCCCCCAAACCTTCTTTTCACGAGTCCGTGTTCCTGGAGGCTTTTGTCACGGGCCCATCTACTTCCTGGGTGTCCCCTCCCGTAGATCCCTTGGTGGACCTGGTCACCTCACGTGCCTGGAAGGAGCCGGACACCATGGAACCAATCCTTAAAAGGCCTGATGAGATCTTGAGTCCACCTTCAGATAGTCCAGCATGGAACAAGGGCTCCCCCATAGATGATATGGTAATAGCAGCAGCTGCAAAGAAGGAACTAGCCCAGGAGAGTTCCTCGGTTCATCCTCCTGACTGATGAGAGTCGCTGATGATGGACCACTTGGGGAAGCAGGTTTACGCGTCGGCAACCTTTTCTATTAGGGAGCTGAACTTACCTGGTCCATGTCATGAGACTCCAGCGCGACCTGATCAAAAAGCTGGAGGAGTATTCCCCTAAGTCCATGTTGCAGGAGGATAGGGACTCATTCTCAGCGAGGATGGCCACTTTAATGCAGTCTCCAACATGTCCATGTGACTACTTTCATATGCTACTTGAAGGAGCGGCTAGGGCAGCTGGGTCTGTGGCATGTCCATGCCTGGCTCAGACTATGTCAGTTTTCGGAACCTTTCAAGGCATCCTTTGTCAGTGCCCCTTATGACAGCTCTACACTCTTTGGTAAGAACGTCAAAGAAACTTTAGTCCAGAGTGAGAAGGACGGGAAGACACTGTCTGCCATCGGAATCTGCTTCTCAGACCCTCAAAGATCCTTTTCCCGGAATCGGAGAGGGCAAAATAAAACGTGATTCCAGAAGTCACAGTATTCCCAGGACACTCAGAGCTCTTCTTCCCCCAGAGGCAGAGGGGGACAGAATGGATGCTGGCCCAGAGGCAGAGGGGGGGGGTCCGAGGAATTTTGGGTCTCGAGAACCTTTCTCGGACAAGCCCGGACAGCAACCCTGAGGGGTTGCCCGACTGCTCTACACTGGAGGCAGTCGGGGAACGATTGTCCTTGCACCTGGCGGCATGGGAGTCTGTAACATTAGACCATTGGGTGCTTCAGGTCAAATCTGGAGGATACTCTATTCCCTTTGTGGTTCCTCCCAAACACCTCCCGAATGTACCACCCGGATGTACCACCCACGCAAAGGGAGGCAGCAGCACAGGAAATTACCAAGCTGCTAAGGAAATGAGGCATCGAAACCATCCCACCAAATCAGTCCGGATCGGGATTCTACTCCAGGTTCTTTTTGATGCCAAAGAAAATGGGGGACTTAATGGGCCTATCTACCCTGAACCTGTTGGTTCCCAAAGAAAAATTCCAGATGGTCACACAGCATGATGGACTGTAGTACCTGCAAGAGAGCGACTGGATGTGCTTGTTAGACCTCCAGGATGCTTACTATCACATAAAGATGCGCAGAAGCTCCAGGAGTTTCCTCCGCTTCCAGCTAGGAGTCAATCATTACCAATTTCGAGCCCTACCCTTTGGTCTCGCCACAGCCCCCAGGGTGTTCACCAAAGTGATGGCGGTAGTAGTGGCTTATCTGAGGCTTCAGGGGATTCAGGTCTATCTGTACATGGACGATTGGCTCCTCACTGCTCCAGGTGTCTACTTTCTCAAACCAGGGATTACTTCTTAAAGCTTGCCCTGCATTTGGGGATCACAATCAGCGCATCCAAATCACTTCTAAATCGTCCAGGTGATAGACTACATTGGGGCAAGGATAGACATATTACATTGCAAAATCTTCCTGACCTTGGAGAGAGTACAAAACCTGAGGATGCATGTCCCTCTGATCTACCATTCTCATCTTCCATCGGTAGAATCAGTGTTGAGGGCCTTAGGTTCATTGGCGGTGACCATAACGCTTCTTCCGTGTGCCCGGTTACATATGAGAACTCTACAGTGGACACTAGCTATACAATGGTCCCTGCTGGAACTTCCACTGTCATATCCAATACAACTCAGTCGAGTCTGTTGGTCGTCCCTTCTATGGTGGATGTGTTCTCCAGAGTTCTTGGAGGTATGACCCTTTGATCCAGCCCCTGTCCAAATCACAGTGACCACGGACACCTCCCAACTTGGGTGGGGGGGGCATTGTTCAGGCAGGACAGTCCAAGGCCTGTGGTCCCCTGTAGAGACCAGATTGCACATAACCATTCTAGAGATGAGGGTGGTCCTTTTAGCGGTGCAGGCCCTTAATGCCTTTCTTCCTCTGGGAACCATTGCAATTCAGTTAGACAGCATGTCAGTGGTCTGGTATATCAACAAACAGGGAGGGACCAGATCTTACCCCCTTTGTCACGAGGCCATGAGAGTGTGGGAATGGGCAATCTCCACCGGTTGTTTTCGCATAGCAGTGCACATTCCGGGACGGTCCAACATTCTAATGGACAGGTTAGGTCAGACTATTCTGATGCCTTACTAATCATCTCTGAATCTTTCAGTAGCGGAGCAGATCTTCATGGAGTGGTGTCAGCCTTGCTGCGATCTCTTCGCATCTCCTTCCAGCGTGAAGTGCAGCGAGTTTTTCTCTCTGAACCCCCTGCTGGGGGAGTCCCCCAGAGATGTTCTAGTCCATGCTTGGCCTCCTGATCTTCTGTATGCTTACCCTCCAGTACCTCTTATTCTGAGGTTTCTACAGAAACCTCATCAACTGGGGAGCAAAGTGATCCTCATTGCCCTGTTTTGGCCTCGCCAGGTATGGTTTCCTTTCCTTTGGTTTCACCTTCTGGCTCTGCCCTGGATCTTACATCCCATTTAGGATCCAATTTCACACCCATCGGGGGTTCCTAATCCGAACCTGTACTGTTTGAAGCTCACAGCTTGGCTGCTCCAGTACCCATGATCGCTAGGACTCCTGGATTATCCTCTTCAGTTAGGTCTATTCTGGTGACTGCTCATAAGTCTTCAACCAGGAAGGTTTATCATAGCAAATGGAAACATTTTTCTTTTTGGACCTCTCAAAGGACTCCTTCACAGCTCCTTTCTCTGCCATTCTTGATTCCCTAGCCAATATTTTTCAACAAGGAGCTAGTTCTTTTACTGCCGGAGTTCAGTTGGCTGCCATTTCTCATTTTCATGTGGGTGAAAATTCTGCCTCACTAGCCTCCTCCAGACTGTGTAAAGCCTTTATTAAAGGGACTTTTCTGTTACAACCCCCTGTCAAGGATCCTGTTCCCCCATGGGACCTTACTATGGGACCTTACAATGGTTCTTCAAGCTCTGGTCGCTCAGTCTTTTGAACCTGCTGCAACCACAGGTCTAAAATTCTTATCTTGGAAAACAGCATTTCTGGTGGCTATCACCTGTGCTGAAAGGGTTTCAGAATGCAAGCCTTGTCCATCAAAGTTCCTTATATGATTTCCCACAAAAGTAGGGTTTCCCTTCGGACCAATCCATCCTTTCTTCTTCTTTCCTAACTTTGCTAACAAAATGGAATATAAACTCCACTTGTTGGATGTTCATAGACAGTTAACGTTTTTATTTACACAGGACCAAAAATTTCCATAAATCTGATCAGCTGTTTGTGTCCTTTTATAAACCCTTTTTGGGTAAACCTATCTC
Source organism: Protopterus annectens (assembly GCF_019279795.1). Taxonomy (NCBI): domain Eukaryota; kingdom Metazoa; phylum Chordata; order Ceratodontiformes; family Protopteridae; genus Protopterus; species Protopterus annectens. Next base: position 200,476,334 of record NC_056744.1, read on the forward strand.
CAAGGTCACTATTGCTAGATGGATTTCTTCATGCATCCTTCAGGTCTATAAGGACAAAGGCATGTCTCCTCAGGGTCAGGTGAAAGCTCATTCCATTAGGTCCATGGCTACTTCTGCGGCCTTTTGGTCTAGAGTCTCATTGGATGATATTTGTTCTGCAGCTACTTGGTCCTAGTCTCATACCTTTATTTCTCACTACAAATTGGATTTGACGGAGCATTCTTTGGATGTTCTTTGTGTTTCACTTTTGCAGTCATTACATTTAAGTTATCTACTTGCAGTAGCCCTCAGTCGGCCTGATTAACAAAGTCTTGGGTCCTACAACGGTTGCTGTCTCTTCTTCCGTGACGTCAGGTCATCGGGTATAAAACATGCAGCTGACGTCATTACATCAGTCTTTCTTGCCGTGCGGTGCCCAAAGCAGAAGCAGTTCGCAAGTGCCGGTCAGCCGACTCCTGAAATTTTCGTTTTCAAGTTTCAGAACCAAAGTCTTCAACTAAAAGGCAACTTTTTCTTGCTGTAAAATGATGTCAGTAAAAGTAAATAATTGCATTTCTTGTGGAAAGCAAATACCTCATAAAGATTTTCATTCGTACTGTCTTCCTTGCCTAGACCCTGACCACGACGTACCTCGCTGTCGGTTTTGTACCTTATTTAAACCACGAACTATCTGTCGTCTGTATATTTGCGCTTCTAAATTTTTTGGTGCTCGGTTTAGTTATCCTGATATGTCTTTGGTAAGCCATCTGACTACCAACATTCCAAAAAAATGCAAAGATAAAGACAGACACAGGCCACCCAGTTCGCCAGTACACAGTGAGGCACTTTCACAACCCCTGATACCCGCTACTTCAGATTCACAGGCTTCTACTGAGACCCATTTGGAGTCCGGTATGCCACGAGTTGCTTCAACTGTGGAACCTGCGGATGTCTCTACCTTGGACTGGTCCGGAGCCGCTGTACAGGCACCAGCTTCTGAGGGTGTATTCAGGCCTACTGACTTGCATATGAAAACCAGTGTCGTCATCTTCTTCAAGGCCTAAAACTCGAACCATGCCTAGAAAACTGATGCCCAGACCGCATGGTCAGGTCTCTATGCCTAAAGAACAAATGATAAGAATGACCGAAGACCTTATTACTTTAATCAGGGTAAGCCAACCTTCCCCCTCTAAGAGACCTAGGACTGAGTTTGCTTATGATACTTCTGTCCAGGATTCTGACATTTCTGTTTCCTCTGATGACCAGGATTTACCCTTATCTACCTATGAGGATTCTGATGCTGAGGACTCTATTCCCTCTGCCCCCCCCCCCCCCCGAGGATTTCTCTTTTGTTGAAACCTTGCATACTCTCAGGGAGCTTTTTCATTGGGAAAGTCAGGATTTCTCTGATTCTAAAAAAAGGCTTATGGATTTCTTACTCCTGCCCTAGCACAGGCCTTTAACTATACCTCCTGTACTGGACATTGTTGATGATGCCTTTTTGGAATCCAGCATGGCCCCTGACTCTTTACCTCCTGCTTCCAGAAAACCTGATAGATATTACAGGGTTCCTGACTCTCACAAGTTCCTTTTGAAAAATCCTACTGTGGATCCTGAAACCATTGCACAGGGACCCAAGGGCATTAAAGCTACTACTGCCAAAAATCCCACCCCCTCTGTTAGAGACTCCAGGGCACTGGATAGATGGGGTAAGAAGGTATACACTTCTGTACATTGCACAGGGACCCAAGGGCATTAAAGCTACTACTGCCAAAAATCCCACCCCCTCTGTTAGAGACTCCAGGGCACTGGATAGATGGGGTAAGAAGGTATACACTTCTGTAACTTTGGCCATTAGGGCCTTGAATTACCAGTTTCATATGTTAAAGTATCAGCTGCATGTTATTGGATTGCTTAAACAGAAAATGATGTTGATTCCTGATTGTGCTGAAAATAAGGATTTACAGGATTTTATGCATTCTGCTGAACAAGTTGGTAAACATACATTGCAATGTGGTTGTAATTCACTAGAGGCATCTTGCAGGGCTGCGGTAACTGGATCTGTACTTAGAAGGCATGCTTGGCTTAAGGAGCAATCCTTGCCAGATCATGTTAAAGTGAAATTACTGGATGCTCCCTTAAATCAGGGCCACCAGTTTGGCAACAAGGCAGAAGAAGTTCTTAAAAAGATGGAGGAAAAAGCTAAATCTATGCAAACTGTTAAAGACGTTTTTACAAGTACAACCTCCAAGATTTAGTAGGCATTGACCTTCTAAGAACTGGTCCTTTCCTGCCTCTTCCAGACCTTCTCAGTCCAAACCCAGATCCAGCATAGCACCCAGGCTTCAGTCCCAGGGGACACACAGGACTAAGAAGTGGGGGGCCACCACTTCCAAATTTGGGAGTAGTAAAACTCTCCCCTATGGTAAACTGTCTCAATCACTTCCTTTTAAAACTTCCAAGCACTTCTAAACTGACTGCCCCTTTGGGGGGAAAGATTTCACTTCATGCAAAGAACTGGGGACTCATTACCCAGGACAAATGGGTTTTAAATATAGTGTCCCAAGGATACAGATTTAACTTTCACACTTCACCAACTCCAAGAGGTTGGCCAGATCTGTCTCCAAAGCAGTGGGCAGAGGCCCAAAAGCAATTACTCTCTCTCTCTCTCAAGCATAGGGGCTATTCATTTGGTACCAGAAGAGAAAAGGGGTCAAGGTTTCTACTCGAGATTTTTCCTGGTACCCAGAAAAGACAATTCATGGCATCCTATCCTGGACCTGCCTACTCTAAACACCTTTTTGGTGATTCCAAGATTCAAAATGCTGACACTTCACCAGTGGCTTCCTGTGCTAAGCAAAGATGCCTGGTTGGCAACACTAAATTTAAAGGAAGCGTACCTGCACATCCCAATCAGGGAATCTTGCAGAAGATACCTACGCTTCAAAGCAGGCTACACACACTATCAGTTCTCTGCACTGCCCTTTGGCTTATCTACTGTGCCCAGGGTATTCACAAAGTGCCTAGCTCCAGTCATTGCATTTTGGCAAAGAAATATTCAAATATACCAATACCTGGACGATTGTCTAATTCAGGCAGAAAACCAGGACATACTTTTGAATCATCTGGCTTTTGTACAGAAGATGCTAACTTGTCTGGGGTACACCATAAACGAAAAGAAATCACACCTGGTACCCTGTCAACAAATTATATTCCTGGGAGCAAGCTTGAACACAACTTCCCAGATGGCTTTCCTCATGCCAGAGAAACAAATTCACTTGACAACCTACTTCAAACAAGTGGTCACAAAACCCCTGTTATCTGCAAGGTAAATACTACAAGCCTTTGAGTTCATGGCCTCCTGCATTCTTTTATTTCCATATGCAAGACTGCATATGAGGAAACTACAATGGTATCTAAAAAGGCTATGGTGTCAACATTCTTAGGATGTAGAAGCAATGATTCCTGTCATTCCTTGTCTACGCCTAGAGTTCCTTTGGTGGTTAGAGGCCTGCCACCAAAACAAGGGACAACCATTCACACTACCTCCTGCCGCCCAAACCCTAACAAAAACGCATGGGGGGGGGGCGCACCTGGCAGGGAAGTGCATTCAGGGCAAATGGAACCCAAGTCAAATGCGCCTTCACATCAGTCATGAAGTGTTAGCTGTACAGAATGCTCTGACAGCCTTCAAGGACCACATTCTTCCAGGACAATTAATGGTAAAGACGGATAACACCACTGTTATGTGGTACATAAACAAGCAGGGGGGGTACACATTCTTAGCCCCTCTGCAGACTAGCCATGGCATTGTGGAACACAGCCTTGAGCTACCAAGTACCTCTACAAGCTCAGTTCCTGCCAGGAAAACTAAATACACTGGCAGATGGACTAAGCAGAACCCTCATGGACCCACACGAGTGGAAACTGGAATCAAGGATTTTTAACATGTTGACAAGCAAATGGGCGAGCCTAGATATAGACCTGTTTGCCTCCCCCCAGAACTATCAATTGGAAAAATTTTGTGCAAGGACTCCCCACTGACAAGCTTGGAAAGTGGATGCTCTGTCCTTCAGCTGGAAAAATAAATCAGTTTATGCCTTTCCTCCTCTGTCTCTGCTCTCCAAAGTACTACTAAAGATTAAACAAGACAAACCAAAGATGATTTTGATTGCACCAGCCTGGCCATGCCAACACTGGTACCCCCTCCTGCGTGTCACTGTTGGCCCCATGGCACCTGCCTCAGACTCCTACCCTGCTGTCTCAGCAGGAGAACCAGATTCTGCACCCTCAGCTTCAAACACTGAACCTAGCAGCCTGGCTAATTACCTAAGCTCTCCTTTACCATCCCTCAGTAAACCAGTGCTAGATGTCATTTTAGAGGCAAGGAGGCCTAGTACTAGAAATTCTTATGCTGAAAAATGGAAACGATTCTGTGCCTGGAACCAATCTCAAGGGATGAGCACAGCAGTGCCCAATTTTCCTCAGATTTTACAATACTTAACTGAGATGCTTCACAAGGGCCTGTCATTTTCCTCAATAAAAATTCACGCCTCAGCCATTTCAGCTCATTATAACACAGAACCTCCCCTCTTCTCTCTTCCATTGCTCAAGCAGTTCCTCAGAGGGGCCAAAAATTTAAAACCACCCAGGAAAGCTCCAACTCCAGCCTGGGACCTGAATTTTGTATTGGAGAAACTCACCTTTCCACTTTTCGAGCCAGCTGCTACTGCAGATTTAAAATTCCTTTCTTGGAAAACAGCTTCCCTTTTAGCCATCACTTCAGCAAGAAGGGTATCTGAATTACAGGCCCTTATGGCAGTGGAGCATTTCATCATCTTTCTTGTGGACAAGGTGTCCCTCAGGACCAATCCCTCTTTCATGCCAACGGTGGTATCCAGTGTGGCCTTTATTCAGTCCATTCATTTGCCTACCTTCTTTCCTAATCCACAGAACAAAGGTGAATGGATACTGCACTCCTTAGATGTGCACAGACAACTTAGATCCTACTTTGAAGGAAATCTGAACAACTGCTGGTGGCATTTGCTGCAGGGACAGAGGGGAAGGCTATTTCAAAGTGAACCATCTCCAAATGGATAGGCCATTGCATTCATTTCTGCTATAAGCACCATGGAAAACCTATCCCACAGGGATCAGATCCCACTCAACCAGGGCTGCATCTACCGCTACAGCCTTTCTCAGAGGCGTACCTACTAGGGACATCCTAGAAGCTGCTACCTGGAGTTCTGTACATACTTTCACCAAGCATTACCATTTGCCAGTTTTCTGTAAATCCAAAGCTGGCTTTACCACTGCAGATGTTCATCGTTCATACAGCTGCAGTCATAACAGATGGGTTATCCTGCCGTCAGGCGGGTCCTCGGTCGGCCGAATTCCAAAGTCTAGGTCCGGCGTCGGTTGTCGTCGCTTCCTCCCTGACGTCAGTGTGGCAGGGGTATAAAAGAGGCAGCCGACGCCATTTTCTTCAGTCTTTCTTGCTGCGTGGTGCCCGAAGCAGAAGCAGTTCGCAAGTGCCGGTCGGCCAGCTCCTGAGATTTATGAAAGTATTTCAGCCGAAGTCTTCTTGAAAGCTAAGTACCCGTTGAAACTTTTCTTGCCTCAGACCGATGTCAGACAAAGTTAATAATTGCATTTCATGTGGGAAGCAAATACCGCATAAGGATTTCCACTCTTACTGTATACCTTGCTTAGGCCCAGACCACGACGTCTCGGCCTGCCGTTTTTGTGCTAGATTAAAAAAACGCACTATTAAGCGTCGGGAGGCGTTCGCCCTTCACTTTTTTGGCAAAAAATTTAATTATATTATGTCGTCGGATACTCTGACTCCAGTTTTGAGCAAAAAATACAAAGATAAGGACCGGCATACGAGGTCTGCACCACCTACTGATACCACGCTAAGGCCGACTACCGGTTCTCCGGTACTCAGCGATGCGCCTACTCGGCCCCTGAGTGCCGATGGCAATGCATTACTGGTGTCTTCAGTACCCGAGGTCGCAGGCTCCTCGACCCCATTCCTACTACAGATACTGACGCCACTCCTGGCAAGGAAACTCAGAATTTAGACAGGCCTGCCATTTCTCAAGGGGTCTTCAGGCCTTCCTCCTTCTGTATTAAAGCCTTCACTAAATCTAAAACAGCCATAAAAACCAAAAAGCAGGTTCCTCAGACACCCTCTCAAGGCACCATGCCTAAAAAACAGATGCTTAAAATGGCTGAGGATTTGATTACTCTTATCAGAGGTTCTCAACCCCCCTCTGACAAAAGGCCCAGATTAGAGGAAGATTACCCTTCCTCATATCAAGCTTCTATTACCTCAGAACTATCTGAGGGCCAGGATTGTGCCTATTCTCCATTCGAAGACTCTGATGCAGAGGAGTCTATTCCCTCGGTCTCCCCTCCTGAGGACTTCTGTTTTGGGGAAACCCTGCATACATTGAGGGAACACTTTCACTGGGAAGGCCAAGATTACTCAGATTCCAAGAAAAAGCTCAGGGAATTTCTTCTGCTCCCCCAGCATAGGCCTCTGGCTATCCCTCCTGTTTTAGATATATTGGATGATGTGTACACAGAAGCCAGTCTTAATCCTGATTCTTTGCCTCCAGCTCCTGTTAAATCAGACGGGTATTACCGGGTTCCTGATTCTCACCAGTTCCTATATAAAAGCCATACTGCTGACCCAGAAACTATTTCACAGGGTCCCAAGGGAATTAAGGCCTCTACTGCTAAAAACCCATTACCTTCAGAGAGAAATTCCAGATCTTTAGAAAGGTGGGGGAAAAAGGTGTACACCTCGGTCACTTTAACCATGAGGGCATTAAACTGTCAGTTCCATATGTTAAAGTATCAACAGTTTTTGATATCTCAGCTGAAAAGCAAAATGACACGACCAGAACTACCAGATTAAAAAGAGTTGCAGGATTTGTTGCATGGTGCAGAGCAAGTGGGTAAACATACCTTGCAGTGTGGTTTTGATGCTTTAGAGGCCTCATGTAGAGCTGCTGTTACGGGGTCTGTTATATGTAGGCATGCTTGGCACAAAGAGCAAACCTTACCAGATCATGTCAAAGCTAAATTATTAGATGCACCTCTTCAAAAAGATGCATTGTTTGGTGTTAAAGCTGAGGAGGTGCTAAAGAAAATGGAGGAAAAAGCGAAATCAATGCAAACAGTGAAAGATTGCCTGCAGGTACAGCCTCCACGTTTCAGCAGAAACTGGTCTTCAAAAAACTGGTCCTTTCCAGCCACGGACAGACCTCAAAGGGGCAGATACAGGCGTCCAAGGGGTAACCTCAAGGATCTTTCAGAGCCAGACAGTGGCAAGCACCAACCCCAAGAGGTGGAGAAGATAGATCACAGTCTTTTAGAAAACAGACACAATGACGGAATTTATGTGGTGGACTCAGCTTGCCAAAGAAACACAGGTCTTCCTTTCTGTGTACCTCAAGCAACTCAAATCATCACAACAGACGCCTCAGACTACGCCTGGGGAGCACACATGACAAATCAGTGCATTCAGGGAAAATGGGCACGAAAAGAGAAGCTCCTTCACATCAACCAAAAGGAAATGCTAGCCGTGCAAAAGGCTATTATGACCTTCAAAGACCTACTGCATCCGGGCCAGTTATTGATAAGGACAGACAACACCACAGTGATGTGGTACATAAACAAACAAGGGGGAACTCATTCATACAAGCATACCAGACAAGCCATGACCCTATGGAACACAGCACTGGAAATGAAAATTCAACTACAGGTACAATTCCTGCCAGGGAAGGAAAACACACTGGCAGACAACCTAAGCAGAAATATGACAGATCCACACGAATGGAAGTTGCATCCTCAAATTTTCACAAGGATAACTCAGGCATGGGGACAGCCAGACATAGATCTCTTTGCTACACACAGAAATTGCCAGTTGAAAAAATTTTGTTCAAGGACCTATCATCCACAGGCCTGGAAAGTGGACGCACTTTCCTTCAATTGGGCAACATTGACAGTCTATGCCTTCCCGCCTCTTCCTCTGCTGCCCAAAGTTCTATTAAAAGCCAGAGCAGAGAGGCCGAAAATGATTCTCATTGCTCCAGACTGGCCAAGGCAACACTGGTATCCGCTCCTGAAGAGCCTGACACATTCCCCACAATGGATCCTACCTCTAGTCCCTCTTCTGTTGTCTCAGCACAACTACAAAACTCTTCACAGCCATCTCAAAACTCTAAATCTAGCTGCATGGAGAATTCCTTGATTTCACAACAGTTTCTCCTCTCCAAGGAGGTGCAGGATGTCATCTTGGAGGCCAGAAGACCTTCTACTAGAAAGGCCTACTCTGCCAAATGGAAACGATTTTGTGCCTGGAATCAAAAGAAGGGACAGAATCCTTGGGTAATACATATACATCAAATTTTACAGTACCTAGCTGAGATGTTAAACAATGGACTTTCCTTCTCCTCCATCAAGATCCACGCTTCAGCCATTTCCGCACAATACAACACAGATCCTCCTTTATTCTTTCATCCTCTCTTAAGGCAGTTCCTCAGAGGGGCAAAGAATATAAAACCCCCAAGGAAACTACCAGTCCCTGCTTGGGACCTCAACTTCGTATTGGAAAAGCTGACCCTTCCTCCCTTTGAGCCAGCTTCTTCATCAGAGTTACAATACTTGTTATGGAAAACAGCCTTTCTTCTGGCTATCACCTCAGCTCACAGGGTTTCAGAGCTACAGGCCCTCAGGCTGTGCAACCATTAATCATTTTCCATCAGGACAGAGTTTCCTTACGAACCAACCCTACCTTTATGCCAAAGGTAGTATCCAGTGTAGCTTTGAATCAGACTATCCACTTACCTACGTTTTATCCTAATCCACAGAACAAAGGGGAAAGACTACTACATTCCTTGGACATTCACAGACAACTTTGTTATTATTTGGACAGGACAAAGCCATTCAGGAAATCTGAGCAACTCTTTGTGTCCTATGCTGCAGGTGCTCAAGGAAAGGCTATTTCCAAACAGACAATTTCAAAATGGATAGCCCACTGCATACGCTTTTGTTACTCATTTCATGGAAAAACTGTGCCTGCATGCATCAGATCCCACTCCACCAGAGCCACAGCTACCTCTGCAGCCTTCTTCAGGGGGGTCCCTACCAAGGCTATTTTGGAAGCAGCCACCTGGAGTTCAGTGCACACTTTCTCCAAGCACTTTCACCTCCCACTATACTCTAAATCTAGAGCGGACTTTGCCACAGCAGTCCTGCAGGGCATCCTAGCCCCTCCTAGTTCCACTTAGTGCCTACCACCCTTACTTAGCTTTGGGATTCTACCCATCTGTTATGACTGCAGCTGTATGAGCACTCGAACATCTACATTTATGGTAGGTACAAAACTGTACATGTCCTTTAAGAATGCAACTGCAGTCGTAACATATGGGTTGTCCTGCCTCAGGCAGCCCTCGGTCGGCCGAATTCCAAATCTGGGTCCGGCGTCGGCTGGTGTCACCTCCTCTCCGACGTCAGAACGGCTGGAGTATAAAGGCATCGGCCGGCGCCATCTTCTTCAGTCTTTCTTGCAGCGCGGTGCCCGAAGCAGAAGCAGTTCGCAAGTGCCGGTCGGTCAGCTCCTGTGTTTTCAGTACCGAAGTCATCTAAAAGCTAAGTACCCCGTTGGGGAACATTTTTTCTTGCCTCAGCCGATGTCAGAACAAAGTGAGAAAGTTAATAATTGTTTGTCTTTTGGTAAACAAATACCTCATAAGGACTTCCATTCTTATTGCCTTCCTTTCCTGAGCCCAGACCACGACGTCTCGGCCTGTGCTGCCTGTGCTTGTTTTAATAAGCGCACTCTCAGGCGCCGGGCAGAATTTGCTGAAGACTTTTTCGGCAAATCTTTCGCTTATATCATGCCGTCGGAACAACCGACTACTCAATCTTCCAAAAAACGGAAGGACCGGGACCGACATCCTCTGCCTGCGTCTTCCACCGATACTCCTCCTAAACCCTCCGCTAGTGCTTCGGTCCCTTCGGAAGCGGTAATTCCACCGCTCCAGGCCGATGACACAGCGTTAACTCGTCCTCCGGTCTCGGAATCTACTCCGGTGCCGGTTGTTGATTTTCCTCCAGAAACCGAAGTTCTGGATCTACCCGACACCATTCCTGTAGACAAGGTTACTCCTGCACGTGGGGCAGCTAGGCCTCCTGTATCCATGTCCATCAAGGCCTTTGCACGTGCTAAGGCCGCCAGCCAGGCCAAGGCCCATCCTAAACCTACTGCCCAGGCCCCTTCTTCTGATAAGCAGGTCATGTCTCTTGCTGCAGATCTTATTTCTCTTATCAGGGGGTCTCAGCCCCATCCTGACAGAGGTTCTCAGCAGCCTGCAGAGAAAAGACCCAGGACTGAGCAGGCCGACAACCTCTCTTCAGATGAAGCCTCTGGGGATTCTGAGCCTTCAGATACCCAAGAAGAATCCTTCCAGGCCTATGAGGACTCTGATGCTGAGGAATCTATCCCCTCTGCCTCTCCTCCAGAGGATTTTTCGTTTGGTGAAGTCCTACACTCTATGAGGGAGCATTTTAAATGGCAGGGTCAGGAATTCTCAGATTCCAGGAGAAGGCTGCGTACCTTCCTCAAACTACCCCAGCACAGACCTCTAGCTATCCCTCCAGTTATGGATGTCCTGGATGACGTTTTCTCCGACTCCAGTGCTAATCCTGATTCTCTCCCTCCTGCTCCTGTCAAGCCAGACAGATATTACAGGGTCCCCGACACCCACAAACATCTCTTTAAGGCCCATTCTGTGGATCTAGAAACCATTTCTCAGGGCCCCAAGGGAGTGGCTACTTCCACAGCCAAGAATCCACTGCAAGCAGATAGGGAAGCTAGGTCCCTGGAGAGATGGGGTAAAAAAGTTTATACCTCTACCACCCTGGCTATGAGGTCACTTAATTGCCTTTTTCACATGTTTCAATACCAGGATTTTTTTACTGGATGATTTACAGAAAAAACTAGCCTCTCCTGAGCCTATTGATAGAAAGGCATTGCAGGATCTAGTACATAACTCTCAGCAGGTTAGCAATCATTTTCTTCAGTGTGGTTATGATGCATTGGAGGCTTCATGTAGGGCAGCTATGACTGGGGCTGTTATACGTAGACATGCTTGGTTAAAAGAACAGCCGCTGCCAGACCATGTTAAAGTAAAGTTACTTGATGCACCTCTGGAAAAACAGAAGCTTTTTGGTGCCAATGCACAAGATGTGTTGAAATCTATTGAGGAAAAAGCTAAATCAGTACAGACAGTCAAAGATTTCCTCCAGGTTCAACCACCAAGATTCAGCAGAAATTGGCCTTCAAAAAATTGGTCCTTTCTGGACACTGATAAATTTCAAAGGGGAAAAAACAGGCATGCCCGAGGTAGAGGGCAATACCGAGGCTCCTACAGGGGCCGCCAATGGCAACCACCAAATCAAAGAAGTGGCGCAGGCAGTCCAGCTGCCCCACAAGGACAAACACAATGACTTGACTTTCATGCCGCCCACAAAGGCTCAAAGAGAAGCACCTTTGGGCGGAAAATTATCCTTATTCTCAAAAAACTGGCATATCTTAACCAAGGACAACTGGATTCTGGATTTAATAGACAAAGGCTACAGATTCCACTTCCATATTTTACCAATAAGACAAGGCATGCCAAACCTGCCACTTCATCAAAGGGCAGAGGCACTCATTCAAGTTTCAAAGCTGTTAAATATAAAAGCAATAGAAAAGGTTCCTCCACAGGAACAAGGCCAGGGACTTTATTCAAGACTGTTCCTTGTTCCAAGAAAGGAAAAATGGAGACCTATACTGGACTTGTTTACTCTAAATACTTATCTCATTGTGCCAAAGTTCAAAATGCTGACGTTGCAGCAACTCCTTCCCATGCTGGGCAAGGGGTCCTGGCTGGTCACTCTGGACCTCAAGGAGGCATACCTGCATGTCCCAATCAGACAAAGCTGCAGAAGATACCTCAGATTTCTTGCAGGAACAGAGCATTATCAATTCTCAGCATTGCCGTTTGGCTTATCTACTGCGCCCAGGGTGTTCATGAAATGCCTGGCATCAGTAGTGGCACACTGCAGACTCCAGGGGATTCAAATATACCCCTACCTGGACGACTGCCTCATACAAGCAGACAACAAACAAACCCTGATAGCCAACTTGGATTATGTCATACAATTACTACAGGCCTTGGGATACACAGTCAACATTCAGAAATCAAGACTTCTGCCATCCCAACAGATCATTTTCCTAGGAGCCAAACTGGACACAAACACTCAGATGGCTTATCTCACAGAGGAAAAACAACAGCAGTTACCAGAGTACTTCAAAAGCCTAGCAAAGCTCTCCCAGCTGACTGCAAGGAAAATCCTGCAGGCCCTGGGGTTCATGGCATCTTGTATTCTTCTGATACCTTTGTCAAGACTTTATATGAGAAAGCTACAATGGTATTTAAAAAGCTTATGGTCCCAACACAGCCAAAGCCTCGAGGACGTAATCTAACTCATTCCATGTCTGCAAAGAGAATTTTTGTGGTGGGCTGAAGCAAGTCAGTTAAACAAGGGCATGTCTTTCAACAAACCTCAAGCAGGTCAAACGATTACAACAGACGCCTCAGACCATGGATGGGGGGGCGCACATGGAGGGCAGATGCATTCAAGGTCAATGGACACCAAGGGAAAGGCATCTGCACATAAACCAAAAAGAGATGTTGGCAGTGATACATGCAATCGAGACTTTCGAAAAATCACTTCAACAAGGACATTTGCTAATAAGGACAGACAACACCACGGTAATGTGGTATATAAACAAGCAGGGAGGCACTCATTCTTATCCCCTCTGCAGACTAACAATGATTCTCTGGGAAAAATCCCTAAGTTTGAACATACATCTACAATCCCAGTTTGTGCCAGGCAAGGACAATGTACTGGCAGACAAGCTGAGCAGAAATTTCTTGGATCCACACGAATGGATGCTGCATCCTCACATTTTCTCACAAATATCAAAGACATGGGGAAGACCGGACATAGATCTCTTTGCTTCTCACATGAATCATCAGCTGGAAAAGTTCTGTACAAGGACTCACCATCCTCTAGCCTGGAAAATGGATGCTCTCTCCTTCAGCTGGAAGTCCCTAGCAATTTATGCATTCCCTCCTCTACCACTGCTGACCAAGGTGATACTGAAGATCAAAGCAGAACAACCAACAGGCATTTTGATAGCTCCAGACTGGCCAAGACAGCACTGGTACCCATTGCTGTTGAGCATAACTCGGTCCAAACCGTGGCCTCCGCTCCCAACACAACACAATTACAGGACGGTTCATCAAAACCTGAAAACATTGCATCTGATAGCCTGGAGGTTACCATAACTCCTTCAGATATCTCTCTTTCCAAAAAAGTTCAAGAGATCTTACTGGAAGCACGCAGACCTTCCACCAGAAAAACCTATTCAGCCCATTGGAAGAGATTCATCATCTGGAATGCTAACAGGGGTCAGGATACAACTGTAGTGAGTATACCTCAGATATTGGAATACTTGGCAGAAATGTTTCATACTGGTCTATCATATTCTTCCATAAAGATTCATGCCTCAGCAATCTCAGCAAAATACAATTGTGATCCACCTGTGTTTTCACATCCTTTGCTAAGACAGTTCCTAAGGGGGATAAAGAATATCAAACCTCCCAGGAAACGGCCAGTACCTGCATGGGACCTCAACTTCGTCCTGGAAAAATTAACTCTACCTCCTTTTGAACCAGCAGCAACTTCAGAAATGCAATTTCTCTCATGGAAAACAGTGTTCCTATTGGCAATCACATCAGCAAGAAGAGTCTCGGAGATACAGGCACTCATGGCAGTACCTCCTTTTCTCATTTTTCATCAGGACAGAGTCTCTCTAAGAACCAATCCTTCTTTCATGCCAAAAGTAATTTCAAGGGTGTCTTTAAATCAAGCCATTCACCTGCCTACTTTCTTCCCCAGTCCTCAAAACAGGGGGGGAAGCACTGCTGCATACTTTGGACATACACAGGCAACTACGCTACTACTTGGACAGAACTAAGGCCATCAGAAAGTCTGACCAACTGTTTGTAGCCTATGCTGCTGGAGTACAGGGAAAGGCAATCTCCAAACAGACAATTTCAAAATGGATTGGACACTGCATCAGATTTTGCTACTCTTTTCATGGAAAAAGTGTGCCAGCCAATATTAGGCCACACTCCACCAGAGCTATAGCCACATCCACAGCTTTCCTAAGAGGTGTGGCTACAAAGCACATTCTAGAGGCTGCTACATGGAGCTCCGTGCATACATTTACCAAGCACTACAACTTGCCTTTATACTCCAGATCCCAAGCAGGCTTTGCCTCGGCAGTCTTGCAGGGCATTTTAGCTACACCATCACTTTCTTAGTTCCAACCACCCCCAGCTTGGCTATGGTATTCAACCCATATGTTATGACTGCAGTTGCATTCTTGAAGGACATAGTACAGTTTTGTACCTACCATAAATGTAGATGTCTGATAGATATGCAACTGCAGTCGGTTTGTCCCACCCTCCTACCCCTCTGCATCCTTCTTTATGGGTCCACTACCCCTATCCCTATTAGCTGGGGGTATCTCTATGGTGTATCTGTTTATTACTGTTGTGTATGTCTGGAATTCTTTATCCATTCACCAAATTTAGCCTTCCTAGGAGGGCACCTGGCATCTGGGGCAAGAAACACTGAAGAAGATGGCGTCGGCCGATGCCTTTATACTCCAGCCGTTCTGACGTCGGAGAGGAGGCGACACCAGCCGATGCCAGACCCAGACTTTGGAATTCGGCCGACCGAGGGCTGCCTGAGGCAGGACAACCCATATGTTACGACTGCAGTTGCATATCTATCAGAGATCTACATTTATGGTAGGTACAAAACTGTACTTTTTTGCAGGGTCTTATAGCTTGTCCTAATGCTATCTAAATTCCTCCTCCCATCCTTAGCTGTGGGAATCTACCCAAATGTAAAGACTGCAACAGTGAAACACTAAGAACATAGTACAGTTGTGTACACTTGCCATAAATGTAGATGTTCGAGTGTATTCACTGTTACAGTTCTGGTTACCCTCCCTTCAGCCCCCTGACTTTGTTTGGCTATACCTCTTCTCTCTTTTTCAATTCTTAAAAGCTTTTTGGTGTATTTGCTTTTTTGTTTGAGGTATAACCTTGTATATTTATATATTTAATTGCTTCCCATTAGGGGGGCACCTGACATCTGGGGCAAGAAAAACTGATGTAATGACGTCAGCTGCATGTTTTATATCCCTGATGACCTGACGTCATTGAAGAAGAGACCTCAACCGACGTAGGACCCAAGACTTTGTTAATCAGGCCGACTGAGGGCTACTGCAAGCAGATAACCCAAATGTAAGGACTGCAACAGTGAATACACTCAAACATCTACATTTATGGTAAGTGTACACAACTGTACTTTCTGCGTTGCTCCGGAATATCCTTCCATGAGGGCCACTCAGGAGTTTAGTAGCTGGGGACTCTGTCCCACAGGTTGAAGACCAAATGAAGTAAACTACTTCAGATAAAGAAGTTATGTACTCACCATAACATTCCATCTGAGTAGATGTTCTTCGTGTTTCACTGTTACAGTCATTACATTTGGGTTATCTGCTTGCAGTAGCCCTCAGTCAGCCTGATTAACAAAGTCTTGGGGTCCTGCATCAGTTGCTGTCCCTTCTTCTGTGACATCAGGTCTTCAGGGGTATAAAACATGCAGCCGATGCCATTACATCAGTCTTTCTTGTCCTGCGGTGTCCGAAGCAGCAGCAGTTCGCAAGCGCTGGTCGGCCGACTCCTGAAATTTTTGTTTTCGAGTTTCAGAACCGAAGTCTTCTACTAAAGCTAAGTACCCCGTTGGGGAAACTTTTTCTTGCTCCTTACCAATGTCAGTAAAAGTTAATAATTGTATTTCTTGTGAAAAGCAAATACCTCACAATGATTTTCATTCGTACTGTATTCCTTGCCTAGGCCCTGACCACAACGTACCTTGCTGTTGGTTTTGTGTCTTATTTAATCAACCCACTATCCGTCATCTGTATATTTTCGATTCTAAATATTTCGGTTCTTGGTTCAATTATCCAGAAATGTCGTTGGTTAGCCATCCGACTACCGGAATTCCAAAAAAGCGCAAAGATAAAGACAGAGACAGGCTGCCTAGGTCCAAAGCTGCCATCGACGCTTCTCCTAAGCCAGTCGCCAGTTTGTCGGTAGTCAGTGAGGTGCTTTCACAGCCCCTGATACCCACTACTTCTGATTCGCAAGCCTCTACTGAGACCCATTCGGAGTCCGGCATGCCGCGAGATGCTTCAACTGTGGAACCTGCAGATGCCTCTACCTTGGATGGGTCCAGAGCCGCTGTGCAGGCACCGGCTTCTGTGGATGTATTCAGGCTTACTGACTTGCATATTAAACCGACGCTTCCTTCTTCTTTAAGGCCAAAACCTTGAACCATACCTAAGAATCTGACGCCCAGGCTGCATGCACAAGCCTCTATGCCTAAAAAACAAATGATAAGAATGGCTGAAGATCTTATAACTCTAATCAGGGGAAGCCAACCACCCCCTTCTAAGACCTAGGACTGAATTTGTTTATGAATCTTTTGACCAGGATTCTGATTTTTCTGATTCTTTTGATAATCTGGATTTACCCTTATCTACTTATGAGGATTCTGATGCAGAGGACTCTGTTCCCTCTGCTTCCCCTCCAGAGGATTTTTCTTTTGGTGAAACCTTGCACACTTTAAGGGAACATTTTCACTGGGAAAGCCAGGATTTTTCTGATTCAAAAAAGAGGCTTAGGGATTTCTTACTTCTGCCTCAGCATATAGGCCTTTAGCTATACCTCCTGTACTAGACATTGTTGATGATGCCTTTTCAGAATCTAGTTTGGCCCCTGATTCTTTGCCTCCTGCTCCCAGAAAACCTTTTTAAAAATCCTATTGCGGCTCCAGAGACTATTTCACAGGGACCCAAGGGCATTAAGGCTTCTACTGCTAAAAATTCTACCCCCTCTGATAGGGACTCCAGGGCGCTGGATAGATGGGGTAAGAAGGTTTACACTTCTGCAACCTTGGCCATTAGAGCCTTAAATTGTGAGTTTCATATGTTGAAGTATCAACAACATGTTACTGGATTTCTTAAGCAGAAAATTATGTTGATTCCTGACTGTGCTGTAAATAAAAAATTACAGGATTTAATTCATTCTGCTGAACAGGTTGGAAAAGATACTTTGCAATTTGTATTTGATTCATTAGAGGTGTCTTGTAGGGCTGCTGTCACTGGGTCTGTGCTCAGAAGGCATGCTTGGCATAAGGAGCAATCTTTGCCTGATCATGTTAAAGGTAAACTGTTGGATGCTCCCTTAAATCAGGATTACCTTTTTGGCAACAAAGCTGAGGAAGTTGTTAAAAATGCCCTTAAATGCCCTTAAATACCATAATCTACCTTATTCACCTTCTATGTTTGTTCATTAATCTGCATTTATGTTTTGCATTCTGTTCCTTCAATTGCATGTACCAATGCTTTTACTGTCTAAATTATAATGACATTATGTTTTGCTACTTCAATGTATCTAGAAATTACTATCAAATGTTAATGTATATCTATTTTCTGTTTTGGAGCTTTTCTCCCCAGGACTCCATTGAAAACGGGTTCTTCAAGGCCCAATGGACTATCCTGGTAAACCAACTGCAATAAATAAATAAATAAATAAATAAAAAGATGGAAGATAAAGCTAAATCTATGAAAACTGTGAAAGATTTTTTTACAAGTTCAGCCTCCAAGATTTAGTAGGCATTGGCCCTCTAAGAATTGGTCCTTTCCGGCCCCTTCCAGATCTTCTCAATCCAAACCCAGACACAGTAGAAACCCCAGGTTTCAGTCACAGGGTACGCACAAGACTAAGCAGAGGTGGGCTTCCACATTCAAATCTGGGAGTAGTAAGACTCCCCCCTATGGAAAACTGTCTCAATGACTTGCCTTTAAAACTTCCAAGCACTTTTCAACTGAATGCTTCTTTAGGCGGAAAAATTTGTCTGCAGGCCAAAAACTGGAAACTCATAACCCAGGACAAATGGGTCTTAAATATAGTGTCCCAAGGATACAGATTTTACTTCCACACGTTACCAGCACCAAGTGGGTGGCCAGATCTACCCCCAAATCAGTGGGCAGAGGCCCAAAAGCAAGTACTTTCTCTCTTAAACATGGGGGTTATTCAGTTGGTACCAGAAGAGGAAAAGGGACAAGGTTTCTATTCGAGACTTTTCCTGGTACCCAGAAAAGACAATTCATGGTGTCCTATCCTGGACCTTTCTACTCTAAACACCTTTTTGGTGATTCCAAAATTCAGGATGCTGACTCTTCAGTTGCTTCCTATGCTAGGCAAGGATGCTTGGTTGGCAACATTAGATTTAAAAGAAGCATACCTGCACATCCCTATCAGGGAATCTTGCAGAAGTTGCATACGTTGGCAGGCTACACGCATTATCAGTTCTCTGCACTGCCCTTTGGCTTATGTACTGTGCCCAGGGTATTCACAAAGTGCTAGCTCCAGTTATTGCATTTTGCAGACAAAGAAATATTCAGATATATCCATACCTGGACGATTGTCTAATTCAGACAGCCAGGACATACTTTTGAATCATCTGGCCTTTGTACAAAGAGTGATGACTTGTCTGGGGTACACCATAAATGAAAAGAAATTACACCTGGTACCCTGTCACCAAATTATATTCCTGGGAGCAAGCTTGAATACAACTTCCCAGATGGCTTTCCTCATGCCAGAGAAACAGATTCATTTGACAGCCTACTTCAAACAAGTGGCCACAAAAAGCCCTGCTATCTGCAAGGCAAATACTGCAAGCCTTGGGGTTCATAGCCTCCTGTATTCTTCTATTTCCATATGCAAGACTGCATATGAGGAAACTGCTATGGTATCTCAAAAGCCTATGGTGTCAACATTCTCAGGATCTAGAAGCAATGATTCCTATCATACCTTGCCTACGCCTAGAGTTCATTTGGTGGGCAGAGGCCTGCCAGCAAAACAAGGGACTACCATTCACACTACCCCCTGCCGCCAAAACCCTAGCAGACGCATCAGACTATGCATGGGGGGCTCACCTGGCAAGGAAGTGAAAATGGAACCCAAGTCAAATGCACCTGCATATCAATCAAAAAGAAATGTGAGCTGTACAGAATGCTCTGACACCCTTCAAGGATCACATTCTTCCAGGACAACTAATGGTAAAGACAGACAACACCACTGTTATGTGATACATAAACAAGCAGGGGGGTGCGCATTCGTACCCCCTCTGCAGACTAGCCATGGCATTGTGGAACACAGCCTTGGGCTGCCAAGTGAATCTACAAGCTCAATTCCTGCCAGGAAAACTAAATACACTGGCAGACGGACTAAGTAGAAACCTCATGGACCCACACGAGTAGAAACTGGAACCAAGAATTTTCAACATGTTGACAAGCAAATGGGGGAGCCCAGATATAGACCTGTTTGCCCCCCCCCCAGAACTATCAGTTGGACAAATTTTGCACAAGGATTCCCTACAAACAAGCTTGGAAAGTGGATGCTCTGTCCTTCAGCTGGAAAAAACTATCAGTTTATGCCTTTCCTCCTCTGCCTCTGCTCTCCAAAGCACTACTAAAGATCAAACAGGACAAGCCAAGGACGATTTTGATTGCACCAGACTGGCCATGCCAACACTGTTACCCCCTCTTGGGCAGTGTGTCACGGTTGGCCCCATGGCACCTGCCTGGGACACCTTCTCTGATGTTCATCGTGCATACAGCTGCAGTAATCACAGATGGGTTCTCTGCCGTCAGGCGGTCCCTCGGTCGGCCGAATTCCAAAGTCTAGGTCCGGCGTCGGTTGCTGTCGCTCTCTTTCCTGATGTCAGTGCGACAGGGGTATATAAGGCACAGCCGACGCCATATTCTTCAGTATTATTTGCCGCGCGGTGCCCGAAGCAGAAGCAGTTTGCAAGTGCCTGTCGGCCAGCTCCTGAATTTACAAAAAATTAGAAACCGAAGTCTTCTTTAAAGCTAAGTACCCCGTTGGGGAAACTTTTCTTGCCTCAGACCGATGTCAGAAAAAGTTAACAATTGTATTTCTTGTGGGAAGCAAATACCGCATAAGGATTTCCATTCCCTCTGCATACCTTGTTTAGGCCCAGACCACGACGTCTCGGGCTGTCGCTTTTGCGCTACTTTCAATAAACGCACTATTAAGCGTCGGGTGGAGTTCGCCCAACACCTTTTTGGTAATGCCTTTGATTATAAAATGTCGTCGGAGACTCCGACTACCGTTTTGTCCAAAAAACACAAGGACAAGGACCGGCACGCGAGGCCCGCGGTCTCCACCGACACCACGCCAAAACCGGCTACACGTGGTCCAGTTCTCAGCGAGACGCCTTTGCAGTCCCTGACTACCGACGACACTTCTTTGGCGGTGTCTTCTGTAACCGAGACCGCAGGTACCTCGGCCCATACCCAGACTACAACCACCGAAGCCACTGTGAGCGTTGATCCTCCTGATGTGGACAGGTCCACTTCCACCCATGGTGTCTTTAGACCCTCATCTTCCTTTTCCATTAAGGCCTTTTCTAAATCCAAATCAGCCAGGCATCCCAAGAGGCCTGTTGCACAGGGCCCATCTCCAGGCCCCATGCCTAAAAAGCAGATGCTTAAAATGGCTGAGGATTTAATTACTCTTATCAGGGGTTCCCAGCCCCCTCCAGACAAGAGACCCAGAGTGGAGGAAGATTCTCCCTCTTCTGATCAGGGCTCCATTTTTTCAGAACATTTTGATGTAGAGGATCACTCTTACTCTCCTTTTGAAGACTCTGATGCAGAGCAGTCCATTCCTTCTGTATCTCCTCCAGAGGATTTTTCTTTTGGGGAAACCCTTGAGAGAACACTTCCATTGGGAAGGCCAAGATTTTTCTGATTCCAAGAAAAGACTTAGGGAATTTCTTTTGTTACCTCAACACAGACCTCTGGCGCGATACCTCCTGTCTTGGATATACTTGGTGATGTTTATGCGGAGGCTTGCCTTAATCCGGATTCCCTGCCTCCTGCCCCAGTTAAGCCTGATAGGTACTACAGAGTTCCTAACTCACACCATTTTCTTTACAAAAGCCATAATGCTGACCCTGAAACCATTTCTCAAGGCCCCAAGGGAATGAAGGCCTCTACTGCTAAGAATCCACTACCTTCCGAAAGAGAGTCAAGATCCTTAGAAAGGTGGGGAAAAAAGGTATATACCTCGGCCACCCTAGCCATGAGGGCCCTAAATTGTCAGTTTCATATGCTTAAATATCAGCAGTTTCTGTTATCACAATTAAGAAATAAAATGTCTCAACCTGAACAACCAGATTTGAAGGAGTTGCAGGATATGATGCATAGTGCAGAACAAGTAGGTAAATGCACCTTACAATGTGGCTATGATGCCCTAGAGGCCTCAAGTAGAGCTGCTGTTACAGGATCAGTCATTCGTAGACATGCCTGGCTTAGGGAACAAATCTTGCCTGATCATGTGAAAGTTAAACTACTAGATGCTCCTTTACAAAAGGATGTGCTATTTGGTACTAATGCTGAGGAGATACTACGGAAAATGGAAGAAAAAGCCAAATCTATGCAGGCTGTCAAAGCTTTTCTACAGGATCAACCACCACGTTTTAGCAGAAATTGGCCTTCTAAAAACTGGTCCTTTCCAGCCACGGACAAGCCCCAAAGAGGTAGATACAGGTGCTCAAGGGGCAGAGGACAATCACAAGGATCGTATAGAGGCAGGCAATGGCAAACTCCAGCACCAAGAGGTGGCGAAGACAGTGCACAGCAATACAGGAAACAAACCCAATGACTTCCTCCTTTCCATGCCAAGCAAGTCTCAGCTGGCAGCACCCTTGGGAGCAAAGCTGGCATTATTTACAAGAAATTGGCATATTGTCACAACAGACAAATGGATCCTGGACGTTATAAACAGAGGCTACAGATTTCATTTTCACACTCTTCCAAAAATGAGAGGCATGCCAAACCTGCCACACTATCAAAGGGCAGAGATACAACTACAAATTTCAAAGCTCATAGACATGAAAGCTATTCAAGAGGTACCAATTCACGAACAAGGTCAAGGTTTTTATTTCAGGCTATTTCGGGTACCAAGGAAAGGAACCGACTGAAGACCCATTTTGGACTTATCCATCCTAAACACATTCTTACTCGTACCAAAATTCAAGATGCTTACATTACAGCAGCTTCTTCCCATGCTGGGCAAGGAGTTTTGGCTGGTAACATTGGACCTCAAGGAGGCATACCTGCATGTCCCAATCAGACAAAGTTGCAGAAGATACCTCAGATTTCTTGCAGGTTCAATTCACTATCAATTCTCTGCATTGCCCTTTGGCTTATCTACTGCGCCCAGAGTATTCTCGAAATGCCTGGCATCAGTAATTGCCTACTGCAGACTTCAAGGGATACAAATTTACCCTTATTTGGACGACTGCCTGATCCAAGCGGACAGCAAGCACATACTTCTGGAACATCTGGCTTATGTAACACGGTTACTGAATTCCCTGGGATACACAGTCAACAAAGAGAAATCCAGGCTAACACCATCTCAGAAAATAACTTTCCTGGGTGCCAACTTGGACACAAACACCCAGATGGCCTATCTTACGCCAGAAAAACAAGGGCAACTAACTCAGTACTTCAAAATACTAACAAATTGTACCAGGCTTACTGCAAGGAAAATCCTGCAGGCTCTGGGCTTCATGGCATCTTGCATTCTTTTAATCCCATGTGCAAAGTTGCATATGAGGAAACTTCAATGGTACCTAAAAAACCTATGATCTCAACACAGCCACAGTTTGGAAACAATAATACCAATAATTCCATGTGTGCAAAAGGAATTTCTATGGTGGGCCCAAGCATGTCAAACAAACACAGGTCTCCCATTCTGCAAGCCTCAAGCAAATCAAGTCATCACAACAGACGCCTCAGATTATGCCTGGGGGGCGCACATGACAGACAGGTGCATTCAGGGCAAATGGTCCCAAAAGGAAAAGCACCTTCACATCAATCAGAAAAAAATGCTAGCAGTGATAAATGCAATTACAGCTTTCAAGGACCTCCTGCATCCAGGACAATTATTGATAAGAACAGACAACACCACAGTAATGTGGTACATAAACAAACAAGGAGGAACACATTCGTACCCCCTGTGCAGACTAGCCATGACACTTTGGAACTTGGCTCTGGAATGGCAAATCGAACTTCAGGCACAGTACTTGCCAGGTTTGGAAAACACGCTGGCAGACAATCTAAGCAGAAATATGACAGATCCACATGAATAGAAGTTGCATCCTCAAGTGTTTACAAAGATAATCCAAGCGTGGGGGAGGCCGGACATAGATCTCTTCGCCTCCCACAGGAATCATCAATTGGAAAAGTTCTGTTCAAGGACCTTTCATCCAAAGGCCTGGAGAGTGGACGCCCTCAGTTGGACAGCATGGACAGTTTACACCTTCCCACCTCTGCCTCTTCTGCCCAAGGTACTCTTGAAAGCAAGAGCAGACAGACTGAAGATGATACTGATTGCTCCAGACTGGCCAAGACAACACTGGTACCCTCTCCTGAGTAGCCTAACACATACTCCTCCCTGGTCTCTTCCTCTAATGCCTCTTCTGCTGACTCAGCACAGCTACAAAACTCTTCACAGTCAGCTGAAAACACTCAATCTCGCTGCATGGGAAATTCCTTAACACCACAACAGACCCTACTCCCCAAAGAGGTGCAGGATGTCATTTTGGAGGCCAGAAGGCTATCTACTAGAAAGGCTTACTCCGCAAAATGGAAATGGTTTTGCTCTTGGAATGAGAAAAAAGGCCAGGACCCTAGAAAACTGAATTTACCTCAGGTATTACAGTATCTAGCTGAGCTGCTGAACAGTGGACTTTCTTTTTCCTCCATAAAAATCCATGTGTCAGCCATTTCTGCAGAATTCAACACGGATCCACCCTTATTCTCTCAACCACTCTTAAGACAGTTCCTCAGAGGGGCTAAGAACATAAGGCCACCAAGGAAACAACCAATACCAGCCTGGGACCTTAATTACGTTCTAGAAAAATTAACATTGCCTCCCTTTGAACCAGCTGCTTCAACAGATTTGCAATATTTGTCCTGGGAAAACAGCCTTCCTTCTGGCCATTACCTCAGCTCATAGGGTTTCGGAACTACAAGCCCTCATGGCTGTGCAGCCCTTTCTCATCTTCCATCAGGACAGGGTTTCCCTTTGTACCAATCCGTCATTTATGCCAAAAGTGGTATCCAGGGTAGCTTTAAATCAAGCCATACACTTACCTTCCTTTTACCCCAATCCTCAAAACAAAGGGGAAAGGCTGCTACACTCCTTAGACATCCATAGACAGCTACGTTATTATTTGGACAGAACAAAGCCTTTCAGGAAATCAGAACAACTTTTTGTGTCCTATGCTGTAGGAGCTCAAGGGAAGCCAGTTACCAAACAGACAATTTCCAAATGGATAGGCCACTGCATACGGTTTTGTTACTCCTATCATGGAAAATCTGTCCGTACAGGCATCAGATACCTCTACAGCCTTCCTCAGAGGAGTTCCTACCAAAGACATTTTGGAGGCAGCCACTTGGAGTTCTGTGCATACCTTCACAAAACACTACCACCTGCCTTTATATTCCAAAACTAGAGCAGGCTTTGCCAATGCTGTGTTGCAGGGCATTCTGGCTCATCCCAGTTCCACCTAGTGCCTACCACCCTGTGCGTAGCTTTGGGATTCTACCCATCTGTGATTACTGCAGCTGTATGCATGATGAACATAGTACAGTTTTGTACCTACCATAAATGTAGATGTTCGAGTGCTAATACAGCTGCAGTACAGGTTTCCCTCCCTCCTTCCCCTCTTGGTAAAGGCCTAGTGGCTAACACCTCCTCATACAACCTGATTGGGTTATCCTTCTATGGTGTATTTGCTTGCAACTACTGATTTTTGATTATATTGCATTGCTTGACTATATATATATATATATATATATATATAATTTATGTATTGCCTTCCTTCTGGGGGCACCTGACATCTGGGGCAAGAAAGACTGAAGAATATGGCGTCGGCTGTGTCTTATATACCCCTGTCGCACTGACATCAGGAAAGAGAGCGACAGCAACCGACGCCGGACCTAGACTTTGGAATTCGGCCGACCGAGGGACCGCCTGATGTCAGAGAACCCATCTGTGATTACTGCAGCTGTATTAGCACTCAAACATCTACATTTATGGTAGGTACAAAACTGTACTTTGTCTCAGCAGGAGAACCAGATTCTGCACCCTCAGCTTAACACTGAACCTTGCACCCTGGCCAATTACCTAATCTGTCCCTTACCATCCCTCAGTAAACCAGTGATGGATATCATTTTAGAGGCAAAGAGACCTAGTACTAAGAAATCTTATGCTGAGAAATGGAAAAGATTCTGTGCCTGGAAACAGTCTCAAGGGATTAGCACAGCAGCGCCCAATTTACCTCAGAGTTTACAATACTTAACTGAGATGCTTCACAAGGGCTTGTCCTTTTCCTCCATCAAAATTCATGCCTCAGCCATTTCCGCTCATTATAACACAGATCATGAGAACCTCCCCTCTTCTCTCACCCACTGCTCAAGCAGTTTCTCGGAGGGGCCAAAAATTTAAGGCCACCGAGGAGAGCTCCAACTTCAGCCTGGGACCTTAACTTTGTCTTGGAGAAACTCACTCTTCCTTCTTTCGAGCCAGCTGCTACTGCAGATTTAAAATTGCTTTCTTGGAAAACAGCATTCCTTTTGGCAATCACTTCAGCAAGAAGGGTATCTGAATTACAGGCCCTTATGGCAGTGGAGCCTTTCATCATCTTTCATGTGGACAGGGTGTCTCTCAGAACCAATCCCTCATTCATGCCCAAGGTGGTATCCAGTGTGGCTCATAATCAGTGCATTCATTTGCCAACCTTCTTGCCTAATCCACAGAACAAAGGGGAACGAATACTGCACTCCTTAGATGTGCACAGACAACTTAGATTCTACTTGGACAGGACTAAACCTCAAAGGAAATCTGAACAACTGCTGGTGACATTTGCTGCAGGGAAAGAGGGGAAAACTATTTCAAAGCTAACCATTTCTAAATGGATAGGTCATTGCATTCATTTTTGCTATAAGGATCTTGGAAAACCTATCCCACAGGGCATCAAACCCCACTCTACTAGGGCTGCATCTACCTCTACAGCCTTTCTCAGAGGCGTCCCTACCAGGGACATCCTAGAAGCTGCTACCTGGAGTTCTGTGCATACTTTCACCAAGTATTATCATTTACCAATTTTCTCTGTGTCCAGAGCTGGCTTTGCCACTGCAGTCTTGCGGGGCCTTATAGCTGGTCCTAATGCTACTTAAATTCCTCTTCCCAACCTTAGCGTTGGGAATCTACCCAAATGTAATGACTGCAACAGTGAAACACGAAGACCATATTACAGTTGTGTACACTTACCATAAATGTAGATGTTCGAGTGTATTCACTGTTGCAGTCCTGGTTACCCTCCTTCCAGCCCCCAAACTTATTTTGGCTATACCTCTACTTTCCTTTACTATGCTTAAAAGCTTTTTGTTGTATTTGCCTTTTTGTTGGAGGTGTATCTTTGTATATTTATATATTTAATTGCTTCCCATTAGGGGGGGCACCTGACATCTGGGGCAAGAAGAACTGATTAATGGCGTCTGCTGCATGTTTTATACCCCTGACGACCTGACGACACAGAAGAAGGGACAGTAACCGATGCAGGACTCAAGACTTCGTTAATCAGGCCGACTGAGGGCTACTGCAAGCAGATAACCCAAATGTAATGACTACAACAGTGAATACACTCAAACATCTACATTTATGGTAAGTGTATACAACTGTACTTTCTACTTCAATTGTCTTCCACCGTCCCTCCCTCCTTCCCCCTGACCTTATTATATGTACAGCCTTTTGGCTGCAGTTGTAGGTCATAAAGTGTTTTTTTCAGGTCGGGTTATAAGGATGAAAGCCAGCAAACTTGATCTGGGGGTTGGAAGGTAGTGAAGTTGTATTATGGGTAAGGGGAGGTGCTTGGAGCTCTGAGCAGATGCTAGTGAAACTGTTGACCCAGATTAGATACAGATCCGGTATCCCCACAGATTGAAGACAAATGAAGAAATACTCAGATGGAATGTTATGGTGAGTACATAACTTTTTTTTTAGTCCATTGCTAAATTGCTTTTACTTCAGCTTGCATGCTAAAATGGTTTACAGTAAAAGTGATGTCACTTTGGCTGTAGCATTGTTGGGATGGACTTCAGAGCCACTTATCAGCAAAAAGACTTTTGATTTTTTTGTCCTGAGAGTATTTTTTAGATGACACTGCACACAGTCAGTTGTCAACATACAAACTGATTGGCAGCACTGAGCACTGAACTTCCCTGTAAAAATGCATTTTCTTATTGTACTATTTTTTATGCTATGAACTATTCTGTCTTGGGCTGAGAGTGACTTTTTGGTATGATCTGTGCTCTACCTCAGTTAACAAATGTAAATAAAGTAAATGACACTTTGTGAAAATGCAGACATATGGTAGTGCTTACTAAAAGGGGATGTCCAGTACTATTTTGTATATGTATACCAACTGTTGGTAAATTATTCTGCTAGCTGTGCATATGTACATCAGCACAGCACTCAGTTAAACATTTAGTGTTTTGTATATTACTGAAGTGAGGGTTGTTATGTTTTTAAAGGAAGTTTGGGAGCAAACCTCCCACATAGGTTTGGCATGTTATAAAACTTTAGAGTTTTGGTTATTTTGACAGAAGGTAGTGTCAAACATTTAAACTTTCTATCAAACATATAAACCATACTAATGAAAGGAGATAGAAAATTAGTTTAGGTTGCTAATAACTGTCAGGACACCAAGGTTGGATGATTTACCACCTTGAGTACTTGGGCAGCTGCCAGTAGGGATTATTGTGCTTTTGGCAAGGTTGCATTACCCTTGATTAGATTCATGATAGGAGGAACCACCTGAGGGCTTCTGAGCCAGTGGTGTTGCATAAGTGGTCCAGAAAAAGAGTTGGGTATATGCTGGCCATTTTAGTTTTACTTCCATTCTGAAAGATCATGGGACAAACTCTGCAGAGGAGGATGGCCACGTTTCCACTCATCATCAGAACTGCATTTAATAACTGCATGTCTTCATGCATCTTAGTTTTGCAGTATTAGTACACTTCAGATTAGATTAGTATATCTGATTTTTTTCAAAAAAAAAAAAATAATTGTTCTGCACTGTGTTGTGGTGCACATTGATTAGGAAGATGAATGTGGTAAATGAGACTTATTTCATTAAGTCAGTGTATACATGGAATTGCCAAGGGAGTCTAATGGGGAAGGCATAGCTAAACCTTTAGAAAATATTCCGCAGTGTGGCAAATAGGAGACTGGTGGAGATGAAGATGAATATGCTGATAGAGAACTATCAGATACATAAGAAATTAAGTGGAGCTTATACGGAGTTAGTGAAAAGCCTGAAACCATTATGGACTTTGTATTGAGGATGGCTGTCTAGTATATTATCATTGTTAATGGGAAGATAGAGAAAAGGAGCATTTTTAATTGTCTGTTACATCAGACCAAGTGTGTTTTGTAGCTGAGAACAGGAACTTCACTTGGAGTGAGATCCTAAAGTTAAATTTAAAGTGTGGAAGCGTTTTGCTGTTTTTTTTTTTGACAGATTTACTCTCTTTTGCTATTGCAAAAATTAATTGCAGGTTTATGAACCCTGGCATGTATGCACTGATGATGATTTCCTTTAGATCTAGGCCTGTAGCTAACATGCTTGTTAGTTGTGTAATCCAGACCATCTAATTACTGTACTTTCTTGCATGCTTTTTTACTATGCCATCCATTGTGTTACATATAATGTGTTGCCCTTTTATTTATTTTTATTTATCCTTTATTGACAGTTAGCCCCACTAAATTAGTGGCCTGCCTTCAGGGGGGAACCAAGGTTATATTTATACTAGCTGGGGAAATTTGGCCAGGACATTTGGGAATTTCCTCTTCTGTCTTTGATAGGTATCGTAGAGTCTTTTACATCCACCTGAGCTACCACCAAATTAAGCAAATGGGACCTCTGTTTAGTATCTCATTCGAAGGCATAGTCAGGAGTGCAGCACCCCCATAATACTGCACTGCAGTATCAGCAGTCCATCCACCTGGAGTGGGAATACAACCCACAGCCTTCTGATCTTCAAGCAGCAAAGACGGGTATGCTACCTTTTGAGCCATTGATGCTCATCTTTGATTCAGGCATTAGAAGTGCTCTAAAGCATAGCCATTGAAGAAGTATGGCATCTTTTTAAACAGGAAAAATAAGTCTTGCATCCTTATGTGGATATAGTGGCACAACACAAATATTGACAACAAGACAGAAGTAGCACTACCTCATACTATAGGCTGGATATATTCATAAAGGATGATGAGTCACTTGAGCCTAAAATAATTCAAAAAATGCTGAATGCAGAATTTCTGAATGTGGCAGTATGCCAGGATGGCTGTGTATAAACTAATTTTAGTTTCATTATAAGTAATATGGTCTAGGCTTCTTTTGGGGGTACTTTAGCTCCTCTCTGGGTTGAAATGCATAAGGGGATACCCATTTTGCAACAGGAAAGTTGTATATATAACCACCATCAACCATTACCATTTTTATTATACTCTGCATTAACTAGAGTCACCTTGAATTTAAGCCGTTGGACTTCTTTCCTTTACAGCTGTAGGCTGGACTCTGTAGTGAACTAATTGTAGCAGCTACATATTTTGCTGAAAGAGTAAATAGAGTGCAATACCCACATAGGCAGTGCCAGGGATTTGTGATGTTTATATATCATGGACTATTTTAGTCAAAATGAAGATGATCTATCATTGGTTAAATTGTCTTTCATCTTACACAGGTGCAAGGAGGACATTAAAGTCGGCATTGGGAACTTGCTGGTTTATGTGAAGAGCTTTAAGGGCCTGGCTGCTATTCGAGATGCAGTGTGGGAGCTTCTTACCAATGACTCTGTTAGCCAGAGTTGGGAAGTTGTATGTCGTAGGCTTTTGGACAAGAATATCTCATTTTGGGATGATTTCCTGCAGCAACTTTTCCTGGACAGGTTAGAGGTAAAATGAGCCTCTCAGATGTTTTAGTGTGTGTCACCATCAGAACAAAAACTACTTTTATTGTATATCACCTTGTCATCTTTTTGGTTAATGTTCTTTTCACCTTCATCTTGCTGTATGGTTTTGATGAGGATAGATTTTTTTTTAATACACTAACTGGTCATGCTCTACAAGGTACAAGTGCTTGTTTCCAGGCAAGTGTTTGAACAAAAGGAAGAAACTATTGCAGAAAAGAGGAAAATCCCAGAATGCAAAAAACTCCCTTACCAGCCTCAGTAAGAAGCTGAAATCCCTCATAAAATCCTCCAAAGCTAGTTACGAAAATAAAATTGCCAAAGATTCTAAAGACAACCACAAGGCATTCTATAACTATGTCAGGAATCTAAATGGCAATGCTCAGATCTGCTCTGAGCCACAACAGAATGGCATTAAATATACTGATCCCAAGGATATTGCCAATATCCTGGCAGATCGATTCAGTGCCAACTTCACCCCCCTCTCACCCCCTGAACGGCCCATCTCAATACTGGAAGATTGCCTTATTCTGGTAATAACGGCCACACAGGTAAGAAAAACGCATTCTCCAAAACTAAGAATACAGCATGCATGAGATCAGATTACATCCCTGGCTGTGTACTACATGAACTACAAAATGAACTGGCACCTCACCTAAGTGTCATGTTTAATCATAGCCACACCTCAGGCTTCCTGCCCACTGAGTGGCGTACAACTACAATTATCCCACTCCACAAGGGGGGGGGGTCCACCTTGGATCTCGGGAACTATCACCCCATCAGTTTGACGAGTCTGATCTGCAAGGGCATGGAACGTATTATCATGGAACTTTATAAACAAAGACATTGGCAACCTTCAAACACTGGACCCCACCCAGTTTAGGTTCATGAAGGGCCGATCTTGTCTCCGAAACCTGATTGACTTCAAATCGGTCTCCAGAGCCGTGGACAAGGGTAAGGTGGTCCACACAGTCTATCTGGACCTCGCCAAGGCCTTTGACACCATTCCCCCACTTTGGAATCATAGATAAACCTACAAAGCTGGGCATTAATCCCTATGTCACTCAATGGGTTGCCAACTGGCTTACTGACAGAATCCACACTGTAAAAGTAGCCGACTCCAAATCCAGCTCCAGGCAAGTGGAGTACCTCAGGGTTCAGTCCTCGGACTGCTCTTGTTTGGCATCTACTTCTCTGAAGTACAGGCCAACACTAAGGGACTCTGGCTAACAAAGTTCACAGATGACTGCAAACTGGGAGCCATTATTGAATCCCCAGATGATGTGGATACTCTAGAAAAAGGGCCTTACAGAAACAGATGCTTGGTACCAGGGCCATGGTCTCAAGCTCAGTGCCAAAAAATGTATAGTTATCCCCTTTGGGAAAAAACATGTAACCGTGAATTACCACATAACGAAAGTGTGATAAGAGACTTAGGGACACAGGTGGATAGTGGTCTCAACTTCAATAACCACATCACCACAACTGTCAGGAAATCCTTCTATGTGGCACACCTCATCACTAAGGGCTTTTCATCCAGAAAAAAGGAGGTCATTGTCCTACTGTACTCATCCCTCATTTGACCCCTAATAGAATACAACGCCCCGTTTGGTATGTACCTCTCAAGACATTTGCAACAACTGGAAAGGCCGCAGAAATACCTCACTAAAAGAATCACAGGCCTAAAGCAGATGCCCTACGCTGACCGCCTTAAAAAACTCCAGCTATACTCTGTTGCATATTGTCTACTCAGAGGCAATCTCTGCTTAACATACAAGGTCATGTCAAACCCAGAGCTGTTGGACATGCTACATTTAAAGAAATCCCAATCCCTCAGAGTCACACGCTCCAGACAATAAACAAAACATGCTGGAGGGATGGGTTGCTGACCCAGAGACTCCACAGACTCTGGAATAGACTGCCCATACATGTCAAGCAGAGCGCCTCTTTGACCCTCTTCAAAAGGAGCCTTGACGATTGGATGGGAGAAAGGAAATTCACCCCGGGGATCATGTCAGTCACCTTGCTAGACAGGGGTCCAGGGAAGTAAATAGTGTGGGAAGAAATAGCCAGGGAATTGTTATGGCTAGGCTTGTATAGGCCCTAAGGCCGATTGCCTAGTACCAACCTATGAACCTATGAGTTTGCTTTATTTATTTTCTCTTAATTGAATATTATGCAAGTAGAAACTGAAGGTTCCAAACCTAAGTCTGTATGATAGTTTGTTAGTAGCTTGCAGGCTGTATTTTTGACTGTGCTGACTGCATACTTGTAAACCTTTAGTATGACATTGAAGGCCTCTATTATAGCTGTTGCACTGTTGCTTTATAGTATTGTCCTCGTCTTACATACTGATTGACTACAACATTCATAAAGGGGGGGTGTTGGACAAGAGGTAGTGTAGTGTCTGTCCAAGCAGAGATGATATCTGCTAGTTTGTCAGAAAGGAGCAGGAAGAATGACTGTCATGAGTTTCAAACTTCAGCAAAATGAAAACATTGTCTTGTTGGCAAAACTCTTTCTTATTGGCCCATGAGAACCACTGTATGATGTCCTTTGTGTTTCACTGTTGCAGTCATCACCTCTGGGTTATCCCTGCTGTGATAGCCCTCGGCCGGCCTGAATACCAGAGTCATTGTTTTTGTGTGCCGGCTGCTTTCACCTGTAGTCTGACGTCAGGTCATCAGTACTATAAAGCAAGGCAGCCAACATCATTACATCAGTCTTTCTTGCCGTGGAGCCCGTAGCAGAAGCAGTTCGCACGAGTGCTGGTTGGTCGCTACCAGAAATCAAATTTCAGCAGAAAACGTCTAAAGCTAAGTACCCCATTGGGGACCCTTTTTCCTTGCTCTAACTGATGTCCGAAAAAGTTAACAATTGGTCCCGCCTGCGGAAAACAGATCCCACACAGAGACTTTCATTCTTATTGCATCACTTGTTTAGGCCCAGAACACGACTTCCCTCATTGCCAGTTCTGTGCCCTCTTTAATGTGAGAATCATTCGCCTTAGAGCTCTTTTTGTAGACAATTATTTTCGTATTTCATCTTCTAATTCTGATATGGCGTCAGTCAGCCAACAATCCGCCGACATTCCGAAAAAACGTAAAGATAGAGACAGGCCACACAAGGATAAGC
Organism: Protopterus annectens; assembly: GCF_019279795.1. NCBI lineage: Eukaryota > Metazoa > Chordata > Ceratodontiformes > Protopteridae > Protopterus > Protopterus annectens. Next base: position 200,509,791 of record NC_056744.1, read on the forward strand.
CTTCCGATGACGCTACTGCTAAGCAAGTCGTCAGTTCTCTGGAATTCACTGAGGTGCTTTTGCAGCCCCTGATGCCTGACTCACTTTCTACGCAGGCCTCTGCTAAGACCATTTTGGAGTCCAGTACGCCACAGAAATCCACTTAGTCTTCCCAGCCTTTGGCTGTGTTTGCCTCGGTTGGGTCCGGAGCCGCGAAGCAGGTACCGGCTTCCGAGGAGGCCATTCGCACTACTGATTCTAGACAAAAACTGACGTCTTCTCTTCCAACTACTGTTTCTCAGAGAACGACAGATTCTCTCAGGCCTTGAAGCCAGGCCACTCCTAGTAAATCTGCTTCTAGCCACCATCTTGCTACTGCTCCCCCACCCCAAGCTCAAATGCTTAAAATGGCAGAGGATCTCATCTCCCTTATCCGAGGTACTCAAGCCCCCATTCCAAAAAGGAAAAGGGTTCCTTCTCCAGAACTTATGACCGACCAAGAGTCTGCGGAATCTGATTATTCTGCCTTTGAAGAAGAATAACAGCTCTTAACTGTTTGAGGATTCAGATGCAGAGGAATCCATCCCCTCTGCCTCCCCTCCAGAGGACCTCTCCTTCGGGGAAACCCTTCACTCCCTCCGGGAACATTTTCAGTGGGAATCTCAGGACTACCAACAGTCAAAGAAATGACTTGGAGAGTTTCTGAACCTGCCCCAGCACAGACCCCTGGCCATCCCACCTATTCTAGAAGTGGTGGATGATGTTTTCCTTGAATCCAGTTTAGCCCCTGATGCCCTGCCTCCTGCTCCAGCTAAATCTGACAGGTACTAAAGAGTACCGAATTCTCCCAAATTCCTGTACAGGAACTCTGCAGCAGACCCTGAGGTCATTACACAGGGAAACAAATGAAAAATAGGCACCGGAAGCCAAACCAGTTCCAACACAAGTTTCTTTAATGGCGAAATTCACAAAGACACATAAACGTTGTATAAACACTCCTGTAACGTTTTCGCCATAAAAACTTCATCAGATGAGCGTACTAACCTACATAGCTTGCTTATAAACCTGTTGTTTCTTTTAAATTAACCAATTAAACACTATAATGCATTAAATATGGTAATCCGTCATGAATAATGCATTGTTAAAATGTTCTGTAACAACTCTAAATGTACTATACACACGTACGTAAAACTTTTTATAACTTCTTATGTAAAGCTTCATACTTGTAAGTTGTACTAAAACTATGAATGAGTGAATAAAATAATGGTGTATAAAAGTAAATAATATGTTTAAAACTGCAGTAGAAAACATTTGTATGTTAAAATGAATTAAAATAAGGTGATGGCACCATCTACTGGACAAACAAGAAATCACATATAAAAAAAATATATATATATATATATATATATATATATATATATATATATATATATATATATATATATATAACATTTTATTGTTCATGTTCAAATTGTGATTTTTTGTTTGTCCAGCAGATGGTGCCATCACCTTATTTTTATTCCTTTTAACATACAAATGTTTTTTACTGCAGTTTTAAACATTACTTATTTAAATATTGTTTACTTTTGTACACCATTATTTTATTCACTACTCATTCATAGTTTTAGAAAAACTTACAAGTATGAAGTTTTACATAAAAAGTTTTAAAACGTTTTATGTATGTGTGTATAGTATATTTAGAGTTATTTGTTATAGAACTTCTTAATGCATTATTCATGACTGATTAACATAGTTAATGCATTATAGTGTTTCACTGGTTAACTTAAAAGAAACAGGTTTATAAGCAAGCAAGCTATGTAGGTTAGTACACTCATCTGATGAAGTTTTTATGACAAAAACGTTACAGGAGTGTTTATACAACGTTTCTGTGTCTTTGTGAATTTCACCATTAAAGAAGCTTGTGTTGGAACTGGTTTGGCTTCCGGTGCCTATTTTTCATTTATTTGTTCAATTTGGAGCACTTTTTACCACCTTTTGGTGTATTAGTCATTACACAGGGACCCAAAAGAGCTAAGACTAGTTCCGCCAAGAATCCTCTTCCTTCTGACAAAGACTCCAGAGCTCTGGTCAGATGAGGTAAGAAAGTGTACACCTCTGCAACCTTAGCTATCAGAGCACTCTGTTGTCAGTTCCATATGTTAAAATATCAACAACACACTTTGGAACAATTAAAACAAAATATTGCTACCTCTCCTGACGGTGCCAACTCAAAAGAGCTGGCAGAATTACTACACTCTGCTTGTCAAGTGGCCAAGCACTCATTACAATGTGGATATGACTTCCTAGAAGTCTCTAGCAGGGCATCAGTGACAGGATCTGTTATTAGAAGACATGCATGGCTGAAGGAACAACCTCTTCCTGATCATGTTAAGTCTAGACTTGTTGATGCACACCTAGATAAGGAACGCCTGTTTAGGGAAAAAGCAGAAGAGGTGCTTAAAAAGATGGAAGACAAAGCAAAATGTATGCAAACGGTAAAAGATTTCTTTCAAGTTCAACCGCCCAGATTCAGCAGTAACATCCCCTCTAAGCACTGGGCCTTCCCTGCACCCAGCAGACAGGGCCAAAGTAGGCCTCACAGGGACAGGACATCCAGGCCTCTATCCCAGGCCCAGCAAAGAAGCAAACAATGGACCACTTCTGCCTCTAAGGCAGGGAGTTCTAAGCCAAGCTTCTATGGTAAGCACTCACAGTGACCCCCCCCCCCTCGCCCTCCTTTCACTCATCTAAAATTAGGAGGTAGGCTCACCCCCTTCAAGGGCAATTGGGTCTCTATAACCAAGGACCAATGGGTATTAAAAATCATTTCTCAGGGATATAGATTCTCCTTCAGTGAACTCCCATTTCCAAGAGGGTACCCAGACCTCCCCCCAAACTAGGGGGCAGAGGCATTAAAACAGGTAAAAACCCTAATATCCCAGGGGACAGTAGAACCTGTCCCTCCGGATCAAACAGGAAAAAGGTTTTTACTCCAGACTATTTATTGTTCCCAGAAAAGAGGGCACTTGGCGCCCCATCCTGGATCTGTCCAAACTGAACACCTCCTTGGTGGTCCCCAGATTCAAAAGTTTAACCTTGCAGCAGGTCCTGCCTATGGTCGCCACAGAATGCCTGGCTGGTAACACTAGACCTAAAAGATTCCTACCTCCACATCCCCATCAGGGAATCGTGCAGAAAATTCCTGCACTTCAGAGCAGGCAATCAGCACTTTCAGTTCTCTGCACTGCCCTTTGGCTTATCTACTGCTCCTGGAGTATTCACCAAATGCTTGGTCCCGGCTGTAGCATTCTGCAGACAGAGAAATATACAGATTTGCTCTTACCTGAACGACTGCCTCATTCAGGCAAATAGCAAAGAAAAGTTGTTCCAGGGTCTTCTCTTTGTCAAAAAACTCCTAACTTCCCTAGAGTTCACCATCAACAAGAAAAAAATCAAAGCAAAACCCCAGTAGGAAACTTGTTTTCCTGGGAGCTGTGCTAGACACAGCTACCCTAATGGCCTTTCTATCCCCAGAAAAGCAGAGATTCCTGTCTCTCTCCTTCACCCATCTGGCATCCAGAAGTCACCTCACTGTGAGGAAGTTCCTACAAGCCCTGGGATACATGGCATCTTGAATCCTTCTCTTACCTCTCGCCAGGCTTTACATGAGAAAGCTTCAGTGGTACTTAAAAAAAACCTTTGGTGTCAGCACTGTCAGTCCCTAGAGACCACTCTCCTACTGATCCCTTGCATAAGGGACAAATTTCTCTGTTGGGCAGAGGCCTGTGCCATGAACAGTGGTCTTCCCTTCATCCTCTGCCCTTCCAGCCAAACACCACCGACGCCTCAGACATAGCTTGGGGCGCTCACCTAGCAGGCAACTGTACCCAAGGTCTTTGGAATGCCCAGCAACTTCACTTGCACATCAACCAGAAAGAAATGATGGCAGTGCAAAACGCTCTGACTTCTTTCCAACCCCATCTCAGGCCAGGGGTCCTCCTTATAAAAACAGACAACACCACAGTAATGTGGTACATCAACAAGCAGGGGGCACCCAATCTTACCCCTGTGCAGGTTAGCCATAAGTCTGTGGCTTACAGCCACCTCAATGGGGCTACACCTAATTGCCCAGTACTTACCAGGGATCAACAACACACTGGTAGACCACCTAAGCAGAAACTTACTGGACCCCCACGAATGGCAGTTCCACAGAAAAAAAATTTCTGCAAATCACCCAGGAGTGGGGGACCCCAGAGGTGGACCTCTTTGCCTCGCACCTCAATCACTAGCTGCACAAGTTTTGTACCAGTCACCTCCTAGCATGGAAGATGGATGCCTTGACCTTCCCCTGGAGCTCTCTTTTGTACGTTTACTCTCCTCTTCCCCTTCTTCCCAAGGTTCTGATCAAAATAAGAGAGGAGAAACCAAAGGCCATCCTCATCACTCTAGATTGGCCCAGACAGCATTGGTACCCCGTACTACACAGTCTGACCTTACCGCCCCCAAGCTGCTTCCACTAATGTCAGACCTCTTGACCCAGGAGAGGGGAAAGGTACTGCAATCAGACCTAAACTTTTAGCTTGGCTCATACACTAAAAACTAACAAGCAAACATGTCCTGGACATCATCACAGAGGCCAGAAGGCCCAGCACAAGTAAATCTTATGCAAGGAAAATGGAAAAGATTCTGCTCCTGCAAACAATCAAAAGGGGGTGTACCTCCCAACCTTCCATCCCTCTCATCCTGGATTACTTAGCAGAGTTGCTCAATAGTGGCCTCTCCTTCTCTATTAAAATCCATGCCTCTGCCATCTCTGCCAGTTATGATTCAGACCCACCCTTCTTCTCTCATCCTTTGATTAAGCAATTCCTCAGAGGGGCTTCTAATATCAGGCCTTCCAGAAGACCTCCTACTCCACCCTAGGACATGAATTATGTGTTAGAGAAACTAACCTTACCTCCTTTCGAACCTGCCGCTTCAACAGAATTGAAATACCTCGCCTGGAAGACTGCCTTCCTGTTAGCTATCACCTCAGCCAGAAGGGTCTCAATACTTCCAGCTCTCATGGCTGTCGAGCCCTTCATAATTTTCCATGCAGGCAAAGTCTCCCTGAGGACTAATCCCTCCTTTATGCCCAAGGTGGTATCTGATGTAACCCTTAACCAGGCCATACACCTTCCCACCTTCTTTCCCAACCCTCAAAACAAGGGGGAAAGAATTCTACACTCACTAGACATGCACAGACAACTCGGATACTATCTGGACTGCACTAAGCCATTCAGACAAATTGACTAGCTTCTTGTAAGCTTTGCCCCAGGGGCAGAGGGGAAGCCCATCTCTAAAAAAACATTTCCAAATGGATATCACACTGTATCCATTTTTGTTAGAAACTACATGGGAAACCCATCCCTAGGTCAATCCGTACCCACTCCACTAGGGCAATCTCCACTTTCACTGCCTTCCTCAGAGGAGTACCTACCAGGGACATATTGGAAGCGGCCACCTGGGCCTCTGTCCATACCTTTACAAAGCATTACCATCTACCTCTCTTTTTGAAGTCTAGGGCAGGGTTTGCCTCTGCAATTCTGCAGGGACTCCGATCCATACCTAGGACTCTATCCTTCCACCCTTTATCTCAGCTGTGGGAATCCTCCCACAGGTAATGACTGCAACATTGAAACACAAAGAACATACTACAGATGTTCTTTGTGTTTCACTGTTGCAGTCATCACATTTAGGATGTTCATCGTGTTTCACTGTTGTAGTCATTACATTTGGGTAATTTGCTGGCAGGTTGCCCTCAGTCGGCCTGATTAACAGAGTCTTGGGTCCTGCGTCGGTTGCTGTCCCTTCTTCCATGACGTCAGGTCGTCAGGGGTATAAAACATGCAGCCGACGCCATTACATCAGTCTTTCTTGCAGTGCGGTGCCCAAAGCTGAAGCAGTTCGCAAGTGCTGGTCGCCCGACTCCTGAAATTTTCGTTTTTGAGTTTCAGAACCAAAGTCTTCAACTAAAAGCTAAGTACCCCGCTTGGGAAACTTTTCCTTGCTCCTTACCGATGACAGTAAAAGTTAATAATTGTATTTCTTGTGGGAAGCAAATACCTCATAAGGATTTCCATTTGTACTGTATTCCTTGCCTCGGCCCTGACCACGACGTACCTTGCTGTCGGTTTTGTGCTTTATTTAATCGGCGCACTATCCGTCATCGGTACATTTTTGCTTCAAAATATTTCAGCTCTCTGTTTAATTATCCAGAAATGACATCGGTTAGCCATCCGACTACCGGAATACCGAAAAAACTCAGAGAAAAAGACGGAGACAGGCCGTTGAGGTCCAAAACTGCCGAAGACGCTTCTCCTAAGCCAGTCACCAGTTCACCGGTACTCAGTGAGGCGCTTTCGCAGCCCCTGATACCCACTACTTCTGATTCGTAGGCCTCTACTGAGACCCATTCGGAGTCCGGTATGCTGCGAGATGCTTCCCATATGGAACCTGCGGATGTCTCTACCTTGGATGGGTCTGGAGCCGCTGAGCAGGCATTGGCTTCTGAGGGTGTATTCAGGCCTATAGACTTGCATATTAAACCGACTCCAACTTCAGTGCTAAGGCCTAAATCTCGATCTTTGTCTAAGAAAACGATGCCCAGGCCACATGTTCAGGCCCCTATGCCTAAAAAACAAATGATCAAAATGGCTGAAGATTTAATTACTCTAATTAGGGGTTGTCAACCCCCCCCCCCCCCCAAGAGGCCTAGGATTGAATTTGACTATGAATCTTCTGAACAGGACTCTGTTTCTTCTGACTCTTCTAATGATCTGAATTTGTCCATACCTACTTATGAGGACTCTGATGCAGAGGATTCCATTCCCTCTGCTTCTCCGCCTAAGGATTTCTCTTTTGGGGAAACTTTACATACCTTAAGGGAGCATTTCCACTGGGAAAGTCAGGATTTCTCTGAATCCAAAAAGAGGCTTAGGGATTTCCTTCTTCTTCCTTAGCGTAGGCCTTTGGCTATACCTCCTGTTCTAGATATTGTTGATGTGTTTTCGGAATCCAGTATGGCCCCTCATTTCTTACCTTCAGCCCCTAGCAAACCAGACAGGTACTACAGGGTTCCTGAGTCCCACAAATTCCTTTTCAAAAATCCTGTTGCGGACCCTGAAACCATTTCTCAGGGGCCCAAGGGCGTTAATGCTTCTACTGCTAAAAATCCTACCCCTTCTGACAGAGACTCCAGGGCGCTGGATAGATGGGGTTAAAAGGTTTATACTTCTGCAACCTTAGCAATCAGGGCTTTAAACTGTCAATTTCATATGCTAAAATATCAACAGCATATCATGGGACTGCTTAAACAGAAAATGATGTTGATTTCTGACTGTGTGGAGAATAAAGATTTGCAGGATTTATTGCATTCAGCTGAACAAGTTAGCAAACATACTTTGCAATGTGGTTTTGATTCTTTAGAAGCCTCTTGTAGGGCCGCTGTTATTGGGCCTGTGCTTAGAAGGCATGCTTGGCTTAAGGAGCAGTCTTTGCCTGATCATGTTAAAGCAAAACTTTTGGATGCTCCTTTACAGCAGGACCGCCTATTTGGCAATAAGGCTGAAGAAGTTCTAAAAACGATTGAAGATAAAGCTAAATCTATGCAAACTGTGAAAGATTTCTTACAAGTGCAACCTCGTAGATTTAGTAGGCATTGGCCTACTAAGAACTGGTCCTTTCCAGCTCATTCCAGAGCCACTACGGCCAAACCCAGACATTCCAAAAGCACCAGGTTTCAGTCCCAAGGGACTTTCAGAACTAAGCAATGGGGGTGCTTCCACATCCAAATCTGGAAACAACAAGGCATCACCCTATGGTAAACAGTCTCAATGACTTCCCTTTGAAATTACCAAGCACTTACCTCTCAGCCGCCCCTTTGGGGGGAAAACTGGCTGTTCATTCAAGAAACTGGCAACTTATAACCCAGGACAAATGGGTTTTAAATAGTGTCCCAGGGATACAGATTTCATTTCCACATGCTGCCAACTCCAAACAGGTGTCCAGACCTGCCCCCAAATCAGTGGGCAGAGGCTCAGCAACAAGTACTTTCCCTCCTAAACATGGGGGCTATTCAGCTAGTACTAGAAGAGGAAAAGGGACAAGGTTTCTATTCCAGACTTTTCTTGGTACCCAGAAAAGACAAATCATGGCGTCCAATTCTGGACCTGTCTACTCTAAACACTTTTCTGGACATTCCAAAACTCAAGATGCTGACTCTTCACCAGTTACTTCCTATGCTAAGCAAGGATGCCTGGTTGGCAACTCTCGACTTAAAAGAGGCTTATCTGCATATCCCAATCAGGGAATCTTGCAGAAGATTCCTACGCTTCAAAGCAGGCTGCATGCATTATCAGTTCTGTGCACTGCCCTATGGCTTGTCTACTGTGCCCAGGGTATTCACAAAGTGCCTGGCTCCAGTAATTGCATTTTGCAGGCAAAGAAATATTCATATATATCCATACCTGGACAATTGTCTAATTCAGGCAGAAAACCAGGCCATTCTTCTAAAACATCTGGCGTTTGTAAAAAGAGTTCTAACCTGTCTAGGGTACACCATAAATGAAAAGAAATCTCAACTGGTACCCTCTCAAAAGATTACATTCCTGGGTGCAAGCTTGAATACAACTGCCCAGATGGCTTTCCTTATGCCAGAAAAGCAAATTCATTTGGTGACTTACTTCAAATAGGTGGCCACAAAAACCCTGCTATCTGCAAGGCAAATACTGCAAGCCTTGGGGTTCATGGCCTCCTGCTTTCTTCTAATTCCATATGCAAGACTGCATATGAGGAAACTTCAGTGGTACTTGAAAAGTTTATGGAGTCAACATTGTCACAGCCTGGAAACAATGATTCCTATCATGCCTTGCCTGCGCTTAGAGTTCCTATGGTGGGCAGAGGCCTGCCACCAAAACAAGGGACTGCCATTCACACCAGCCCCTGCCACCCAAACCGTAACTACAGATGTATCAGACTATGCATGCGTGCCTCATCTGGCAGGGAAGTGCATTCAGGGCAAATGGAGCCCAATTGAAATGCACCTTCATATCAGTCAAAAAGAAATGCTAGCTGTACAGAATGCACTGACAGCCTTCAAGGACTACCTCCATCCAGGGCAACTATTGGTAAAGACAGACAACACCACGGTTATGTGGTACATAAACAAGCAGGGGGGTACACATTCCTACCCCCTCTGCAGACTAGCCATGGCATTGTGGAACATGGCCTTGAGCTACCAAATACAACTAGAAGCTCAATTCCTGCCAGGAAGGCAGAATGTTCTGGCAGACAAACTAAGCAGAAATCTCATGGACCCTCACTAATGGAGACTGGAACCATGGATTTTCAACATGTTGACACACAAATGGGGGAGCCCAGACATAGATCTTTTTGCCTCACCCCAGAACTACCAATTGGACAAATTTTGCACAATAACTCATCACAAAAAAGCCTGGAAAGTGGATGCCCTGTCGTTCAGCTGGAAAAACCTATCAGTCTATGCCTTTCCCCCTCTGCCTTTGCTCACTAAAGTACTACTAAAAGTCAAACAGGACAAATCAAAATTGATTTTGATTGCTCCAGACTGGCCTCGCCAACACTGGTACCCACTCCTGCACAGTGTGTCACACATTTCTCCGTGGCACCTGCCTCAGACACCTTCCTTACTGTCTCAGCAGGAGAACCAACTTCTGCACCCTCAGCTCCAAACATTGAATCTTGCAGCTTGGCTAATCAATTAAATTCCCCCTTAGCATCCCTCAGCAAACCTGTAATGGATGCCATTTTGGAGGCGAGAAGACCTAGTACTAGAAAATCTTATGCTGCCAAATGGAAAAGATTCTGTGCCTGGAGTCGATCTCACGGGATGAGCACAGCAGTGCCCAATTTACCTCAGATTTTGCAATACTTAACTGAGATGCTTCACAAGGGCCTGTCTTTTTCTTTCATAAAAATCCATGCCTCAGCTATTTCAGCTCATTACAACACAGACCCCCCCTTCTCTCATCCTGTTTTAAAGCAGTATCTCAGAGGGGCCAAAAACTTGAGACCACCCATGAGAGCTGAAACCCCTACCTGGGACCTTAACTTTGTATTGGAGAAACTCACTCTACCTCCTTTCGAGCCAGCTGCAACTGCAGACTTAAAATTTCTTTCCAGGAAAACAGCCTTCCTTTTAGCAATCACTTCAGCTAGAAGGATATCTGAATTGTTACAGGCCCTTATGGCAGTGGAGCCTTTCATCATCTTTCATGCAGACAGGGTGTCGCTCAGGACCGATCCATCATTCATGTCCAAGGTGGTATCCAGTGTGGCTCTTAATCAGTCCATTCATTTGCCAACTTTCGTTCCCAATCCACAGAACAAGGGGGAGCGGATTCTACATTCATTGGATGTACATAGACAACTTAGATTCTACTTGGACAGGACTAAACCTCGAAGAAAATCTGAACAACTGCTGGTAGCATTTGTTGCAGCGGCAGAGGAGAAGGCTATTTCAAAGCAAACCATTTCTAAATGGATAAGCCATTGTGTTCATTTCTGTTATAAGCACCGTGGAAAACCTATCCCCCAGGGGATCAGATCTCATTCCACCAGGGCTGCATCTACTTCAGCGGCCTTTCTCAGAGGTGTTCCTACCAGGGATATTCTAAAAGCTGCTACCTGGAGTTCAGTTCATACTTTCACCAAGCATTATCACTTACCAATTTTCTCTAAATCCAGAGCTGGCTTTGCCACTACTGTTTTGCAGGGCCTTATAGCTGGTCCTAATGCTGTATAAATCCATCCTTCCAACCTTAGCTTTGGGAATCTACCCAAATGTAATGACTGCAACAGTGAAACACGATGAACATAGTACAGTTGTGTACACTTACCATAAATGTAGATGTTCAAGTGTATTCACTATTGCAGTCCTGGTTACCCTCCCTCCAGCACCCTGTTTTTTCTTTTACTTTACCTCTACTTTCTTTTACTATGCTTAAAAGCCTTTTTGGTGTATTTGCTTTTGCTTGGAGGTATATTTTTGTGTTTCTAATTATATATATTTTGCTCCCCATTTGGGGGGCACCTGACATCTAGGGCAAGAGAAACTGATGTAATGGCGTCGACTGCATGTTTTATACCCCTGATGACCTGATGTCATGGAATAAGGGACAGCAACCGACGCAGCACCCAAGACTTTATTAATCAGGCCGACTGAGGGCAACCTACCAGCAGATTACCCAAATGTAATGACTGCAACAGTGAATGCACTCGGAACATCTACATTTATGGTAAGTGTACACAACTGTACTTTATCCCTACCAGGGTAGCCCTCAGTCAGCCCGAATACCAGAAGCTTAGTATTTCTGCGTCGGTTGCTGTCACTTCAGGGCTGACATCAGGTCGTCATTAGTATAAATTAAGGCAGCCAATGCCATTACATCAGTTTTTATTGCTGAGGAGCCCAAAGCAGAAGCAGTCTGCATGAGTGCCGGTCGGCCGCTACCTGAGTTTTCGTTTTCCAAATTGAAGCTGAAGTTTTCTAAAGCTAAGTACCCCATTGGGGATCGTTTTTTCTTGCTCTAACCGATGTCAGTAAAAGTTAACAATTGATCTGAAGTAGGATATTCATTTGTCTGCAACCTGTGGGTTATGGATCCGATATCGGATCCGAACCGGCATGGTTTTCCAGCTATGGATCCAAGCTCTCAGCTCCTCCCCTCACCCATAATGCCCTGCTCTACCCTCATGACCCCAGATCTCGTTTGCCGCGCTGGTGACTGGATTTGTATTCATAGCTCTCAGCTAAGTGGTTATTTCTTACCTGTTAAAACAGAAAATTTAAAGTTTTTTGTGTATTTCTGTGTGAAAGTTTAGGTTTCCCTCTTTGATAGTTTTATTTTGAGTTAAATTAAGTAATTTTTTCCCTCCCTCGCTGTTGCGTAGAGTGTGTGTGTTGGGCCTGTGTGTCTATATTTGTTTAAGTTACTTTTAGTAGCTTTATAGATTTGAATGGCTGATCAGCCCAAATCTATTTTCTCAAAATGCTCGAGTGTGGCCATAAGCTCTCACCGCTGATGGCCACACTCGGTGTGTTAGTGTCTCGGGGTTGAACACCTCACATCTGGTTGCTCCATTTGTGCAGGGTTCAACCCCAGGGCACTGAGGGAGCGGAGGTCCAAGCTTGTCTTGGCGGGTCTTTACCGCCAGACTCGGCTCCGCCTCCGCTCCTTCGGGAACAACTGTGGCTACGGTTGTTCCCCTGTGGCACCCTCCTGCTCCTGGGACTCAACCTCCCGCTTCTGGAGAGGAGAGGGATGCTAGAAAAAGGACCGGAGGGAGAAGCACCACAAGCGGGCCGAGACCTCTGTTTCGCCCCGCCAGCCAAGCTGGCTTCTCCCGGCTCCGTCGGCTCGGTCTCCTCCTTCGGCTCCGGTCCCCTGTGTGCTTTTCACCGGGTCCTGAGGAGGAGGAGACCCGATCTCCGTCGAGGCTATCGAGGAGGCACTCCAGGCCTACCTCGGTAGCCTCGCCGAGATCTACATATAGCCTTTCTGATGCTGATCTGGACCGGATGATGAGAAGGTTCATCCAGGCCCAGATGCAGATGGGAGTGCTCTTGCCTCCCCTCTGGGGAGCTCAACACCCTTTTTTAAGCCTATTGCTCCTTCTCCGACCCTCTATCCGGGTTCGGAGCAGCTGGAGCCGAGCAGCTTCGAGCCGGGGTGGGTCGGCGCCGATAGTACTTGGTACCGGATCCGACCCTGCCTCGAGTGCGCCGGATCCGACCTCGGAGCCTGGATCCGAGCCTCGGATCTGGGGATCAGTGCTCCTTCGGCGCCGTCTGTGTCGGAGCGTACTGTCCTTCGGATCCGGCGCTTGGCGCCGGCTCCGGTCCACTCTTCGGATCCGAGGGGAGCCGATTGTCGGATCCTTTGGTCGAGGTCGGCTCCCTTCGCTTTTGATGTAGTGGAGAGGGCTCTGTTGAGGGTCTCCGGACCCCGGCACTTGTTCGGCTCCGCCAGCTCCCTCTGCACTGGGCCAGGCTTCCACCATCCGGCCCCTGGGACAGCCCGCTTCTGTGCCCCAAGTTGCTCCTATGGAGCAAATTGCTGCTGAGGACTCCTCTGACAGCCCCAGAGGAGGTCCCTCAGCATACGCAAAAGGAGGCACATTGACTCCCCGAGTCTCTCACAGAAGACACGGACTTGGAGGAAGGGAAGGCTCCCCACGGTCACCCTCGAGGATGTCTCCTTTGGAGACATCATGGAAATGCTCCGTATAAGGGGGGGGGTGGTCTGCCCCCAAGTCTTCCTCGGACGAGTCCGTGTTCTTGGAGGCATTTGAAACGGGCCCGTCTACCTCTTGGGTGTCCCCCCCTGCCGACCCCCTGGTGGACCTTATTACCACCAGGGCGTGGAAGGAACCGGACACCGTGGAGCCAATTCCCAAGAGACCGGATAGGATCCTTAGTCCGCCATCCGACCGGGCCCATTGGAGTAAGGGGCCTCCGGTAGATGCCATGTTGACGGCGGCGGCCACAAAGAGGGAACTGGCTCAGGAGAGTCCCTCAGTCCACCCACCGAGCAAGGAGTCTCGGATGATGGACCGCTTGGGGAAGCGGATGTTTAGTTCGGCGACCTTCTCGGTAAGGGCGCTGAACTATTTGGCACATGTCATTAGGATGCAGCGAGATCTTATTAAAGAATACGCTGCATCCCCCCCCCCCCGAGTCCATTTCGGAGGAGGACAGAGTTCTGCACTCCACCCGTATGGCCACTCTTAGGTCAGTTACAAATACTTCTATGCGGCTACTCTCCCATGCAACGGAAGGCGCCGCTAGAGCTGCGGGGACAGGACTGGTCACTAGACGTCAGGCCTGGCTCCGTCACTGCGATTTTTCTGAGCCCTTCAAAGCGTTGTTTTAACGCCTTTGATGGTTCTGCTCTGTTTGGCAAGACCGCTCGCGACGTTGACCCAGAACGAAAGGACGGAAGACGCTGTCTGCCGTCGAATCCGCTTCTCTGCACCCCAGAGGTCCTATTCTAGGAACCAAGAGTGTCAGAAGAAGATGTGGTTCCGAAGTCGCAGCAGTCCCAGCCTGCTCGGACAACCAGTCCTTCCGTGGCAGAGGAGGACAGGGAGGACGCCGCCTAGAGGCAGAGGGGCTCCCAGAAACTTCGGGTCCAGGGAACCTTTCTCTGAACGGCCCGCAGCAACCCTGAGGGTTGCCCGACTGCTCTACTCTGGAGGCAGTCGGGGACGTTCCCGGGCACCTAGCGGCGTGGGAGTCCATGACATCGGACCGCTGGGTTCTCCAAATCATATCCAGAGGATATCGCATTCCTTTCCTTTCCCTTCCAAAGTTGAAGTCCCTCCCAGACGCCCCACCCGGTCAACGGGAGGCCGCTTTGGCAGAAATTGGCCATCTGCTAAAGAAAAGAGCCATCCAGCCCGTTCCCCAGACCAGATCGGATCAGGGTTCTACTCCAGATTCTTTTTAGTGCCAAAAAAGACGGGGGAACTAAGACCAATCCTAGACCTCTCTCTCTTGAATCTGGCAGTCCCCAAAGAAAAATTCCGAATGGTCACTCTGCAATCTATTCTCCCCCTTCTGGGAGAAAATCACTGGATGTGCTCGATAGACCTCAAGGACGCGTACTACCACATCCTGATGGACAGGCGCTCCAGGAGGTTTCTCCGCTTCAGGCTGGGAGCCAGTCACTACCAGTTCCGGGTCCTTCCCTTTGGTCTCACCACAGCCCCCAGGGTGTTCACCAAAGTATTAGCAGTGGTAGCGGCCCACCTGAGGCTTCAGGGGTGCAGGTCTTTCCCTACCTGGACGACTGGCTTCTACGCCCAACAAGGCATCTACTTCTATTGGCGAGACTCCTTTCTCCATCTTGCTCCCTTTCTGGGCATCACAATAAATACAAAGAAATCCAACCTGGCGCCCACACAGCTCTTAGATTTTATAGGGGCCAGGCTAGACACAAGGAGTTTACGAGCCTTCCTCACTGCGGACAGAGTTCTAAATCTGCAGCTCCAGGTGCGGGCCATTCTCCATTCAAGTTCTGTTCAGCGGAGTTGGTCCTGAGGGCTCTAGGGTCCATGGCATCGGCTATAGCACTTCTTCCTCTTGCCAGGCTCAATATGCATTCTACAGTGGACGCTCTTAGTACAGTGGTCATACCTTGCACTTGGCGATCTTTTACCCCTAGCGATCAGCAAGGCTTGCAAGCGGTCCCTCTTGTGGTGGCTCCACTCCCGGATCTCCACAAAGGCCGCCCATTTTGTGCTTCTCCCCTCTCGCCACGGTGACCACGGACGCCTCCGCCTCGGTGGGGGCACTTGGGCCGGACCGTCCAAGGCACGTGGAGCGATTCAGAGACCTTACTGCATATCAATGTTCTAGAGATGAGAGCAGTGCTCTTAGCGTTGCTAGCACTTCAGGACTTTCTTCCCTTGGGAACAATTGCAATTCAATCGGACAACATGTCTGTTGTCTGGTACATCAACAAGCAAGGGGAACAAGGTCTTACCCTCTTTGTCGAGAGGCCATGAGAGTTTGGGAATGGGCAATCTCCACCAATCGCTTTCTAATAGCAACGCACATTCGGTCGGTCCAACATCCTAGCGGACAAGCTCAGTCGCACCATTCTGACCCCTTACGAGTGGTCTCTCAATTGTCAAGTAGCGGAACGCATATTCGCACGGTGGGGAACCCCTTCATGCGATCTTTTGCTTCTCCCTCAAACACCAAGTGCGACAGTTTTTCGCTCTAATACCTCCTCCGGAGGTACCCCAAGAGACGCTCTGGTGCATGCTTGGCCACCCGGTCTTCTGTATGCCTATCCACCCTTGCCTCTGATGCTCCAAGTTCTTCAGAAAGCCTCTCGGGTGGGTTGCAGAATGATTCTCATTGCTCCATTCTGGCCTCAACAGATCTGGTTCCCCTTCCTAAGGTCTCACTCGGTGAATCCTCCTTGGATTCTAGATCCCATCCCGGATCTGATATCCCATCCATCCTGCATTCCTCCTCCGAATCTGGACAACCTGAAGCTGACCGCTTGGCTGCTCCAGTTCCACTCTTGATTAGGACTCCCGGTATTTCATCACCGGTTAAGACAATTTTGGTGGCAGCTCATAAACCATCCACTAGAAAGGTTTACCGAAGCAAGTGGAAACGTTTCTCTTTGTGGGGAGCGGCAAGGCCTGAATCCTTCACGGTTCCTCTTCCTTTAGTGCTTGACTTTCTAACCACTCTCTTTAACGATGGTGCCAGCAGTTCCACAGTCAAAGTACAACTGGCGGCAATTTCTCACTATCACATTGGCCATGACTCTAATCCTCTTATGTCAGCCAAATTGTGTAAAATTTTTCTTAAAGGTACTTTTCTTCTCAGGCCCCCTATAAAACAAGCAGTTCCTCCTTGGGACCTCTCTCTGGTCCTACAGGCCTTGACCGCCCCTCCTTTCGAGCCAGCGGCTACGGTGGATCTCAAATTCTTGTCCTACAAGACAGAATTTTTGGTAGCCATTACATCGGCCAAGAGAGTTTCTGAACTTCAAGCATTATCAGCTAAACCTCCTTACTTGGTATTTCATCCGGACCGTGTCTCCCTCAGGACCAACCCGTCCTTTCTTCCTAAAATTGCTTCTGAAGCAAACATCAATCAGTCCATTAACCTCCCTGTTTTCTTCCCTAAATATGAAAACAAAGGTGAATATAAGCTACATTCACTAGATGTTCACAGGCAACTTAGATTTTATCTGAACAGGACAGCTGGTCATAGGCAATCCGACCAGCTGTTTATTTCCTTTGCAAAATTCAATTTGGGCAAGCCAATCTCTAAAGTTTCTCTGTCCCGCTGGATTTCACAGTGCATTTTATTGGCTTATCAAGCTTCAGGAAGGCTCGCACCGGAGGGTGTTCATGCCCATTCAACCCGGTCAGTATCTACCTCGGCAGCCTTCAAGGCTAGGATTCCTCTAGATGATATTTGTGCAGCAGCCACGGGCTTCATCTCATACGTTTATTTCCCACTATAAGTTGGATCTTGCATCTAGGGGTAGAGCATCCTTTGGCTCCTGGTGCTCGAATATCCTTCCATGATGGCGCCCAAGATTCAGGTAGCTGGGGACTCTGTCCCACAGGTTGCAGACAAATGAATATCCTACTTCAGATTTAGAAGTTATGTACTCACCATAACGTTCCATCTGAGTAGGTGTATTCATTTGTCTGCAACCATCCTGCCCTCCTATCCCCCTGGCCTTTCAGTTTCCTGCATATTCTATGTTACCCTTTTTAGGGTGTTATTGCTTTGGCAAACTCGATCTGAGGTCATGAGGGTAGAGCAGGGCATTATGGGTGAGGGGAGGAGCTGAGAGCTTGGATCCATAGCTGGAAAACCATGCCGGTTCGGATCCGATATCGGATCCATAACCCACAGGTTGCAGACAAATGAATACACCTACTCAGATGGAACGTTATGGTGAGTACATAACTTCTAATTTGCCAGTGGAAAGCAAATACCACACAGAGACTTTCATTCTTACTGCATCACTTGCTTAGGCCCAAACCACGACATTCTTCGCTGTCGTTTTTGTGCTTTGTTCATTGCCAGAATTATACATAGTCAGGCCCTTATTGCAGCTAGATATTTTCGCTCTCAGTCCTCGAATTCTGATATGGCTTTGGTAAGCCATCTGGCAGCAGATCTTCCGAAAAAACATAAGGATAAAGACAGAGACAGACTGCACAGGTCCAAACCTTCTGCCGACGCCTCGTTAAGCTAGTCGTCAGTTCTGCAGTCCTCAGTGAGGTGCTTTCGCAGCCCCTGATGCCCACTTCTGTGGATTCACAGGCCACTACCGAGACCCTTTCGCAGTCCGGTATACCGCAAAACTCTTCAACGACTAAGGATCCTGCGAATGTCTCTACCTTGGATGGGTATGGAGCCGCTGAGCAAGCACCGGCTTCCGAGGAAGTATTTCACGCTACCATTTCTCGAACCAGACCGACGACTACTTTCACATCTACCGTTCTTTCTAAAACTACAGAGTCCAAGTTTCTAAGGCCCAGGGTACGAACCACACCCAAGAAACCGACGACCTAGTCTCGGGCACCTGCTTCCTTGCCTCAGTCTCAAATGCTTAAAATGGTGGAAAACCTTATAATGCTGATCAGGGGGAAGCCAAGCTACCCCTTCCAAAAGAAAGAGATTTGTCTCCAGTAGTTTTATCTGTACAGGAGTCCGATGACTCTGATGCATCTGAATATGAAGACATGCAACCCCTTTCTGCTTATGAGGATTCTGATGCAGAGGAAATCCATTCCTTCAGCTTCTTCACCCGAGGACTTTCCCATTGGAAATGCTCCCTTAAAGTATGCAGGGTTTCCCCAAAGGAAATGTCAGGACTACCCTCAGTCTAAAAAGAGACTCAGGGAATTCTTAGATCTTCCACAGCACAGACCCGTGGTCATTCCTCCTGTCCTGGATGTTGTGGATGATGTTTTCATTGAATCCAGTTTGACTCCTGACAAACTCCCTCCTGCTCCCAGGAAACTTGATAGGTATTATAGAGTCCCTGACTCGCACAAATTTCTTTTCAAAAATCCTACTGCTGACCCTGAGGTTATTTCTCAAGGGCCTAAAGGAATTAAAGCAACTTCTGCTAAGAATCCCACCCTCTCAGATAGGGATTCCTGAGCATTAGACAGATGGGGTAAAAAAGTATACACCTCTGCTACTCTTGCTGTTAGAGCACTAAATTGTCAGTTCCATATGCTAAAATTTCAGCAACACACCATGGAACTCCTCAAAGAAAAAATATTATCTTTTCCTGCTTGTGCAGAAAATAGAGTTGCAAGAGTTAATATATTTTGCAAGTCGAGTAACTAAGCACACCTTACACTGTGGTTTTGATGCCTTAGAAGCATCTTGCAGGGCAGCAGTCACTGGTTCTGTCCTTAGATGGAATGCTTGGCGTAAGGAACAGCTCTTGCCAGACCATGTCAAATCCAAATTATTGGATGCACCCTTGCACAAAGACGACTTATTTGGGACCAAGGCAGAGGAGGTCTTAAAAAAGATGGAAGAAAAAGCTAAATCTATGCAGACAGTTAAGGATTTCCTGCAGGTCCAGCCACCCAGGTTCAGTAGGCATTGCCCCTCCAAGCAGTGGTCCTTTCCTGCCCCCACCAGGTCAGTTCAGCCCAGACCCTGGGGAAGCAGATACCCCCCCCCCTCTGACAACAGCCACAGGGAATGCAGAGATCAAAGCAATGGAGTTCCTCCACTTCAAAACCAGGGAGTGCTAAGCCACCCCCTCATGGCAAGAAGTCTCAATGACTTTTCACTTCCACCCCCTCCCTCTGCCCACCTGCACTTGCCCCTAGGAGGAAAACTCTCCTTCCACGTAAGCACCTGGGCCACCATTACCAACAACCGCTGGGTCTTCAACATAGTGTTCCAGGGATTCATATTTTCTTTCCACAGTCTTCCAACCCCAAAAGGGTCCCCAGATCTTCCTCCAAACCAGTGGGCAGAGGCCAAAAAGCAAGTCCTTTCCCTGCTCTCTATATGAGGGCAATAGAACACGTTCCTGCAGAACAACTAGGCCAAGGTTTCTACTCCAGGCTCTTCCTGGTTCCTAGAAAAGAGGGCACCTGGTGCCCCATCCACGCTCTATCCATTCGAAACCCCTTCCTGGTGATTCCAAAATTCAAAATGCTCACCCTCCAACAGCTACTACCCATACTCTCCAAGAATGCTTGGTTAGCCACTCTAGACCTAAAAGAGGCCTACCTCCACATCCCAGTCAAGGAATCATGCAGGAAATGTCTACGTTTCAGTGCAGGATCTTTGCACTTTCAGTTCTCTTCGCTTCCTTTTGGCTTATCTACTGCTCCTAGAGTTTTCACAAAATGTCTGGCTCCCGCCATTGCTTTTTGCAGACAAAGAAATATTAAAATTTACCCATACTTAGATGACTGCCTAATTCAGTTAGACAGTCTGGAAAAGCTACTCAAGCACCTGACTTTTGTAAATGACCTACTTACCTCCCTAGGGTACACTATCAATGAAAAGAAATCCAAACTAGTACCCATTCAAAATATTATATTCCTGGGAGCAAGCCTGGACACAGCATCCCAGATGGCATTCCTTACTCCAGAAAAGCAAACTTACCTGACAGCCTTATTTCTCTCAACTAGCCACCAGACCCCAGTTATCCGCAAGGAAAATCCTGTGAACTCTGGGGTTCATGGCATCTTACATTCTACTCACTCCATATGCCAGACTGCATGCGAGGAAACTTCAATGGTACTTAAAAAGCCTTTGGTGTCCGCACTCTCAAGACCTGGAAACTCCTATACCAATGATACCTTGTCTAAGGAAAGATTTTCTATGGTGGGCAGCAGCATGCTACCATAACAAGGGACTACCCTTATCACCACCCTATGCCTCCCAGACCCTCACCACAGATGCATCAGACTATGCCTGGGTTGCACACCTGGACGGCAGGTGCATACAGGGCCAGTGGAGTCCACATCAAATACATCTGCACATCAACCAAAAAGAGATGTTAGCTGTTCAACATGCATTGACAGCTTTCAGGCCCCTTCTCTCCCCAGGAGTTCTACTGATCAAAACAGACAACACCACTGTGATGTGGTATATCAACAAGCAGGGAGGGACTCACTCCTACCCTCTATGCAGGCTCGCCATGACCCTTTGGCACACAGCCTCAGCCATGCAACTACACCTGTTAGCACAATTCATGCCAAGCTCTCTAAACTCTCTGGCAGACAACTTAAGCAGAAATCTTCTGGATCCACACGAGTGGCAGCTAGACCAAAGAACCTTCACCCTAATAACTCAGAAATGAGTAACCCGAAGGTCGTCCTCTTTGCATCCCACTCCAACCATCAGATCAGCATGTTCTGCACCAGGGAGCCTCACTGCAGGGCCTGGAAAGTGGATGCCCTATCCTTCCAGTGGAGCAACCTCTTGGCCTATGTTTTTCCCCCACTACCGCTCATTACCAGGGTACTGCTCAAAATAAGGCAGGAAAAAACGAGGGCAATTCTGATTGCTCCAGACTGACCTCGCCAGCACTGGTACCCACTGCTGCGCAGCCTGTCCCCTCTGCCACCATGGCATCTCCCTCAGATCCCATCCCTCCTAACCCAGAGGGAAGGAGAATTCATGCATCCCCAATTGCAGACGCTCAGTTTGGCAGCCTGGCTTATTCCCTGACCACTGAACAAGCTGCCAATCTCAGTAAACAGGTTCTGGATGTTATACATGAGGCCAGATGCCCTAGCACTAGAAAGTCTTATGCTGACAAATGGAAAAGGTTCTGCACCTGGATCCAGGTTAAGGGAGCAGATATGGCACAGCCCTCCCTACCTCTCATCCTGGATTACCTAGCTGACCCACTAAACAGTGGTCTGTCCTTTTCCTCTATTAAAATTCATGCCAATGCTGTCTCTGCTCATTTCAACACAGAGCAACCAGTTTTCTCACACCCTCTTATCAAACAGTTCCTAAGAGGGGCTAGCAATTTGAGGCCACCCAGAAGAGCACCTACCACAGCTTGGGATCTAAACTTTGTGTTGGAAAAGCTCACCCTACCCCCCTTTGAACCGGCACTTTAGCAGAGTTAAAGTTTCTTTTCTGGAAGACCGCCTTGCTTCTGGCCATCACTTCAACCAGAAGAGTATCCGAGCTGCAAGCACTCATGGCTGTAGAGTCCTTCATCATCTTCCATGCTGACAGGGTGTCCTTGCACACTGCATCCATTTCTGCTACAAGTAACATGGGAAACCTCCCCCTAAGGGGGTCAGAACTCACTCTACCAGAGCAGCCTCCACCTCTGCAGCTTTCCTCAGAGGACTCCCCACCAGGGACATCCTGGAGGCTGCAACATAGACATCCGTTCACACCTTCACCAGGCATTACCACCTGCCTAGCTTCTCCAAATCCAAGACAGTCTTTGCCACTGCACTCTTTCAGAGGATCCTAGCCAGTCCCTAGTCTTCTTGACTGCCTCCACCCTTTTCCTCAGTTTTGAGAATCAACCCAAATGTGATGACTGCAACAGTGAAACACGAAGAACATAGTACAGTTGTGTACACTTACCATAAATGTAGATGTTCGAGTGTTTTCAGTGTTGTAGTCCTGGTTTCCGTCCCTCCACCCCCCTTTTCTCTCTCTTTCTCCCTGCAAGGAACTTTTTGGTAATTACTGTCTACTGGTGGAGTTATTCCACCATATCTCAGAAAACGTGAAACCAAAGCCAAATACACACCAAAAAAACTGACAGCAAAGGCTTCTAATGGTCAATAAAGACTGGAAAGTGAAAAGCTTTCGTGTATAAAAAGCGTTATTCAACGCTTTCGTTTCAACAAGACTTCCTCAGAAAAACAGTAAAATTACTAAAGGTATTACTTAAATATGTTTCAAAAAAACAATAAAAATCAATCGGCCAATGAAAACTTAATATCAATTAAAAAATCAACAAATTTCAACAAATTTTAAAAACACATACTTTGTTTCATGTAAACCCAAACATTTCATATACGTGTCGAAAACTAAATGAAAATATTAACAAACAACATAAACTGATAAACCAATTAATTCAAACTTTTTTAACTATTAATTTTCTATATTTCAAAAAAACATTTGATGATAATGGCCTCATTTAAGCCAAGTTTTTTATCTGCTCCTAGCTTAACCTGCCATAATGTTTCTCTCTGCTCCAAATAATTTTTAAAATTACCCCCCCTCCCACTCAGGGTCAAAATTAACCACTTCTAATATGGAAAATATTTTTTTTTGTATTTATTGCACTCCTCAGTATGTTTGTATAGGGCATTGTTAACATCTATTTTCTTTATGCTGTGATTGTGTTCTCTCATACATTCCATCAAGGTACGTGTAGTCATCCCTACATTGAATGCTTCACATCTACTACGTAACCCATTTAAGGTGCCCAATTATTTAACATGCAAAACTAAGGGAGTAGTTTGCATTGGGTTATGTAGTGGATGTGAAGCATTCTATGTAGGGATAACCATCTTCAAACCAGGAATAACAGCTCTGTGCTAGAAAACCTGCAGAAGTTCCTTCAGGGTGGTTATTTTGGGAAGGGGCAAGTTTGGTGCAAGTCTGTCCTCCTGCTTCCCATGGAGAATGGCCAGAGCCTTGCTAGGGCAAATTGCATTTCTTGATACAGGTGAGATGCGTTTTCCTTTTACTTCATTGGAAATGGAAGATGTGTGTTTCTTTGCCTCAGAAAACCATACCCATTAACTTCACTAATGCAAACAAGTTTTTACGTACCCTCCGAATTATTTTCCCTTACTTCAATAATGAAAACAAGTTTCTTTACATATCCTCACTAATTCTTCCCCAGAAGCACAAGTTCAAATTGCATGTCTGATGATGTCAATTTTCACGTAATCCTTGACTGTGGGCTCTGTTCTGAGCCGCAGAACTGACTAGGCCATTATTCAGCTCTCGCCTTTCCAAAAACTCTTAAGCTAAGCACTAACCGTAATGCTGTTCACCAAATTACCACAGATCCCGTTTGTAACTTCATAGTGCCAGACGTGTTCTTTCTGAGCTCTCGAGTGACAGCTAATTTTCAAAACGGAGTTATATTTTTCTGTTTTCTTATTTTCTATCTATACTCCCCAGTGTCTGTACTACCCGCTCCTTTTTTAGATAGTCTAGTTTGTGCATGCATGTGTTTTACTTCTCTAATCTACCGTTGGGTAGTTTCTTAAGTACCATCATTGTACCTTTTTTCCCTTTTATCTTTGGGTATTCTTAAATACCTTTGCTGGTATTTATTCCCTCCCTGCCAAAACCTTTCCTTTCTGACTTCTCGGTACAAGTGTTTCTGTTTGTGTGTGTGTGTGTGTGTGTGTGTGTGTGTATGTGTGTGTGTGTGTATGTGTGTGTGTGTGTATGTGTGTGTGTGTGTATGTGTGTGTGTGTGTGTCTGTGTGTCTGTGTGTCTGTGTGTGTGGTCTTTGTTATTTGTAATGGCTGACAAACCCATTAAAGGCACTTCAGGCTTCAAGAGGTGCCATAAAAGCAACAAGAAGCTTCCAAATTCAGATGGACACATTTGGTGTTTATTGTCTTGGTGTGGTCAATCTACAAGAGGACTGTGCAGTCACAGTTTTGGCCACAGAACTTTTGTTGACCTTAAAAACAAGTTAATTCTGAAAGGTTTTCTTAAATTGGATTTTGATGAGCCCTTATCTGGTCCTAAAACTGAAGCCAGTTCATCATCTTCCTCCTCTGTCAAACCAAAGAAAAGAAGTCAGTTTTTTCTGACACATTCATCGGAACCGCCAAGCAAAATGACTAAAACTCCCACAGTGCTGACCGCTCCCTCTGAACCAGTGGGCCAAAACCATTCAGTCTTTGGTGCCAATGGTGCCTGTTTCTGCACTGACTTATTTGGTGCCGAAAGCTTCAGTACCTATTTCGGTACAAACTGTATCGGTACTGATGTCTATTAAGGACACTTCCTCTTCTGTACCAACCAAGAGTGTGGAACCGAAGGACCCTTCACTTATAATTTTACCACAAACCACATATTCCCCTTCAGTAGATCTTTTTGTGGACTGTCCTTCTAGTCCTTTTTTGGAGAAATGTCCACCAAAATCTCCATCAGCTTCTTCAGTTAGATCCACCAAGAGTTTGTCCAAATCTGATATTATGAGACTGGTGGATCAGCTCCTTACGGCGAGGGGATTACCTCCTAACAATGTGAGCTCTGGAACCTTTCCTTGTTCCACACCACTGCTTATTTCTCCTTCGACTCCAACTGAGTTTTCGAAGCCCCTGGTACTGACCTTCCCCGCTTTGACTATTTTGGTGCCGGTCAGAGCTCCTTCAGCAGCACCTATAGCTACCCTGAGTTCTTTGGGTTTGTCGGACCCGAAGACCTCCTGGTGTTGAGGCTTCATTGCCGGTTCTGAGGGGCAAGATTCAACTGCGATACTTTCGGAGCCCTCCATGCCCCTCGTTGCTTCGGCATATGTAAGCTCGACTCTAGCTTCGGCTTCTGAGGCACCTTCCTTAGTGCGGGGTGGGACCATGGTTCTGGGTTCCCATCCCTCTATAGTGGGGCCTGCCTTCCAAGCCATGGAGAGGACCTTGTCCATTGTGGGCAAACAATCTACGCCTCCCTTGTTGGACCAAACATCTTGTCCATCCCCTCAATCGGAGCTTCCTTCAGTCTCTTCCCTGGAACAGAGGTCACAAAAGTCTCAGGATCAAACCATATTGGTTATGTCATCTTCGGAGACCTCTCCGGAACACCCCACTGGAAAGGATATCTTCGAAAAGAAAGTGCAAGAGGAAGCACTTTGAGTCCTTCACAGAAGATACTGACTTTGATGAGGGGAAAGGTTCCACTAAGTCACCCCCTAAAGATATTTCCTTCAGAGACATCCTAGAAATTGTTAAACAGAGGTGGCTGGACTACTCTCCAGCCTTCCTCGGAGGAATCTGTATACCTAGAAGTTTTTTGTGCCCAGCCCTCTACCTCTTGGATTTCTCTGCCTGCTGACTATCTTAAGTTGATCGCTCAGTGGGTTTGGAAGTTACTTGACTCTATCGAGCCAATCCCAAGGAGACCTGACCATATCCTCTCTGCCTCTCAGGATCAACAAAACTGAGCCAAAGGAATTCCTGTGGAAACCATGGTGGTAGTGGCAGCCACCAAGAAGGAAGTTGCTCACGAAAGCCCTACTATTCATCCTCCTATCAAAGAGTCTAGGACAATGGATAGATTTGGGAAACATGTATATGCTTCATCGACCTTTGCTCTCAGGTCGTTGAATTACATGGCACATTTTGCGGGGCTTCAAAGAGATCTGATTAAAGAGCTATCAGATACACTTTTGGAAGCAGTAGCTGAAAGAGTTGGAGACAAAGTGTCCTCTCAGCTTGCCACTCTAGAATCTATCTCAAGCTTCTCCATGAGGCTAATTCCTTATGCTGCTGAAGGGACGACAGGAGCAGTGGGTTCAGGCGTAGCAATCAGGAGACATGCCCAGATGTGGTTATGTGATTTTGCGGAGCCATTTAAGTCTTTTGCAAATGCTCCATTTGATGGGACTTCCTATTTGGTCCCAAAGTTAGAGACTCTAGCTAGATATTAGAAAGATTGGAAGACCCTTTCTGCCATGGGCATATGCTTTTCAGCTCCTCAACAGCCTTATTCCAGGAACCAGAGAAGTAGGAGGCTATGGTTCAAAAAGTCCCAAGGACCTTTCCAGGACTCACATGGCAATGACTTCCCCCGAAGCAGGGGAAGGGAGGAGTAATAATGGAAGGCGTTGATAAAGAGGCAAAAATGGCCCAAAGAATCAGGGTTCCAGAGACTCTTTCCCTGGTAGCTTATCAGTGCTCCTGAAAGGAGGCCTTGATTGCCTTCCTCTGGAGGCAGTTGGGGGTGATTATCCCTGCAGCAATCTGCCTGGCTAAGGATAGTGGACAAATGGGTGCAGGGGATTATAACCAGAGGTTACAACATCCCCATTTCAGAAGAACCAAAAAGGCTAAGAACAATCCCTGATGTTCCACCCAGTCACAGGGATGTAGCAGTCTTAAAAACCAAAACTGTTCAATAAAAGAGTCATCCAAGCAGTCACACCAGACCAGAGAGGATACAGGATTTACTCAAGATTCTATTAGTGCCAAAGAAAACCAGGGACTGGAGACTAATTTTGGATCTCTGTTGGTTGAACAAATCAGTTCAGCAAACTAAATTCTGAATGGTCCCTGTTCAGTGTGTACTTCCATTGTTGGAAAAAGGCGATTGGATGTGCTCAGTAGATCTTGAGGATGCGTATTACCATATACAAGTGGACAAGCGGTCCAAAAGATTCCTGCGCTTCCAGCTGGGAGCCAGTCACTATCAGTTCAGGGCCCTGCCCTTTGATCTCACCACAGCCCCCAGGGTGTTCACCAAATGCATAGTAGTAATATTATCTCATCTCAGACTGCAAGGATTCTGAGGGTTTCCATATCTAGATGACTGAGTCTTTACCGCTCCCACCAGGCGTCAACTGGTAAAGGCCAGAGATTACACTCTTCTTTGTTCTGGCTTAGGAATCACTATAAACCATGCAAAATCCCATTTAGAACCATCCCAACAACTGGAATTCATTGGAGCTATGCTCAACACAGTCACCGGCATTCCATTTCCCCTAGAAAGACTTCACAGCATCAAATCACAAGTCAGCCAGATCTTCTGCAGCAAGAAAGTAACAGAAAGACTCATCCTTCAAACTCTAGGGTCACTCTAGTCCCCCTGGCTAGATACCACATGCAAACTCTTCAATGGCTTCTGGCCTCCCAGTGATCCTTGTTGAATCAGTCAATGTCTCATCTGATTATGATCACCAATTGATACGAAGAAGACCTGAGTTGGTGGCTCCACTCCAAAGTTGTTAGGCAGTCCTTTTATTCATCCTCAACCCCAAGCCATAGTGGCAATGGACGTGTCCCAGATAGGGTGGGGAGGCATTACCTGGGAAAGACAGTCCAAAGCACTTGGTCCCAGCTGGAGGCCAATTTGCCTATCAGTGTTCTAGAGATGAGGACTGTGCAGGCATTCAAGATACCCTCCCCTTGGGAATGATTGCAATTCAAACAGACAATATGTCGGTAATCTGGTACATCAACAAGCAAGAGGGAATCAGATCTTACCTTCTTTGTCGAGATGTGCTCAGAGTATGGCAAGGGCAATTTCTTCCAACCGCCTTCTAGTGGTAACGCACATCCTGGGGAGCTCCAACATGATTGCAGACAAACTGAGCAGATCCATTCTCATGCCTCACGAGTGGTCTCTCAATCCAGTGGTGGCAGACAAGATATTCTGCTTTAGGGCCAACCTTGCTGTGACCTCTTTGCCTCCCCTCTGAACAATAAGTACAGCAGTTACTTTGCCCTTACCCCCCCACCAGGGGAGTCACCCAGAGACGCTCTCCTTCATGATTGGTCCCCCGTTCTATTGTACACCTTTCCTCTAATATGTCAGTTTCTAAAGAAAGCCAACAGGTCAAAGAACAGGATAATCCTCCTCGCCCCTTTCTGGCCTCAGCAAGTCTGGTTTCCCTTCCTATGGCCTCACCTACTCTGGAAACCCTGGATACTGGACCCAGCTCCAGACCTGTTGTCCCACCCAGAGGGACTGGTTCATCCGAATCTGCAGCATCTCAAGCTCACTGCATAGCTTCTCCAGTTCCCATGATTGTCAGGCACCCCTCTCTCACCTCCCCTGTCCAACGCATCATTCTGGCCCACCACAAACCTTCAGCAAGAAAATTGTACCATAGCAAGTGGCAAAAGTTTACTAAATGCTTGCTAGACTGTAATCTTGACCATATTCAGTGCCCATTGATAAAGTTTTTGACTTTTTGGCTTTACTGTCTGAGGCAGACGCATCAGCCTCTACTATTATAGTGCATCTTGCTGCAATATCTAACTTCCTTATTGGTTTAAATAATTCATCCGTTATGTCACATAAACTTTGCAAAGCCTTTTTCAAAGGATCCTTAATGCTCGGGCTTCCATATAAAGAACCCTCTGTGCCATGGGATTTGTTTCTTCCCTTTTTGAGCCTTCAGCAAGTTGTGACTTAAAATTCTTGTCCTGAAAAACCTTATTTTTAATAGCTATCACTTCTGACAGAAGATTATCTGAAATACAAGCCTTATCCTGCAAACCCCCCTACTTAATCTTTCATAAGGACAGGGGCATCCTCTGGACAAATCCCTTCTTCTTACCAAAGGTTGTTTCTGAGTCAAATGTCAATCAGATTTTACAACCCCCAGTCTTTTTTCTAGCTTTTCCAATAAGGGGGAGTACTGCCTGCATTTACTTAGATGTACACAGACAGTTACGTTTCTACCTTCACAGAACAAAGGATATTAGAAAATCTGACCGGCTGTTTATTTCCTTTTCTTCAGTCAGTTTAGGGAGTGCAGTATCTAAAGTTACTCTGGCTAAATGGCTTGGGAACTGTATCACCTTTGCTTATAGCAGAAAGGGACTCCACCCACCAGGACCTGTAAAAGGACATTCAACTAGAGCATTAGCAGCATCTGCAGTTTTTCATGCCAGAGCTACTTTAGATGATATTTGTGCAGCGGCAACATGGGCATCTCCCCATACCTTCATTATGCATTACAAACTGGACCTGGTCTCTTGAGGCCTTGCATCATTCGTCTCTGTTTCTCAGGAATATTCTTCCATGAGACCTCCCAAGATCCACGTATCTAGGGACGCTGTCCCTCAGTCCAGGATTACGTGAAAATTGACAAAATCAGATAAAGAAGTTATGTCCTATCATAACGTTCCATCTGTGTTGTCTGTCTACACTAATCCTTGACATTCCCTCCCTCCTTCCCCCTGCCTTTAGAACTCTTGGTGGATTGGGTCTCTCCAAAGATTGGCTTTCATTATAGAGACACAGATATGGCCTCTGATCTATTATTTCTTGTCTGTCACTATTGTTTGCAAACCAGATCTGAGGTAATTTGGTGAGGACCATTATGGGTGGAGTTTAGCTCGAGAGTTTTTGGAAGGGGCAAGCTGGAATAAAGACTGAGTCGGTTCCTAGGCTTGGAACCAAGCCCACAGTCGAGGACTAGTGAGAATCGATAAGACAGCTTCTTTTTATGCACTTTTCTGTCACAAGAATAATGATGTTGGTATTTCTTTTAATTATTTCCTACATTGTCTTTCTTTAACTAGAACTATTGCAGCAATGTAACAGTCCATGGCTGATCTGTGGATCCAGGGCAGAATCTTTCTAATTCCTGCTCATCACATGCATTAGTGGCACATACTAGACTGTATTCTTAGTTATGCTTACAGTTTTTAGAACTGTACTCCTTTGTTTCCCATTGCACTTTGTATACCTGCTTCTTTTTTTTTTTTTTTTTTTTTTTTTTTATCTAGCCTTCTAAATCAATAAATGAAACGCAGGTTCACAGGTAGTTAGCGTTGTGGTCAAGGATATCATTGAGGTACCTAGCCCAGTTTCCTAAGTGCTCCAGAACACCGTCTCATTAAGTGACTTGATCAGAATTACACAGCAGGCAAAAGGAGGCTTGGGGAATCAAACACTGAACTACTGGATGCAACTTAATAGCTTATAGTTTTAATGTTGTATGCTTCCAGGTAGACCAAAAGGACAGTGGGCTTGTCCAGGATTTGAACTTGGAACTTTTTGCATGAGATTCATGCTACTAAACCAACAAGTTACTTTAATGGTGTTAATGGGCTAGTAGATAGACCCTTTTTAGCCATGAGCCGGGATGGTAAGCATTTACATCAACAGCAGTTACAAATAGAAATATGGTACATGAGGCTTAAGAACTAATTAATGTAGTAGCAGGTATGTGAACAGTTGTTAGTTATACACATAAGTCACCTAGATGAATTTTATTGTTGAAACAATGTTGATGTTCATCATACTTCTCAACTTCTTAATGCAAGAAATCTGGACAAAGCATGACAAAATGGGAGAAACAAAGGCCGAAAAATAGGGACATATTTTAACTATTGCTCTTAAACTTGGAAAGTTGCTAGAGTAACAGGGTTTGTTTTAGCATACACTTTCTGATAGATTTGAAGTCTGGTACTCAAATGTGTATCATAATTTAGTGACCTCAATCCTCAGGTCATCCCAGTGATTTGCCAGAAAACCAAGAACAAAAATATGAGCCATAAATATGGACATTCTGCGAAAATCTTGACAGTTGAGAGGTATGTCGCTCATCATTGTTATCACTGATGCAGTAGAGTGAGCTGTATGAGTTATACCTTGCAAAGGATATAACAGCCAGCCAGCTTCCATAGCCTCAGGGTACCTTCTGTGTGCCCAAACAGTTACCATGCTCAGGCTAAACTGATTAAAATTCAGGTTCGAGTGCCAAGCCCTTAATAGTTTTTCTGCCACTGAAGAGAGTGGTTGTCTGCAAGCTTTCAAGGATTGATTGTCAACTAATGTTGTTACCTTCAGGGAATGTTCCTTCTACTTTATTTTTTATTACAGAAAATGTACCTTTTTTAATGTAAAAGGTTAATTTCGAGGTTTTGAAAAATTGTCTTTGTTGACTGACTTTTATATATACTTTTAAAAGGGAGCATCACTTTTTTTATTTTAGTGGTTAAAATTGTTTAAAATGATTATTTCTGTGCAGAAACTGTTATTTTACTTTTTTGGGTTGGGGTCAAGTGTGCTTTTTACTGTATTTTGCCTGGGGATAAAATTATATTTTTTATGTCTTAACAGTTTTACTACCTGTTGCTAAGCTTCTCTGGGAATTGGGTAAAGTTTCCAGCTTGACCATGGAACAAAGTACAAATTACTCTGTTGTAATTTTCTTCCAGCTACAAAAAAAAGAAAAAGATTATTAAGGAGTCTTTGCCACCAAAGCAGGCTGATAGTTTGCCTCAGCCACAGGTGGGTGAGTTTGCTGTTGCTAAAGCTGGTTCCTCTGACCATTGATCTTTTTTTGCATCTTGGAGCGAGGGTTGGACACACCCTCTGCTGTTGTTGAATTCCATTACTTGGCAAGGGAAAGCCACTTTTGTCAATCCTATGAGAAGGGGCAGGAAAGAAGCCCTCTGCCTAGCAAGAATGCTGCTGAAAATTTTGGGTCTGTTTCCTTCAGGAATTCCCGTAAAAAAGAAACTGAAAACTAGGTATATGTCTTCTCTTGTTTCATTTACTCTGGACAGGAGTAACTTATTAGGCTTAGCTAACAGTCTTGTGCAGGTTGCTAACCCTACTTTTAAGACAATTTCTGGAAAGAAGAGAAAAGTGATTCCTCTTTCCCTGGGGAGATTAAAGCGATCAAATCTGGGGGGGGGGTGTGAAGCGACAGATGCAGGTTTCTGTCCTCAGATTTTTTGCTCTGACTCTGAGGATAGTTTGGTGTGATAGTCCCCATGAAGAATTATCTTTCTCTGAGACTGTTTCCAGGATTAATCAGTTTTTTCCCCAATAGGAAAGCTTTGATGTTTCTCACTCCCTCATAAATGTTATTTGTCACAACTGGAATTTGCAGAACCTTTTATTCTTCCAGTTCTGTCTACCTTGGAGGATATTTTTGCTACAGTCCTCCCTGCTGTTTCTGAAAAATCTGATAAGACTGACTAACTTTATTATATAGTTTAAGTTTTTGTACCATAATCCCAGACCTGATCCACCAGTTGCTGCTTTAGTAAATCCAGCTGCTGCTAAACATGTTGTTCATACTAATCCCTCTCCTTATGACAAAGATGGTAAAGCTTTTGTTAAGTTTGGGAAAAAGTTTATTCTTTTTCAATTTTAGTTTTTAGTTGTCAGGCTCTTTTTTTTGTATTTATTCTTGAGGTGGAATTAAACTAGAAGGGGAAATTTGACCAGGGCATGAGGGAACCTCTCCCTTCTATTTTTGATAGTTGCTGTGGGAATCTTTTATATCCACCTGAGCTACTACCAACTCAAGTAAGTGGGTCTTTGGTTTAATGTCTTATCCAAAGAATGACACATACAGAAGAGCAGTACCCCTGTTATGCTACTGTACACTGTCAGCAATTTTGTCGCCTGGTGTTGTAATAGAACCCACAGCCTTCTGCTCCATAGGTGTGTACGCTGTTGTCTCTGAGTAATTCTGAAAGTATGAGGAATGTTACAACATCCATTTCTTCTTGGGAGGAGAATCGGTTTTGTGTAAATTGGTTTCTTCTTTTTCCCAAGTCATTACTCATTGATTAAAATGTGTGTATGACTCTGTGGATGCCACTTTCAGGACTGCTGCCCCTGGAGCTGTTTTGAGGAGGTTTGCCTGGCTGTGTTCTCAGAACCTACTAGAGAATGTCAAGAATTAAACAAATTAAATTTTGAATTTTCCCTTGGATAGAGAACTAGCTTTTGAACTTTCTGCTGCAGAGGTCATCAGAAAGTGTGATGAGAGGAAAGCTGATCCAAGGAATATCTCATAAATTTCAGCTGTCCTTCTCTAAGTTTTTAAAGGGATTCTTTGCTTTTTGGAAGAGTTAAATAAGGGGGCAAAATAAACCAGTCTTAGCAAAATTCTGGTAAGCAGATGTTTAAAAAGAAGTGGCAAGGAGGATACAGTGACCCCCCCCACCAAACAAAGGACAGTCTTAGTAAATCAGAATGACTATACAAGGAACTTTGCCCTCCCTACCATGTCAGTCCCTTAATCCTCCTACAAAGTTTGAACCTTCATTTTATTTGTTGACAACAAATTGTTTCAGAAAAATAGGATCTGAATGTGATCCATTAAGGCTACATGGATTGTAGTGAGAGGCTGTCCCTCCTTTTCACGAGATTCATCATCCCCCAGACCAGGCTCTTCTTCTCTCTTACATCACATGCTATATCAAGAGGTAATAGAAAATGTTCCTCCTCATTTTTTTGGAAAATAATTTTATTCAGGGATATTTTTGGTCCCAAAGAAAACAAAAATGTTCCTGGAAACCTGTTGTGGATCTTTCCTTCCTGAACCAGTTTGTGATGGTTCCCAAGTTAACAATGCTGTCACTTCACAACTTATGAATTCTTCTTCCTCATTTGAGTTTCTTAGTGACTAGATTTATAAGCTGCATATCATCAAACTTTTGGGCATTTCTTAAGATTTTTTACATTTGGTTCACATATGTTCTCTGCCTTACCCTTTGGACCAAGAGTGTTTGTCTAGCTCATGTGGGTTTGCCTTACCCTTTGGACCAAGAGTGTTTGTCTAGCTCATGTGGGTTATCTGTCAATGTAGTACCTCGCAGGATGCACAGTAGCAAAGCCTGCCCCAAACACGCCTCCAGCCGTGTGGAGGCAACAGCAGCATGATTATTCAACAGTGTGAGGAATGCAATGTAATTAATATTGACCATCTGTGCCGAAAGCAACCCAATGTTGTATTGTAGACATTCAGTACCAAAAAATGAAATGTTTAATTAGGGACATAAAACTAAAATGCGTGTTGTACATCACATTTTAGTCAGGCAATCGGGCAGAGTTCACACAACCAAACCGTTTCTCTAAACGATACTGTTGCATTTTAACGGCTGAAAATGTTTCCCAAAGATGCTGGCAGCACTGTTGCATAGCACTTGTTTATTGCCGAACTGGTCACCTAGCCTTAAGGCATCCAAATCTGAAAAGAAGCAGGGGGTGTGGGGGGCGCAGCACCCCCACACACACAAGGGGGTGCAGGGGGGCTTGCCCCCCTGAAAAAAGTAATAATTTCTATGAAAATGGAGTTTGTTGTGTACATGAGTATTTATTTAGCAGTTTACATGACGTGACATATGAATTAGCATGCCTGTCAAGTCCTTCCTTGATATCCCCACCTATTTGGAGTGCCAATCACTGACAGCACACCCAAAGCTGTGCAGAACTAAGTGCGAGGTACTACACTGGTAGATTACTGCTCCTGTGATAGCCTACTGCAGACTGCAGGGTAGTCACATCTTTCCTTATTTAGATAACTTTCTTATCTTTGAAGAGTCTTTTTCATAGTGTCAGGAATCTTTGTCGGGTAAGTGATCTCCTACATAGTCTGGGATAACATTCAAAACTCTTTTCTGACTCCTCCTGATGGGAATGTTTTTCTAGGTGCCTACTGGACACCTCAGTACAAAGACCTTTTCTTCCACAGAAAAAAAATAGATCTGTATTTAAATCTGTTTCTGCGTGTTTCAGTCAGACTTCTGTCTCAGCAGGGGAATTCCTCAGGATTGTAGGTCTTGTGGATTCCATGGGTCTCATGATACCTCTTGCAAGATACCACATTATACAGTGTTATGTGGAATCTCTAAGGTCTCAGAATCAACATCCATTGACCTTTCAAATTCCAGTTTTAGGATGTGTAAGAAATAAGAATTGTGGTGGAGTCAAATTTCTGTGAATGTAGGTTTTCCATTCCACCCTCCTTCTCCAGCATAATCTGTCACAACCAGTGCCTCCAGCTTTGCTTAGGCAGCAGTAGCAATGGGCATAATAGTGCAGAGACTTTGAAGTGGAAAAAACAGAACAAAACACATTACACAAGGATGTTGGCTCTTAGAAATGCTCTGAACTCTTTGTGGTCCCTGGGATGACT
This sequence comes from Protopterus annectens, assembly GCF_019279795.1. Classification (NCBI taxonomy): domain Eukaryota; kingdom Metazoa; phylum Chordata; order Ceratodontiformes; family Protopteridae; genus Protopterus; species Protopterus annectens. The sequence continues at coordinate 200,544,954 of NC_056744.1, forward strand.
TCAGGTGTTTCCAGACAACAGTACAGTGATGTGGTACATAAGCAAGGAAGAACCAGATCCTACCCACTGTACAGGCTAGCCATATTAGCATGAGATATAACTTTGCAGCACAGTCTCGCTCTACAGGCATCTTAGATCCCTTCATAGCAAAATTGTGTGGCACACAAGCTGAGCAGGACATGGACCAGGACAATCCTCACAAATGGAAACTGAATTGGGGGTGTCTTCTAAGAATTGGAAGATTTCCCCACAGATGGGTCAAGTAGATCTTTTTGCCTCCTCTCTGAGCCATAAACTGGCAACACTTTGCTGCAGAACTTCTCTCAAACAGGGATGGAAGTTCAGTGCTTTTTCTCTTGGACAGGAATGTTCCTGAATGCTTGTGTACCCTTTCACCTGATTTCCATGGTACTTCTGAAAATTCGGAAGGATCCTCCCACAAAGGTCATTGTGGTGACTCCATTCTGGCTGAGATATCAGTGGTTCTCGCTCCTCTAGGAAAAGGGTAAGCTTCTTAACCAACTGGATTTACTTGCACACGATCAGACATATTTGATGCATCCTTATCCTGAACAGCTGCAGTTGTCTGGGTGATTGGGTTTTAATACCTTTTAGGCACTTTTTTTGCCTGAGGAAGTACAGCAGGTGTTAATGAAAGCAAGAAAGTTGGCTAAAAGAAAAATGATACATTAGCAAATGAAAAAAAGGTTTTCTAGATGTTAACAGTAAAACAACCAGCACCCATTCAGGGCTAGTGTTTTTCTGGTTATATTGTATTTGTATGAATTACTATTCTATGGCTTGTCTCACTCTTCCATCAAGGTTCATTTGTCTGCCATTGCAGCATGTCTGTCCATGGATCCCCCTCTTTCAATGAAATCTCATGAAAATTATTTTTGAAAGGGATTCTGCATAAAAGTGTCCTAGAAAACCAGTGGCTCCTCTCTGGGGTTTTAATTTTATGTTAGAAAAACTAATAGTTGCTTAAGTTGAACCAGCTCATCAGGCTGACTTTAAGGTTCTAAACATGGAAAACTGACAGTTTAATACATCATAGGAGATTACCAGCATACATTAAAGAGATCAAAAGTTTCCTAGAAATAAGCCTGAATGGTGAAATATCTGATATTGTCCTGTGGGATTTACTAAAGGCTTATTTAAATGGAAGAGTTACAAGCTGGTATATTAGTAAAACAAGAGAACGGGACAAAGAACTGAAAACACTACAGGCCAAAATAGATGCACTAAAGTTTAAATCTAAAACCAAATGACATTGTCAGTCAGTCTGAACTTAAGCACAAAATATATTGAAATTCTAAATTGTAAAGCTTCAATAAAACTAGAAAAACTTTAGCTACAGGCATAATCAGCAACTCTTTAAGCTTGCATAAGTTTGCTCTGAGATCAAAGAAAATGAATAAACAAAATCATATCAAAGAAATTATAACTCATATAAATAAAGAAGAGATATTAAAGGTGAAATTATAACTCATATAAATAAAGAAGAGATATTAAAGGTATTCTTGAGGGCTTTAAAAATATTTTATGAAAATATAAATAGTACGAATAACCTAGATAACGATGATATAGTTGAAACATTCTAAGGGAAAATATAAATTAATAAAATAGCAAGTGAACAAATAAAAAAGCATTGCTAGACCATTCACTTTAAAAGAAATAAAAGATCAAATAAAAAGTTAAATAAGGCATCGGGCTTAGATGGCCTTGTACCAGGACTATAAAAAATACTGCCAGATGATGTAGTTAAAATATTAGTCTGTAAAGAAAAAAATACAACTGCTGAAGTCCCTGCCATCATGGACATATATTGCCTTATATCACCTTTTTTATTCCTTTAAATTACAAAAAAAGGCACAAAACAAGGATGTCCATTATCATGTTACTTGTTTTGCATTAGCTATAGAACCCTTTGTTAATATAGTAGATTCAGCAAGTGCATTAATGGTATCAAAGTAAAAGAAGATTTCAAACGAAAGATTTTTCTCTTTGCTGATGATGTTTTACTAAGTATAGGAAGTACATAAAATTCATTAGAACATATAATTAGTTCTATGAGTCAGTTTGAAGAAATCTTGAACTTAAGATATAATCGTAATAAAACAATTAAAAAATGCATACAAAAAGTATTCCAACGTCAGTTGGAATAACAGTCAAATGAAATACCTTGGTACAACCATTATGTCTAATAGTAAAGAAATTATACAAACAAACTTTGGTTGTTGATAAATTTTAAGTTTAGTCACAAATTGGAACAAATTCTTCTTCACCATAGAAGAACAGTTAAAGCTTATTAAAATGGTAATTCTCCCTACAATATTGTTTGTGTTACAATCTTTAGTATTGTCTCCACCAAAAAGAAAAAGATGAAGATAAATATTTTTGGCATTCTAATAAATGAAGAATTTCCTTTGATTGGGACAGAAAAGGTTGGGATACTGGCGGAACAGGATTCCCTGATATTCAATTGTATGCTGCTTCAACAGTTGTAAACGTTTTATAGTGTTGTGGTTAAATTCATCTTGTGATTCAAAATGGAAACAAATATATCAAGAAATATTATTAGTAAATAATATATCAAAACTAGTCGTAAACAAATAGTCCCTAATAGATTTATCTAGTTATTAAAAGATTTTTGAGTAAATGGAATGACACCCTCGGCTCAAATTCCCTATTTAAATAACATTGTTTCCTCTTTCCAAAAGCTCATGTTTTCTGTTTCCAATTACATATAAAAGTGATTGCTTAGAAACTCATAACTTCAACCAAATGCTAATATTGAAACAACAAAGTAACTTAATTTATTGGCATCAATTCTTAAATGGTTCCGAGCTGTATGTATGTATGTGTATATATATATATATATATATATATATATATATATGTGTGTGTGTGTGTGTGTGTGTGTGTATATATATATATATATCCGAAACGAAAAGGCCGACAACCGTAGAGCACCGACATCCCAGAACACCAACTTCCCACTCCAGGTAAGTAACCACTTGGCCACCCTGTTGAACTATTGCCCCGTAGCCCCTCAGTAGTGCGTTCTCAGAGTTGATGTATTTAGTTGGGGGGGGGGGAGTCAACCCCCCCACATGGGTGGGTTTACTTTCCTTTGGTTTTACTATTTTTTTTCAGGATGGCCAAGCGGTTACTTACCTGTGTTCTGCGGTTGTCAGCCTTTTCATCTCGGCTAACTGAAAGTCTGGTAAGTGAACTTTCTATCTAGTGAAGTAGACCCATAGTTGAAAATTTCAGGTCCAAATACAGTCAAGATTCTGAGAATTGGTTAGTTTTGCAAATGTTTAGAGACTTTGTGAACACCGAGATAAATTAGATAGTTAACTTAGATAAGAAATCGCTGCCCAAATTATTGGAATTCTTAATAAATATCAATATTAATGCAGTGAAAAATAAATCATATTTGTCACAAATTTATAAAATTCTTTAAGGTAGATTTCACATGTTTAAACAATTCCTATTGGAACTACTCCTCAAAGATTAATAATGAAGATTTCTGTGAAGAATGCAAGAAAATAATAATGTTAAATTGTCAATCTCGCCTTCATTCTTGCTTGATGGGTTCGGAGCCGATCCCTCTGCTCCGACTCGGCACTTGCTAAGCTCGAGAGTCACTTTTACCAGCTCGAGGCAGCCCCATATCCCATGATGCAAGGCGGTAAGTACCCAGATCTCGTTTGCCGCTTCGCTTATGAGGTCCTCCTTTTACCAGCTCCTGGTAAGTGATTCACTTTTTGGATATTTAAGCCCCTTTTTCTTAAAAAACCCTTAATTATTAGTTATTAGTTAATTATTTACATTTTGTGACAGAAAATCCCTGTCTTTTCTAATTTATTTTAGTCAAACTTTACCCATCCCATCCGCTCCCTGTTAGGGTGTGTGTGTTTGTTTATAGAAATACCTTTTGGTATTTTATTTAAGTTAATTTTTTGACTGGTGTGTGTGTGTGTTTGTGTAAAGCACCATGTCAAAGGAGAGGGTCTCAGGTTTTAAGAAGTGTGACTCGTGCTGTCAGAAGATGTCTCTGACAGACGGTCACACTTCTTGCCTGTATTGCCTGGGGCCTCTTCACCTGCAGGACTCCTGTGCTATTTGTCATTCCTTCAGCCAGAGAGTCCTGCAGGAAAGACGCAACAAACTGATCCTTAGGGGCCTTCTTAAGCCGGAGGGCTCTCCGGCTAAGTCGGCTCCATCTAAATCAGTTAAATCTTCCAAGGCCCAGGCTTCTGTGTCTAAGCCTGCGGCCTCGGCTCCGGCTTGGTTCAGTCGAGATCGGCTCCGGCTGGAGCCGATTCTGGCTTAACAAAGCCTTCGGCACCGATGGCTATCGGTGCCGAATCTGTATCGACCACTTCGGTGTCGGCTCCGATCGGTTCCGACACCCATGTGGCACAGGCATCGGTGTCGGCTCCGATCGGCTCCGACACCGTTACTTTGGTGGCTGTATCGGCTCCGGCTGGAGCCGATACATCGAGGCTTCCTGTCGGCTCCCGGAAGTCGGCTCCGACAGGATCTATAGTATCGGCTCCGATGGCTCATTCCAGGAAGAGGTCGAGGTCTCCTTCCTTGGAGCCGATACTTTCGGCTCCGGCTTCACCTCTTCTTTCGGAACGGAGCCATCGGAGCCGATCTTCAAGGTCATCCAGACTGTCAGATCACGACCTAGAGAGAGTGGTCAGTAGATTACTTAAGTCACAGGTACTGGCCCAAATGTTACATAGTCAGTCTCAACAGACGACTGTTGGTCCACACCCCGTTACAGTTCCTCCTTCAACTCTACCCCAGAGCTTGGAGTTGGAGTCTTCGGGAATGGTTACTGCTACGGCTGGAGGACGGATACCCCCTTCTGTTCCTTCAGCCTCTACTCTTATCTCCTCTTCGAGACCTTCCTTAGAGGGATTCGGTGGTCGGGCTTCCATGGTCTCCTCCGAGGGGGTGAGTGGCATCGGACCCTTGTCCGAACCCGCTCTTCCCCTTGGAGCCTCGGCCTTGGTGAGCTCGGCTCCGACATCTGCCTCGGAGACTTCCCTTTCGGTGGTCCCTGGAGTTCCTAGCTCTTGAGCGGGTTCTCTCGGACCTGCCTGGGAGGGAGCATTCGAGGTGATGAAGAGTGTACTGGCCACTGGTATCAGTCAGCAGTCTGTTCCGGTAGCTCCTCCCTCTATAGTACCTGTTGACATCTCTGCCACTTCTCTTGCTACAGGACACAGAGATCCTCCGCCTCAGGTTTCCCCATTGGGAATTTCCCCCTCTTCCGAGGATTCTCCTGATGTTTCGGGAGATCCTCCTAGGAAGAGGACTTGTAAGAGGAAGCATGTAGACTCCCCGAGTCTGTCACTTCGGATACTGACTTTGATGAGTCAGAGGGATCCCCTAGATCCCCCTCTGAGGATGTCTCCTTCTCAGACATCCTAGAACTCCTGAAACAGAGGGGAAACTGGCCCACCAACAATCCCTCTGAGGATGAGTCAGTATACCTAGAGGCATTTGGATCTCGGCCCTCCACCTCCTGGGTGTCTCCGCCTTTCGACCCCCTTATGCAGGTTATTGCACGAAAGGCATGGGCAGCTCCTGACTCTGTAGAGCCAGTCCCTAGGAGGCCTTCAAAATTTATCACTGCCCCGTGTGACAAACAATTCCTCACTAAGGGTGTCCCCGCTGATGCCATGGTGGTGGCTGCGGCCACCAAAAAGGAACTTGCAGATCCTTCCGTGCCCGTCCATCCTCCTAATAAGGACTCTAGGACCATGGATAGGTACGGTAAGCGGATGTTTTCCTCAGCGACCTTTGCTATGCGTTCGCTGAATTACCTATGTCACTTCACCAGACTCCAGAGGGATATCCTTAAGGAGCTGGGTGAAGTAGTTCAGGATCCCACAGTTGCAGGGGCTCAAGAAAAAATTGCTTCGCAGCTAGGAACCCTCAATTCCATTGCAAACTCCTCCATGCGGCTAATATCTTATGCTGCGGATGGAGCGAGTAGAGCCGCAGGTACAGGTGTGGCTCTTAGCCGCCAAGCCTGGATGCGGCTATGTGATTTTGCGGATCCCTTTAAGGCGTCCTTCACAAATTCTCCCTTTGATGGGTCAGCTTTGTTTGGCCCTCAGGTGAAGGAAACCTTGACCAGGTGCGAACAGGACGGCAAGACTCTTTCTGCTGTTGGAGTCCGTTTTTCCACCCCTTCTAGACCTTATCCCAAAGGACAGAAAGGTGGGAAAATGTGGTTCCGTAAATCCCAAGGAGTCACGCCGGATTCACGTGGTCAGTTTACCCCTAGAGGCAGAGGGGGTAACAACAACAGACGCCGCTCTAGAGGCAGAGGGGGTCCGAAAAACCAGGGAAACAGGGATCCTCTCTCTGACAAGCCCTTTCAGCATCCCTGAGGTGTTGCCCGGCTGTCCCTCCTAGGAGGCAGTCGGGGGAAGATTATCACTGTACCCAGAAGCCTGGCATTCCCTCACTCAAGACAGATGGGTACAGTCGATCATATCCAAGGGTTACATAATTCCTTTCGAGGAAAGTCCCTTCCCTTCAAGTTCCCTTCCAGATGTACCACCCGGTCTAAGGGGGATTGCAGAGTCAGAAGTCTCAAAACTACTGCAAAAAAGAGCCATTCAGCCAGTTACAATAGACCATTCAGAGCCCGGAATCTACTCAAGGTTCTTTTTGGTCCCCAAAAAGACGGGAGACTGGAGACCAATATTGGATCTCAGCAGACTCAACAAGTCTGTCAGGAAGACAAGATTCCGAATGGTCACTCTTCAGTCAATTCTGCCCTTCTTACAGAAGGACAACTGGATGTGCTCAATAGATCTTCAGGATGCGTACTATCACATCAAAATTCACAGACGCTCCAGGAGATTTCTCCGCTTTCGGCTGGGGTCCAGTCATTTCCAGTTCAGAGCTCTGCCCTTTGGTCTCACTACAGCCCCCAGAGTGTTCACCAAATGCATGGCAGTGGTCACGGCTCACCTGAGACGTCAAGGATTCCAGGTGTTTCCATATCTCGACGACTGGCTCCTGTCAGCCACCACCAGGCATCAGCTTATACAAGCCAGGGATTACACAATAGACCTTTGTTCTCATTTGGGCATCTCAATCAACTTGAAAAGTCATCCTTATCGCCCTGCCAGTCTATTACCTTCATAGGCAAACTTAAACACTGTTCGGATGTCAGCTACCCTTACAGATCAAAGAGTTTCAGACATTCAGAGTCATGTCAGGATCATTCTGGCCAGCAAGAAAGTACAGGCCAGAATGGTTCTAAAGGTATTAGGTCTCATGGCTGCGGCCATTACTCTTCTTCCCCTGGCTCGATTCTACATGCGCCTTCTTCAGTGGATGCTGTTCACACAATGGTCATACCAGCAACTTCCAATGCGTCACCAGATTCTGGTGACACAGACATGCAAAGAGCATCTTGCTTGGTGGATCACATCGCCTCAGGTTCACCAAGGCAGGTACTTTGTACCCCCATCCCCGATAGCCACTGTCACCACGGATGCCTCCCTGATCGGGTGGGGGGGGTCATTATCAGGGCAGGATGGTTCATGGGACGTGGCAGCCGTTCGAGTACCATCTGCACATAAATGTCCTGGAGATGAGAGCAGTGCTTTTAACGTTGCAAGCCCTCAACGACTTTCTTCCCGTAGGGACAATTGCAGTCCACACAGACAAACATGTCTGTAGTTTGGTATATCAACAAACAGGGCGGAACCAAGTCCTACCCCTTGTGTCGAGAAGCGCTCAGACTATGGCAATGGGCGATCTCCTCTCATCGGTTTCTGGTAGCAACGCATATCCCTGGGAAAACCAACATTGTAGCGGACAGATTGAGCAGAGCTATTCTCATGCCTCACGAGTGGTCTCTCAAGCAATCTATAGCGGAAGAGATTTTTCTGGAATGGGGTCGTCCATGTTGCGATCTTTTTGCTACTCCCCAAAACAGCAAATGTCCAGACTTCTTCAGCCTCTTCCCTCTATCAGGCCATCCCCCCAGAGACGCTCTGACCCAGGATTGGCCCCAGGGACTTCTTTATGCCTTCCCTCCATTTCCTCTGATCCCTCAGGTGATCCAGAAAGCTACCGTTTGAGAGCCAAATTGATTCTCATTGCCCCTTACTGGCCTCGACAAGTTTGGTTCCCGTTCCTCCATCATCACCTTTTGGTGCAGCCGTGGCATCTGGACCCAGTGCCAGATCTTCTGATTCACCAATCGGGTCAGCTGCACCGGTCAATCCCTTCTCTCAACCTCACAGCATGGTTGCTCCACTTCCTTCCTTAGCCAGGCTTCCTTTGATCTCTAACCCAGTTAGAGACATCATAGTAACCGCTAAAATCCTCTACCAGGAGGATTTATACAAGCAAATGGAACGTTTCTCTTATTGGGCTAAGGCCCAAAATATTGATCCTTTTACTGCCCCTGTTCAGGCAGTCCTGGACTTCTTAGCAGAGATTTTTCATGCAGGCTCCTCTTCTTCCACAGTCAGAGTTCAATTGGCTGCTATTTCCAATTTTCATGTCGGGATAGCAGATCATAATATTATGTCCCATAGGCTCTGCAGGGCCTTCTTGAAAGGAATTTTCCTACTAAAGCCTCCAATCAGGAATCCTCCTCCTCAGTGGGATCTAAATTTAGTGCTGACATCCTTGGTTCTTCCCCTTCGAGCCAGCTGTTTCTTGTTCCCTGAAATATCTTTCTTGGAAAACTTTATTCCTAGTGGCTATTACATCTGCCAGGAGGGTGTCTGAACTTCATGCTCTTCGGTTCGACCCCCCTATTTGGTTTTTCACAAAGACAGAGTATCTTTGAGAACTAATCCAACCTTTTTACCTAAGGTCGCTTCAAAGAACAATCTGAATCAATCCATTGATCTCCTGTATTTTTCCTAACTATTCAGATAGAGCTGAACAAAAGCTACATTATCTTGATGTCCACCGTCAACTTAGATATTATTTGGACAGAACAAAAAATTTAGAAAATCTGATCAACTTTTGTTTCCTATGCGGATAATAAAAAGGCCTTCCTGTTTCTAAAGTGACCTTGTCCAGATGGCTTTCTTGGTCATCTCTGAAATTTATACTCAGGGGAAAACAGCTGTGCTCAAAACCTAAAGCACATTCAACTAGGAGCTTAGCTACTTCTACAGCTTTTCAAGCTAGACTTCCTTTGGACACTATTTGTGCAGCGCCACTTGGGCTACTCCTCACACTTTTGTTTCCCATTACAAATTGGACTTGGCCTCCAGGGACAGAGCCAGTTTTGGCTCTACAGTCCTCAAGAGTTTGTTCCATTGAGCCACCCAGGATAGAGGTGCTAGGGGCGGTCCCATCAAGCAAGAATGAAGGCGAGATTGACAACTTAACATTAAGAAGTTATGTACCTACCATAACGTTCCATGTTAGTTGTCTTCTCTCGCCTTCTTTCTGCGACCCTCCCTCCTTCCCCTGGCCTGGACAGACCTTGTATAAGAAACTGTTATGCTGAAGACCATTCAGACCTGGTCCTTCTTCCATCTGTAAGTTTTCTTTCTTCCTTTGGGAAGTATTTTATGCTTGGTGCTATTGCCCTTTGTCAGCAAACGAGATCTGGGTACTTACCGCCTTGCATCATGGGATATGGGGCTGCCTCGAGCTGGTAAAAGTGACTCTCGAGCTTAGCAAGTGCCGAGTCGGAGCCGAGGGATCGGCTCCGAACCCATCAAGCAAGAAAGAAGGCGAGAGAAGACAACTAACATGGAACGTTATGGTAGGTACATAACTTCTTATTAAAATCTACAGATAATTGGGAATTCCTATGCAGAGCATTTGCCACGCCTAACAAAATTACAATTCTGTATAAATCAAATGGAATTTAATGCTGTAGATATGATTTTGAAATGATAGTTGACTGGACACATATGGTATATGAATGTGAAGTCATCTCCCCTTTTTGGAAAGAAATTAATAACTTCATTCAAGCTCTGTGGTCAGATAGATGTAATATTTCTAAATCTTTAGCTTTATTTAATGCTCCACTTCCTGAGATAATTCCAAAAACCCAAGTGCTTCTTCTTTGGTCTGTTCTTGCTATAGCCAGAAAAGTAATTACTAAAAATCGGAAAAGTACAGGTATCCCCTCTAGTATTGAATTTATTAGTATAACAAATATTCTTTGCAGTAGTGAATTGCGTACTATAAAGATGATATAGTCTAATATAACACATTCATATAAATCTCAACTTAAACTTAAAAACTTGCTTGAAAAATATTAATTGTTATGTATAACTTTGTATTGATAGCTGTGGACCTATGCAAATCGTTATTTGTTTGTTTTATGATTGATTCAGTTATCTACTTTTTTAAAACCAAAAAAAAAAAAAGAAAATGGTTTTACTGATTGATTTAACCTCTGCAAGAAGAGTAGAAGTTGTTATGGTGGGTCAGCTTTATCTCATTTTCCACTGTGATAAGGATTCCTTCAGAGTTTATGCTGAAAGTGGTATCCAAGTTTACTTTACTTTAAGCCAAATTCTTCACCTCCTTGGCCTCTTTCCAGAACCTAAAAATGCGGGAGAAACTTTGGTACTATCTGTTTGAGAACTTCTGCTATTTTTTTCATGTGAATGTTATGAAAAAAGGACAACTTGTGTCAAAACAGACTATTTCCAAATGATTATGCAAGGTTATTACCTTTTGTTATTCCTGCCATAGCAAAACTATTCAAAACAGAGTCAAGGCTCATTCTGCTTGGGTCTTTGCTTTATCTATTGCTTTTTGGAAAGATTTGGATTCTAGAAGCAGCAACTTTGCTCTCTGTGCACACTTTTACAAAGCACTGTAGGCTGGACTCCTTGTCCAGGTCTAGGGCAGACTTTGCTAGGATTGCTCTCTTGGGGCTTCTGGACCCTCATTTTTCTCCTTCCCAGTCTTTCTAATCTATAGTAATCTACTGATATGGCTTGAACTTCTGCAGCAGTGATCATAATAATAAACATAGTACAGTTGTAAGTAAACTTGCCATAAGAGTAGAGTTTTGAATTGTCAGTGCTGCAGTAGCTGCTCCATCCCTCCTTTTTTGTATTTTTGCCAGAATGTGGACCTGTATTTTTTCTTTCCCTAACATTGTCCTGTCAGGGCTTTATCATCTCTCTGTCTGTTGGCACGAAAGTTCTGAAGGGCTTGGTGCCCAAACCTGGCTTTTTAGTCAGCTCAACTCAAACTGACTAACAATTTGGGTGCATAGTTGGTGCTCTGAAGCTTTGGAAGCTGGCCAGCTATTATATCCTATGCAGGACATAACCCATATAGGTTAGGCTACTGCAGCAGTGATCATATGAACATCTGTTAAGTTTTCTTTACACCTAGAGAAAATGTGCTATGCAAATAGCACCAATTTTTTTTTCTACAGATTTGTGAGGCACAGTGGTACAGCAGGTATCCTTGTCACCTCAGATCAAGAGCTTCTCTGGTTCAGTTCTCTGCTGTGATGCCTTCTTTCTTGGGTCTGCATGTCCCCCCTGTATTTGCATGGGTTTTCTCCCAGGTACTTCATTTTCCTCCTACATTCCAGTCACATGCAGTAGGTAGACTAGGCACGATTAATTGGCCATAGGGTGTGTGTTTGTGTGTCTGTGGTAAGAACAGTCATGGCAGGGCTAGTCACCTGGCAGTGTAAATATTGACTGTAGATGATGATCACTGTTGATGTGAAACACTGATCCCTTGTACAAAAATGAAGACAAATGGGTGATTGATGGATGAGATTTTTAGTTTAAGTTCATAATATTAAAAATTGTAAACTTGTCACTTTCAGGACCTCAATACCCATGGAGTGATTGCTTCCAACTAAACTCTCAAAATTTTGCAAACATCCCTATTGTACTTATTGTTAAAATAGTTATCCAGGAACACTTTTGAATGGGGCGGTCTTTTCTGACCTGTTTGTTTGATAAATCACTGATTGTTAGTCTGTATGTTTTGAAGTGAGAGTGATTCATCCCCAGACAGTGATCATTCAGCATAGTGTGTATCTCCAGCTCTGCTTGTCATCCTGACTACCATTCCCTCACCACAACCTCCTCGGTACCCTAGTGGGTTGCATACAAGTGGTGCAGTGTGTCCACCTGATTCAGTATACATCTAGAAGATGGAAACAGCAAAGAGGGGAGCTTGAATCTTGTCAAGTGGGTATGCTCCTATCAGAAACAAAATAACATTCTGGTCACTTACCAGCCTATGCAACGTGACATAGGACTATATGAACAGAAAAACAGATGTGATGATACAGGCTACTTTGAGTGGTCCTCCAAAGCGGTGAAGTCATTGGTAGTGGACCACAGCAAGGACTGTACTTAGAAGCAGATGCAGGGTGAGAGTAGTAGCATCTGGAAGATTTGTACAAGTCTGAAACACTGCATGCAGCTGTACAAGTTTTACACAGTCCTGTATAATGGCAACAAGCCTCCCTTCATCCTCTGTGGCTACAGCGTGTGCAGTATCAGGCCAGCAGTATGAGGTTAGCTAGGCTTCACCTGCTCTTAAAGGTAAAGCTTGACAGTCCAGGTGGGTTCCTGGTACAACTGAATAAGCTCTTTCCTAACATTTTTCATTTTGATATCTGCTTTTTGACCTCATTTGGAAGGGTGATGCATTATGATCAATTGTAGCAAAATCTTGATTTTTCGACCATCTTTATAATTATCTGAAGGACTAATTACAAGTACAGAATAGTTCTGTTTTATACTTTAGACCATCTCTCCAACTGCCTTCCCTGATAACAGCAGACGTATAGCAGTGAGTTCTGTTATCTGAAAACCTTTGCTCCTCATTCAGAAAAAATACTGAAGGAAAGGCATCCTCTTCTGATTCTCAGACTGGCTGTTTAAAACTTTAGACGTAATTGTTAGTGTTTGAGTCTAGAGAGCAAATATATTTCATTTGACACACAGTTAAGTGCAGGTTTGATCTTCTTCTTTGGATCCAAGGTTCTCTTGCTTTCTCTTCACACCAGTTTTTCTTTGCAGGCATGCCAGGGAAGATTTACAATGTTCCCTGTTAGTAACATTCAGGAGAGTACAAGTTTTATTTACTGGTATCTGCAGAAAGAGAGAGAGAGTGTGTGTGACATGGAGAAAAAGAAAGTAACTTAGTTCCAGTATTATGGATTTTAGCCAGATAACCTGAAATGGCATCAAATTCACTTAACACTGATCTTGATACCCAGCTTTCGCTTGATTTGAAATGCTGATTAATTTCCTTCTTTTTATACTTAACACTGATTGTTAGTGAATATTTTATGGTAATACTAATTTGAATAGAAGAGTTATAGAGTTCATGTGGGACACCAGAAGCATCGTGGTAGAAAGACTTTCGTTACAGTTGACTTCTGGAGAATGACGGGGGAGGCTCAGGCCTGTTGTATATCTTAATTAGAATGCTGTTCCTGTAAGAAAGCTAGCTGTGCCAAAGGCAGGTTTCTGAAAGCTATTCTTGTGTCCCTGTTGAAGTAACTCTGAAGTCAATATTCTTATACACACATATAGTTCATATATTATACAGATGATACACATTTATGCAATGGGATAGTAGTATCCAGTAAGAACATCTACTGTATCAAGTACCTCTGAGACTACAAATAATGGTACTGAGCTTCCAGAACTTTGGTGTTACTGTAATATGTAAATCTGGAAAGCAGATGCATGTTTCTGATGCTCCGAACTAAGCATAGTTGAAAGAGACCAATGAAAACATGTTAAATAATCTTGAGAGGGTGACTTTGGCTTGGTATTTGCCTGTGTTAGAGAAGCAAACTAAAACAGTGAGTAAAAAGGTCACACAGAAAAACAAAAACAACTGGTTAAAAACCACAAAAAGAAAAATCTAGCAAAGCTAGACTTTCCACTGTGTGATACCTTAAACCTCTTGTATCAGAGGCAACATGGGATATATGCAAATTACTCTTTATGGATATCCGGTGTTTCAGCTAAATGGCAATTCTGAATGTCCATGACTTTTTCTTTTACGTCTATTTATGGACAATTTCAGGCCAGTAAAGCCAAACCCCTCTAGCTGTGGACATGCATGTTTCTGCCTTCTTATGGCATCATCAGCACAGCATAAGAGGAATGTTTGACTTTTGGAAACACAGGTTTGTCGTACCCAACTGATATCCACAAACATTAGGGTATCTACAAAATATCCCAACTAACAAACTAAAACAGTGAGAAAAAGGTCACACAGAAAGCTAGATTTTTCTTTGTTTTTTTTAACAAAATGTTAGAGAAGCAGAGAAAATTAAAAATTAATTGGAACTCATACTGATGTACAACAGTTAAGAGCAATCCTAAAAGGATGACTCGAAGGAAAAAGAAAACTCTTTATTAGTACCGTTATGCTTTTACCTTCCAGTATGAAAATGGAGTAGAGTTTTAAGGTAAGAAAACCGTTAACATCCTACTTCTGAACAAAGAGATGCTAGTAGATATATGTGAGACACATCGTTTACTGATTAAGTGCAGAGCATGACACATCGTGGTTTAGCCAAAGATGTGCGAGCTAATCAAAGAAATAGGTCCTGTACTGTGTGTAATATGCTATCAAAGAGTACATGTAGAGGAAACTATCCACACAAGATACCACACATGCCATACCTGTGCAAAAGTTGCAGTAGAGCTGTCCCCGCAGTGAAACGTACACTACTTTACTATACATTAACTACTATTCAAAATATCCTGAGATGCTCAAGCTGAGAGAGAGAGAGAGAGAACAACCAAGAGTTTGATTAGTGTTATAGAATTAATTTTTACCAGACATGGACTATCATAGGCTATTTCCCACAGTGGTACAACATTTTAAGAATTCAGAATTATAGAGATGTATTTTGGAATGGGAATTCTGTCATATCACAGACCCACAATACTCGCAAGTCTAGAGTCAGATTGAAAGGGACATCCAAACAATTAAAAATTCTCATGAAAAATTGGAATATTGTCTTACACAGTTGGAAATCTGGATTGCTTCTCTACAGCCAGAAGAGTATCAGCTGCTCATTTTGTGATATATTGTAGACTAAGCTGCAGCCATGACAAATAACCATGCCACATGAACCCCAAGTATATGCCCAGTACATTCAGAAAGATAACTGTGGTAGGGTCTGCTTCAGAATACTGAAAATCCAAAAGACTGAATCCCAAAAGACTGAAAATTAAAAACACTGAATGATGGAATTTGTCCATTCTCCACTGTTGTGTGATCATGGAGTTGGTATATATAGTTAGCAGGGTCTATATTACATCTTCAAAGAGTCAGTTCAGCGAACGGCATTTTACATCGAAATGCAGTTCAGCAAACTGTTCATAGTGAGAGAACGGTAAAGTGAAGATCAGAAAATTTGCCCTTTCCTGACGGTAGTGTGATGTCGGAGTTGGTATATATAATTAGCGGGGAGGGGGGGGGCAGAGCCCCCCACAAGATCGAGAGTTCACTGAACAGCATTTTGATGTAAAATGCCGTTTGCTGAACTGACTCTTCGAAGATATAGACCCTATTTAGCAGGGGGATGGGAGGCGCAGCCCCCCACCACCACATGAGGGGTACAGGGGGCTTGCCCTCTGCATTAAAAGTGTGTTCAGTATTTTGAATTTTCACTCTTTTGGGATTCAGTGTTTTGGTTTGTCAGTCTTCTGAAGTAGGCCCCTGTGGTGGATGAAAGTAAGTAGTCCTTCAGCTGGGGTAGTATTATAAGGGTGCTTCACCCAGTCAGAATTAACAGGCCTCAGGAGTTCATTGTACTGTGATCAGTTGAGGCACTGTGTTTATGCCATGTTCAAACCACTGGGGAGCTTCCTTATTCTTTATATACATATACCATATAAGTAGAAAAGTGTATGCATGTGTGTGTTTGTATATATGCATTTAACACATGTCTCTGTGTGTGTGTGTCTCTTTCTCTCTCTCTCTATATATATATATATATATATATATATATATATATATATATATACACGTGTATGTATATATAACATCTGTGCTGTGTTTTTGGCTGGATCCAGGGCATGGCATTGAGGACTGTAAGGTCTGTCGGTAGTTCCATTCCTAAAACTGAGCAAGCAGCATTCCCTGCTGAACTACGTGGACAGGAAGAGGCTCAAGACTTTCACAGAGTATGTGATGGTGCCCTTATGTTTGTCATCTGCCTCAGACATCCCCCATTAAAAATAAACATTTTTTGTTTATTTTTAAACATGTATATTTACCGGATTAATGCAATGATCAATATTGACCAATTTCTGGCTCAGCCTGTGTGAAATAAAAAACATTTCACAAAGAAAAAATATAGAAATGTAAGCAATAATAGTAATTCAGTCTAATTGCACAGAAAAAATAAACTTTGTATATATACATTCTAGTGAACATGCACAGTGCAATGTACAGTCAAGCAGAGTGTAATGTATGATATATACATGTGTGTGTGTGTGTGTGTGTGTGTGTGTCTATACATAATATATAAAATGAGATCGGTTAAGTGATATGCCCTGTGTTCATGCAGAAGCATTTGGCTTGGATAAACAGCTTTTTGAGTTGCGTTCTGAATTTGGAGTAAGTGTTGATTTTCTTAATGTTGATGGGGAAAGCTTGCCACTGAGTAGGTGTGAGAGGAGAAAGATGTGCAGTGCTGTGAATTTGGCTCTACGGGTACTGAGAGTTGGTGTGGCTTGTGAGTGGTGTCTTGGGTTGTATGAGAAGTTTTTTTGTGAAGTCTAGCTGCAAGGGGCATTAATATGCTTAGAGTAGTTTGTATAGTTGGGATAATAAAAGTAGGTTAGATCTTTGTTTTATTGGTAGCCATTTGCCTTTTTTTATGGTGATATAGTGATGTCCATGATATGGTACTGTTTTTCTTGGAAGCAAAAGCAAAAATTGGGAGCCCATATTCAAGTTGAGAAAGAAGAGCTTGTTTGCTAATGGCTGCTCTTGCTGGTTGGGATAGAAAAGGCGAGCTCTTTTTGGCCCAGAAGAGGAGGGAGTTTATTTGGGCTGTCACTTTGCCTGTGTAGAAATTGAAGTTTATTGACTGATCAAGCCATAGTCCTACGTATTTGAAGGTGGTGGTTGTCTGTGTGTACACTCCTGAATGGAGAGAAGATAAAATTAGCAAAAGGAGAGAAGTGTTGCTGGAACTGAATTCGTCCCCAAGTCTTGGTGAGCACCTTCACGAGGTGGACCCTGTTTTTTCACAAAATGTCACCAAGATGACACTGATATATAGACTCTATTTTATGTAGCATATGTTATGGACAGAAGTAGGTTAAAAAATAAAGATAGCTGGGTGTACAAGTCCCAGGATAAAAAGTGCCCAATCCTGGTAGTCTGACTGGTACCAGGACTGGGAAAAATGACAGTATAGAATCCTCAAGACATGGAAATATTCCTACAATGGGGCTAGGGCAGGCCCAGATGGAGGATGAACCCCTCCCTGTTTATAGAAGGAAGCAGCGATCCACAAAAATCACAAAAACTGATGCACCAAAAAAGAGCCATACAGACAATACAGTGGACTATTGAGGATGAAGAAATTATGTATTGTTGCTATTATTCAAGAACCCCAGAATTTTCAGACAAAGATATACAAAAAGATTAATAGAGAAGTTAGAGGAAAGAAAAATACTTCCATAAGAAAAACTGTCAGAAGCTTCAAATAAAAATGTGTGTTAGCATTAACTATGTAGACCAAGAAACCTTGTGCTGTTTGGAAAGAGAAGTGACTGAAGAGGTATGAACATTTAAAGAACAAATTTTAGAGATGTTTGAAGGGTATAAAAAAGAAATATGGATATGGAAAAGAAAGAGAGATCTGATATGGTGCAATATTTATGCAAAGGAGAAAACAAAACTAATCAGTGCAAAAATAGCAGCATCAAAGATATTTGAAGAGAAATACAGGCAAAAACATCCAGATATGGAAAATTCTACAATGCAAAAAAATAAGAAAACAGAGGAAAAGTAAAAAAGAAGATTAGTAATGGAGAAGTTAATTAAATAGAAACTGAAGTTATGGATTACCTGCAAAGTGAAACATTTAGTGTTGAAAAATTAACTCTGATAACATAACAGGATAGAGCAATGGACAACCAAATTAAGGAGAAACCAATGGAGCAGGAAGCATCTAATCAGTTTAATTTGAAGATACTTTAGAGCCTTCCATAGGAAACATGTACAAGGGTTCATTTGGAGTTATACAGCAAGGGAAAGAACAAGAAACTGTGGCAGCTCTGACAGAGTCAATGCTGTGAAGTGATAGGCCAATGAGTTCCCATAGGAAAATGCAACGGGTGACACAGGGTGAAACTGAAGAGAACGTGGCACCGGAAGAAGCTCTGGAACTTTCTATAGAATGCCTGCAGGAAATGGAAAACAAAGAATGTGCCCTCAGTTTAGAAGAAAATGATCTAAGAGAAGAGTTACTTAATTTAATAGAGATGGATAGACATATTAAGATAAATGAAAGAGACTGCAGAAGGTCAATGAAACCCAAAAAAATTAGAAATTTGATAAAATGAACACAGTAATTAGGACTGTCCATAGAGATTCATGCAAATTAACAGAAGTAAATAGAATACATTACTGTGCAGCCAAATTAATAACAGATAAAGTCCTACCACCAGAACACAGGGTAGTAAGGGAAAGGATGAGGAGAAATCAAATGCCATTATGGAAGTATCAAATAGAGACCTATAGAGCAATTAAGACAAGAAGTATCACTGTTAAGAGTATAGAAGAGGGAACAGATCAGCAAAAATACTCGGAAAAATAGACGTGATAAAAGCAATGTGCAGTATTATAACTGATCAGGATTTATCATGCACTGTCACAAATAATAAACTAAAAATATCAGTATAGACAGAAGAACTTAGAAGATACACAGATAAATATAAAGGAAAAGTACAAAATAAGCAACTTATTGATGACCCAAAAAGCTTTAGAGAATTGGGAGACAAGGTAAAAAGACCACCAAAAAAGAAGAAATACATTTTGGAGAAATATTTATGAAGATCCCATGGAACATAACAAAGATGCTAAATGGATAGAAGTAAAAGAAAGAATAAGAAGTTCAATTGTACAGGATATGAAATGGGATAAAGTATTGGCCAGAGAGATTGAAAAGCTTCTAATTGGAAAACCTTAGGCCCAGTTGCAGTACCTAATTTCTCGCTAAAAGTACTAACATCTTTGCACAAAGATTTAGCCATGAGTAAGAACTATTTATATGTGCACCCCAAACAGACACCAACCTGGCTAATGGGGAAAATCAATACTCCTACTTAAGAGTGAACTTGCAAGCTACCCTAAAAACTATAGACCAATAACTTGCCTTCCAATGACGTATAAACTCTACACTGGAATTGATGCCGACAGAGTTTATTGTCATTTAGAAGAAAATTCAATTATGGGTGGCCACGGTGGTGCAGCGGTTAGCGTTGCCAACTCACAGCAAGAGGTTCTCCGGTCGATCCTTGGCTGGGGTGCCTTCTGTGCAGAGTCTGCATGTCCTCCCTGTGGTCACATGGGTTTCCTCCGAGTGCTCCGGTTTCCTCCCACATCCCAAAGACATGCTGTAGGTGGATTGGACACTAATTGTCCCTAGGTGTGAGTGCGTGCATGTGTGCCTTCTGTGGAAAGTTGGGCGCCGGAGTGGCAACTCGACATCGTAAAACTCCACTGCCAATCATGAGCAGACAGGTGATCCACTGTGGCGACCCCTAATCGGGAAAAGCTGAAAGCAGAAGAAGAAAACCCAATTATGGCAGTAGAACAAAAGGATAATAAAAGAAAGTCATATGGAACAAAGGATCATTTATTGTCAAAGTCATAGCAGAGAACTGTAAAAAGGGGAAGAATATAAGTAAAGTATGGCATGGATAGACTACAGAAAATCATTTGACAGTATCCAAATTCATGGCTAAAAGGGTGCTTAAAATGTATAAGATACACCCTACACTGACAAACTACATCACAGCGACCATCAAACAGTGACAAATCACTTTGCAGTTAAGTGATGATAAAGGACAAAAATCCCAAGGGGGATATTCCAGGATGACTCTGTCACCTCTGCTCTTTTGCTTTGCCCTTAACCCATTAAGTTGGCTGCTTAACAGATTAGGTCATGGCTATAGTATTGCTCTCGGAAAAGCAACAAAGTGTAAAGACTTCTCATCTTCTCTTTGTCAATGATTTAAAACTCTATCGCTCATCGGGTGAGGGACTGAAAGCCCAGCTGCAAGTAGTCAAAACTTTTTCAGATGATATAAGAATGTCATTTGGTCATGATAAATGTGTAAAAGCAACCTTTAAAGCAGGAAAACTGCAGCACCAAGAAAACATCAGTTTGGGACAAGAATGTTATATAAATGAACTTGAGCAAGAACTTGAGCAAGAAGGAGTGTATAAATATTTGGTAATTGATGAAGGATAATCAATAAAACATGAACAAATGCAAATAAAACTCAGTAAGGAATATTTTAGAAGACTTAAATTAATCATAAAAACAGTGTTGACATCTAGGAACAAAGTTCAAGCTGTAAACAATTTGCTCGTCCTGTCCTAACTTGTAGTTTTGGAGTGATCGATTGGCCCCAAACAGTATTAGATAGATTAGACAGGAAAACAAGAAGGATGCTTCATGCTCATCAAATGATTTATTAAAATCAATGCATACCAAGATTATATATTCCCCATTCTGAAGGAGGTATGGGTGTCCTTGAAATTAATAACATGTATAGATCTGCAATCATGGACTGCATGCATATCTGCTGACCTCATAATATCTAAACATAGCGATTTTCAAACATGAGGAGAATAAATCTAAGATGACTTCCCTTCTTAGTCTTGCAGAAGCATATCGGCATCGGCGGGAATGGAAATCAAACCAGAAGTAGTTAAAAATCAGGCAGCAGCCAAATTTGCCAAAAAACAAAAGAATGTAAGGTGAAGGATTGGATGAGAAGGCAAGAAATGTGTAAAATGCATAAATATAGTTGCAAGTATAGAAAACCTGGTACAACCTGATGTTCAAATCGAATGCAGAAATGGTTAAGGAGTGGTTTACAAAATCCATTGAAATGTGGACGAAACAGAGAAATGTAGGTTTTGTAAAACAGAATTGGAAACAGTTGCACACCTTGTTGCTGGTTGTGACATACTAATGGCAAAAGGACTGTATACTGAAAGGGATAGTAATATGCCAAGACTGTTGCACTGGGGATTGCGCAAACATAATATTGAAGTAGCTGAAAAACACTGTAAACATGAGCCACAAAGCAACATAGAAAATGATGACACGTACATCACACGGGATCGCCCACTACGTATAGTTAAAAAGATAGATGCAAGAAAAACAGATATAGTGGTCCATGAAAAAAAGACAAAAAAGTAGCAGATTATTGAAATTGCTACACCCAGTGACTACAGTGTCTTGCATCCAGAGAGAGGCAAAGTCATAAAATATCAGGATTTGCAGGCAGAAACAAGAGCAATGTGGAAGAAACATACCCAGACAGTTCCAATAGTAGTAGGAGCAATGGATCTTATAAAAAATAATCTACAATTGTATTTAGATATGTTACCGATGCATGTAACTCCATATGACTGGGCACATTGCAGATGCTGAGAAGAGCACTTCTGGCTGACATCAAAGATTAAAGTTCATGGAATTAGTATTGTTTCAATCATACTTTGACTTGGGAATGGGGTCCATTCCAGTCATGGTATTAGAAATCCAAAAGATTTGGAGAAATTAAAAAGTGGTGGTTGTCTATGAGAAATGGCTGTGTAGGTCAAAGATGATTAAGAGTTGGGTGTTTGATGAATTTTCTGAGGAGATCTTAAGGAGAAAGCCAGAAATGGATGTGGGTGACATGACTTGATATGCAACATACAATCAGTTTTGCCCACAGGTACCTATTAGACAAAACCAAAGGAGTAGGTCTTAGTGAACTGATTTTGCCTCTCAGAGATGGTACATCTAGTTTTCATGAGAGACTTCTGATAAAGACATTTTGGAGGCTGTCATGACAAAGGAACCAAGCTTGTCTGACCATGCTGACCACCAGAGTTTGGCTTCCAGATCAGAGGCTCATGCATGAGCCCATTACTAAAGCACACTTCACTGAGTGGGAGGACAGGCTCCCTTCTTTGTAATGGAGGATGTCCCTAATTAAAGGTCCCATTAAGTAAATTGATCACGAACTCTAGGCTGTTTACAAAATCTGGATCCTAAACAATGGGTGCAACTTTCCTGTTTCACATCCTCAGGTCATCCTTGAACAGTGGACCACTCCTGCTGCAGGGGCTCTTAAAAGTTTCACAAAACCTGCAACCAGCTAGATCCATCTATGTCTGAAATTCACTTTTTTCATAAAAGGAAAAGGGACCAGTTTCCTAGAAAGCCAGTAGCAGATTCCTGTGATAGTGAAGGGAAAGACCTTGATTACTTTTCACTGATGCATTTTCCCTTAGGGTGTCATATAGATAAAAAGACACTATTTCTTCTCCTCTTCTTCCTGAAGATATCTCATTTAAAGAGACTTTTGACAGAATGAAAGAGCACATTAAATGGAAGACAATGAAGGAATCAAAGGTACAAAAGAATATTTTGCTTTATTGGGCATGGATGTCCCAGTACTTGTACTTGTGGTTATTCATCCTGTTTTGGGGTCCTGGTGGACACTTTTTTGCAGCCTCCAAAGAACTAGTCACTCAGCCCCCTGTCCCTAAGGAACAAGGCAGGTTTTAGAGTCCTGCAGTCCCATAAATATTTTTGTAAGAATCCTGTGGTAGATGTAGAAAAGGGGTTCAGCTTGGCTCTTGTTCCAGGTACTCTCCCATTTGTCAAGGAAAGCAGTGCTAGACCAGTTTTGGAAGGTTTATACAGCTACTACTATGCTGTTCAGGTCTATTGTCAAACACATCTCTGTGTGCCAATTTGCTGTCTTGGACGAGCAGAGGGAAAAGCTGGGGATATTTCTAATAGAGACTTGTGGACAAACCCAGTAAGTCTCGGCCAGATTTCTAGTCAGGTGGCAATATTCTTAAGGTTGATAATTATAATGCAGGGGATGCACTATCCAGTGTGAAAGCTACAAGCTCTGTCATCAGAAGACTTGCCTGACTGAGGCTACAACCCCAGCCAGAGGATGTCAGAGTACAACTTTAGACAAGGGGTTAGTTTTTGCAGTCTATAAAGGCAGTTCTGGCAGAAAAAAACAGGACAAGGACAAAATTATGTAGCAAGTTAAGCAGCTTGAATGCCTCGTTTAGGCACTATCCCAGAAAAAAGTAGACAGGACCCTTCTCACCTTCACCACTTCTAAAGTCTCAGGTTCTCTTTCAACATTCCAAAATCAAGTCTTACACCATATCCAAGAAGTTGATAATTATCAGGCTTTATAGTAGGCTACAGCTGGCATAAAACATTTTTCCCCCAAGAGATAATGGACCATTTGGAAAAATACCTCCTCATTCTGGCATTGGAAAGGAAGGTGTCAGCCAAGGAGTGCAGGGATATATGCCCTCACCCATCTTAATAGAACCAGTGGCCAGATTGCACACGAGACTCTTGGGGTGCCTTAAATCAGTCTTGAACACCATTACCAGTCCTTGGAAGACATGCTTCCCATTTTACCTTGCATATCCAAGGAGCTGAAATGGTGGTCCACCAAAGTTGGTCTAAATTTGTGAGTCCATTTCACTCTGGAACACCCCCCCCCCCCACAAGACATTAAGAGCAAATGCTTCAAAGTTGAAAGACTGCTGGGATGCATCTCAAATGAAGAAGCAGCGTTTAAATTTAAAGGAGATTGTGGCCCTGTTTCACACTTTGTAGTGCTTCACAATAATGTGGAAAAGGAGTGTCCTCTACGTAGTCACAGACAATACAGCAGCCATGTGGTGTATCAACATCCTTGATCGACTGGACAAAGCACTGTAGTTTGAAAAGACCCTGAAGACTGTCTTCCTTCCCTTACATCAGAATAGGGTGGCAGATCAACCCATCAGGTTGAAGGCGCTGCCATACAAATAGCTTTTAAAGAGAGATGTCTTCCTTCAAGTAAGTTATCCCATTGATAGACCTGTTGGCATCCCCACACCATACAGCTGAAAAAGTTCTACTCAGGAGTACCCAGTAAAGAGGCTTTGGAAACTGAATAACTTCCCAGATTCTCATTCTCCTCATGGTGATCCGTAAGGTAAGAGAGGAGACCCCAGAGATGATAATGATGACACTGATTTGGCCCAGTCAGCACTGGTTCCCCCTGCTCATGGGGATAACTGGAAGGAAACATCATTTGCTCCCATAACCAAAAGGAAACATCATTTGCACCCATTTATTAGTAGACTTCTTATCTCATAACAAGAGACACATATACATCCCGATTTGGAGGTATTGCAGTTTATAACTTGCATGATCTAACCCTTTTGATAACTTCCAGGTACCAATTCACAGATGACATGCTGAATATACTTAAGGAGATTAGAAAAAACAGCCACTAAGAATTCCTATCAGGATGCTAACCATGCACTAGTCTCCATGATACTCCAGTACTTAAACCTTTCAGGTCATGATTTGCCTATGCACCTTTTGGCCAACTCAGCCAGCCTGCCAATGTATCTGCCTTTGGCGTATTTCTTACCAGATAAACTGCTTGTAAAAGTACTGTTACTCTTGAGGCCACCAAGAAGAAGATGAATTGCTTCTCTATAGGACCTAAATTATGTTCTTAAAAAAACACCTAGTCACCTTTAAGACCAGCAGCAACAGCTTCTCTCAAGTATCACTTGAAAAACAACCTTGCTGGTAACCATCACCTCAGCTATAAGAGTATCAGAAACCAAGCAATGATGTGCAGAAAAACATTTTTAATCTGATGATGTCATTTACATTCCTCAACTGATGGGTTTGGATCCAAGACTTTGATCCGACTCGGCCACTTTTTCCAGATCGTCGGACCCTAGAACTCCTGAGCTTCTCCCTTTATCAATAATGCCCACCAACCTAATGTACCCCAGATCTCGTTTGCTGCCAGTTGGTTTCAGATGCGGATTCCTATCGTTCAGGTGTTTTTGGTGTAATCTTCAAATTTCCTCTTACTAATTTTTTTTGTGAGTTATTACATTTTTGGTACTTTACCTGTCCTCTTCCTCCTTCCCATAATTTACTTTCTAGCTTCTTCCTTTCTCAGAGCTAATTACTATTTTTTGGTACTTCATTCTTACCATTGTTGGTATTCCTTTGTACTCTTAGAGTACTTTTTCTACCATTGTTGATAGTTTTTTTCATTTCCCCCACTTTTCTTTATCCTATTTAAAAAAAAAAAAAAAAAGCCTTCTTTGTTGGCATAGTGGATAGTGCAATTCTGTTGCTTCTCAGCCTTTTCACTAAGATGTTGCTGTTACTGCCTTTTTTTTTAGCCCTGTTAAAATGTCAGAAAAACCTTTTGAGTTTAAAAAGTGCATTTCCTGTGGGCATAAGATCCCAAATTCTGATGCCGACGGGGAATGTGTTTGTCTAGCTCCAGCCCACCATGGTGAGTGCAATATCTGCTCTGGTTTCAATTCTAGGGCCTTAATTGATTGCAAAAACAAGTTGATCCTGTGGACTTTCTTTCCTTCTAACTCCTCTTCCTTGGTGGTTGGGACTCAAACTCCTAAGAAGCCTGAAAAATTAAAGATGATCCTCAAACTAAAGACAAGGAGTCTCGAAAAAGGTCTGTGGAGTCCATCAACTTCATCTTTGGCTCCCTCATCAGAGCCCCCTCCAAGGTCCTAAAAAGTTGAGTCCATTGTTCCTAGATCCAACACCTTGAAGCGCAATATCTCCACAGATCTTGCATTCCTCCACTTCCATCAGATCCTGTCTCATTCAGGCTTCCCTCTCCATTCTTAGAGGAGTTGCCTCCAAGGCATTCCTGACCTTCTTCCATTACCTTCTCTCTTCTGTCCTTCAGAAGCCTTTCAAAACCAGATGTGGACAGGATGATGAAGTCCTTCAGAGCAGAAATACAGATGGGGGTTCTCCCAGCTCTGACCCCTTCTGGGCTTGTGAGCTGATGTTTAACTACTTCCCCTTTGATATCTCCTTCTCCATCACATCCTTCCATTTCAGAGCCTTCAGATCCAAGATCCCAGGGGGTGTCTACTTTGGATCTGAAAAATGTTTCTTCTTCGACTCCAATGGCCCCCTTGAGTCAGCTAGCACTGAGTACCTTGTAGCAGAAGTATCTGCACCGGTTCCGGGGATTGAAATCAACTTCAGACCTTTTGGATCCATCTATTCCCCTCAGAGCTGGATAGCTCGGGCCCAACTCTGTCCTTGGGCAGAGTGCTAATGGGTTTACAGGAGCCGACGATCCCAGAGTTTTCAGTTATGGATCCATCAGCTTCTGTTTTTCCTAGACTTTCTGCTTTCGAGGTTGTGGAGGGTTTTTTTTCCTATGCCTGGAGAGCAGACTTCCTTGCCCCCATTGGATCAGACAACCCTACCTTGTACTGTTCTGTGTCTTGAGCCACAGTCATCTCTTCCACTGGGACAGCCAGCCTGAGCAAGCCTCCAGCCAGTCCGTCTGGGCATTGTAATCTCTTCCAATACTTTCTCAGAGCACCCCACTAAGGAAGTCCCTTGCAAGAGCACGTGCAGAAGGAGGCAGTTAGATTACCCTCAGGAATCTCTCACAGAGGACACTAATTTTAATGAGGGGGAGGGGTCCCCCAGATCACCACCTGATGTCTCCTTTGGAGACATCCTGGAGCTGTTGAAACACAGAGGTGGTTGGTCTTTTGATATCCTGTCCCAAGGGGAATCTGTGTTCCAGGAGGCTTTCTGGTCTAACACATCTACTTCTTGGGTGACCTCCCCGAGCTGACAAGCACATTGACTTAATCTCTCAGCAGGTGTTTAAGGAGCCAGACATTGCTGAGCCAGTACTTAAGAGAGATGGAATAAGATTCTTGCCCCTCCAAAAGACCCATGCACACTGTATTAAAGGAGCCCCTGTTGATGCCATGGTTGTTGCAGCGACAAGAAAGGAACAAGTGGAGTAGAGTTTCTCTGTCCACCCTCCTAATAGGGAGTCTAGGGTGTTGGACAGATTTTGAAAGCAGGCTTGTGCGTCAGTGATCTTTGCACTTTGGTCATTGAATTACTTGGCACATTTTACAAGACTGCAAAAGGGATTTGAGTAAAGAGCTTGCCATATTTCTTTCTGGATCCATATCCTTCGAAGATGGGAACAGAATCTACTTGCAGGTAGCCACCTTCCAGTATAGCTCAAATTCATTCATAAGTTTGCTCTCCCATGCCGAGGAAGGTCCCCCATGGGCAGGCAGTGAGTTCAGGCATAGCTATCAGGAGACATCCCTGGATGCACTTGTGTGATTTTACAGAACCATTTAAGTCTCCTTTTGTCAGTGCATCCCTTGACGGATCTTCTCTTTTTCGCCCCAAGATTAAGGACACACTCTCTAGATGCAAACAAGAGGGAGAGACCCTGTCTGCTGTGGGTGTACATTTTTCTACCCCTCAAAGGTCATTTACTAGGAACCAACAAGTTTGCAGAAAGATGTGGTTTAAGAAGTCCCAGGGTCCTTTCCAGGAGTCGCGTGGAGCTAGTTCCCGCAGGTAATTCAGTATCTAACGTTATACTGGCCAGATGGTTAAATGTGATTGTATCCCCTTTGTCTATGACAGATTGGGTTTATCTTTACTAAAACTTCATAGGGCCCACTCAACAAGATCTGTGGTGGTTTCTTCAGCCTTTTGATCCAGAGCATCCTTGGCTGATATTTGTGCAGCTGTAACTTGGGTTCATCCACACACTTTTATTTCTCATTACAAGTTGGATTTGATTTCTAGGAATAGAGGGGTATTTAGCTCAGTAGAATATCCTTCCTGAGGGGCCTGTCAGGGTTCCAGTAGCTGGTGACTCTGTCCCATCAGTTGAGGAATAAATGAGAATGACATCAGATTAAAAGGTTATGCACTTACCATAATTTTCATTTGTGTTGTCCATTTTCATTCTTCCTCAATTCCCCATCCACCTTCCCCTTCCTTTTGTGTGATTCTGGAGAGATCTACGAGTTGTATAGGAACCTCTGTTCCTTGTTTGAGCTCCAGCTTCCCCTCTTCTGTTCTACCACTGCCTTTTTCTGTTACTTGTTATCCCTTTACATATAGGGGCAGCAAACTCAATCTGCGGTACATTAGGTTGGTGGGGCATTGTGGGTAAAGGGAGGAGCTCGACAGTTGTAGGATCCAATGTTCTTGAAGAAGTGGCCAAGTTGGATCCGTGTCTCTGATATGAACCCATCAGTTGAGGAAGAATGAAAATGGACAACACAAGATGGAAAGTTATGGTAAGTACATAACTATTTTTCCCCCAAAGGGCATATCCTTCCTTTATGCCTAAGGTAATGATGACATTGTCTCTCAGTAAAGCTGTCCAACTTACCTGGCTACTTTCCCAATCCATAAAAAAGGGTGAAATACTACACTCCTTGGATCTACACAGACAAAAAATACTTCCACAAAACCAGTGATGGCAGACATTCCAACTTGTTGCTTGTCTCTTGCCACAGGAATGCCTAGGGTAAGACACTGTCTAAGGATCTCTTGGAGTTCCTAGTACTAGGGGCTCACCCACAACTGTGACGTTCCTTGGAGGAGCTATTGCATACACTGTTGTAAAAGCAGCTGCTTTGGCATCTGTTGACACAGCAAAGCATAACAAGCCTCTACATTTCTTCCATCCAGGGCAAGAGTTGGGTTTGCTACTGCCGTAATTCAGGTTTTCTGTAATCCATCCACTTCATTCTGTCTATATCCCTTACATGTTAGAGCTGTGGGAATTACCTCAGTAGTCAGAACTTTCATGCCTAGTTGGCAATCAGGTAAATTCCAATGTGCTGCACATTCATTGTGACTAAATGCTGTAAGCAGAACAGCACGTCGAGTATGTTGAATTTTGGATTGAACTGTAGATTTTTTAAACTATGAAGCTTCAGCTGTGACACCTCTTAAGGGTATATTCTTGGACAGGTTTGTCTGGTAGTGTTCACTGTTATTGGTACATATTAGTATTACACTACAAGTCATTTCGATTAGCGCTGATTGTAATGGACAAGCAATGGCACATTAGCCTCCTTAATGCACTCTGGTTACTCAGATGGCAATCTGTACTCTTTCCTTAGTTTGCTGTCTTTGAGAGATTTTGTCTTTGGTCTTTGAGACCATTGCAGACTCTGCAGGGCTATAGCCTTTTTCTTGCAGACAGCAATGAAAAGTATGCAGCAAGAGCTGGAACAAAATAAGAAAGAAAATTGTAATGAGGACCCGGTGGTGGTTGAAATCTTTATGAATTTTAACATATTTATTCATGTTTTGCATTTACATTGTGGGTATAAGATGTTTTTTCTCCTTTTCAGGGCTGTTGAAGAACTTGATTGTGTAGATGGAGATTCTGTGATGCAGAACAAACTCTAATCTGTATACTCCTAAAATGTTGTTTTTGTCTTCACAGGCCCTGACTAAAGAAGGCTTAGAGTCCATATCCAGAAGTTCTAAACAACTCCTGATTTCCGCACTTCAAGAATTAGAAAACTTGACCAGCTCTGGTGGTGGTACAGGCAAGAATATTCATTTTGAACACAATGTTGCCTCATTCTTGTGGATGGAAGGCACCAATGACCTGCTTCCAGACACTGCCTGGGTCAGTGTTGCTAGTCGCAGCCAGTTTGTGAAAACAGGACTTTCCATGAAAGCTCAAGCCTTAACACCATGCATTCAAAACTTTTGCACTGCTTTAGACTTGAAACTTAAAGCCCAGTTAAATGATCTTCTTTCCTACCTTCCTCCAGATCTTTCAACTAAAGAAACTTCTGAAATCATGGAGATTCCTATAAAACATGCTGCTTTTGACAGGTACTCAGATGCTAGTACTGTAGAAGAAATGCTTCGGAGTCACTGTGTATCTTGTGTACATAACATCCTGGATTGTGTTAAAGCAGAACTGAGAACTGCAGAAAGCAAGATATTGGGGCATAAGTGTGCTCTTAACAGTTGCAATCTGGTGTCTGTTCTCTACATGGCCAGGCTGTGCCAGTCCTTGGGAGAGCTATGCCCACATCTGAAGCAATGTATTTTGGGTCAATCTGGTAATGTTGACCTGGTAGTCAAAGAGTCTCGCATCAGCAAAAAAGTGGGGAAGGGAAAGGTAAAAGAGGTAAACCCTGCCCAAGCTAAGTGGCAGGAAGTGAAGGAACATTTGTTGCAACAAAGTTTGGCAGCCTACCGTATATGGAGCACCACTGTGTCCAAGGTGAGTAAGTCATGTTATATTTGGTAATGTTAGCATAAACAGCTTGAACTGTAAAGATGGGGATTAAGCAACAACAAATGCTTCTGTGCTACATTTTTGTTTTCTGGTTGATTGAGCATACAAACAGCTATCTACACTTTTTCCTCTTATTGCACTCTTTTACAAGATGTTTATCATTTGTGAATGTTGAACTGTCAATGCTCTAGCCTACCATATGTAGTATAATGCCTTCATCATATTTGTGTGGCAGGCACTGGGGCAAGTAAACTGTTAGTTGGTGAGACTTGCACCTAACAGCATTGCCTGCTTTTTGACTTTTGTTAAATCTTGGGTAACAGTGGTAAGGCCCGTTATGTTTTATTTTTTCCCCTTACTGATACTGTTTTACCTGTGTAATGCTTTTGGGAGAGTTGAAGCAGAAGGAATTCCAGCAGCATATTTGCAGTCATTCAGTGAGTAGTATGTTGGTGATTTTAACCTTAATATCTATTAATTAGGACTTGATTGTCTTTGTTTCTGAATGTGGGAGCTTGTAATGGGAGAGAACATGAGTTCTTGGACACTGGAGAGCAGAAGTGTTCCTGTAACTAAGGTTGGTACTTGTTACTGAACCTGGGGTTTATTACACCCTGTTGATAATTATCCGCTATAGTATGCATGCACAGATAAATTGTTGCAAGTGACGATTTTTCTCACAGTGATATCAAGAGTTTATTTACAAGCATTCCCAATAACTATGGCATAGCGGAATTAAGAGAATTCATGTTGAATAAAGGAGAATATGAAGAAAATAAAATCACAGCCATATGTGAGCTAATGAAGTTGATACTTGAGAACAATGTCTTCATTTTCAACAGTAAATTCTATATACAACTATGTGGTGTGGCAATGGGTACGCCATGCGCCAACAGCTATGCCAGCATAGTGTTGTGCAATGGGAAGATAAAGTAATATATCAAAACAATCCTTGGAGTAAATGCTTAAAGATATACCAGAGATTTGTGGATGATATTTATATTTTATGGGAAGGTGATGTCATGGAACTCAACAATTTCCACAGATATTTAGAGAATAGCACCAACTTTTTGGAGTTTACTATTCTGAGTAATGAAAGTCAAATGGACTTTTTAAATGTGAGAATACTACAAGATGAAGAAGGGAACATAGAAACCAGCCTATTTAAAAAAGAATGTTGAAAGAACAATATACTACCAAGGAACAGCATGCATCCAAAATATACATACAGAAATGTTATGAGAGGTCAATTCCTTAGAACATCTAGGATACATTCGAATGATGTAACCCTTGAAAAATATATGAATGATATGTCTGAACACTTGGAGGTGAGAGGATACAGAGAGGAAGAGATAGTGAG
The DNA here is from genome assembly GCF_019279795.1 of Protopterus annectens. Classification (NCBI taxonomy): domain Eukaryota; kingdom Metazoa; phylum Chordata; order Ceratodontiformes; family Protopteridae; genus Protopterus; species Protopterus annectens. Next base: position 200,576,718 of record NC_056744.1, read on the forward strand.
AATGAGACACAATATGCTGTTAGAAAGAGAAACGAGAGGTAAGCCATACTTAAAAGGAAAACAAGAAGGTGCACCTTCAAGAAACGACAGGAATGAGCAAAGAGAAGTTAACATGATTCTCACACACACAACAGATACTGAGGGGATATGTAACATTATTCGAAGGAACTGGAAGATACTATTGTCAAGTGAAGAATGCAAAGAAGTAATTGGAGAGGTACCTAAGTTTGGTTATAGGAATGCAAGTAATCTGAAAAATAGGTTATGCAAAGAAGATTATCTAGTACCACGTGTCAACTCTGATAGAAGAGGGACATTTCCATGTAGAAGGTGTATTATGTGCAGGTATATATGCACAGAGAACAGCTTTGAGCATCCCAGTACCAAAAAAGAAATACACCTGTAGTTTCTATACTGATTGTAACACAAAAAATATAGTATATTTGGCCACATGTTCATTGTGTGACTATTTCTATGTTGGAAAGACATTAAGACAGCTTAAGGAGAGACTATCCAAGCATACAAGTGACATCAGGCTCAAAGACTATAAGAATCCTCTTGCCAAACATGTCAGGGACAATGAAGGATATAATTTCAAGTTCAGAGTGCTTAGAATTGTTCTCACCTTGGAAAGGGGAGGTGACAACAATAGATTGGAGCAGGAAGAAATGTATTGGATTGGAAGACTACAAGCCCACAGAAGACCGGGACTGAACACTACATTTCCCATGAAACCAGCGCTCAAGAGGTGTGGTTTGAGAAGATGTGTGTGTGATGTGACATCACCCGTCATCTAGCACTCTACTGGTAGAGAGTAATTTTTAAACAGGCACTAATT